>NC_140200.1:16081073-16459440 GCF_965226575.1 Pagrus pagrus
ACCATTCATTGTTTAAACAAAAAAACAACCACAAGCAGTGGTTTGGTGTGGGTGTGTGTTCACTGCAACATTTGCTGCAAACTAAATTGTGTTCTCACAGACAATACGATGGATTTGTAACCAAAAAAACTGAGCTTTGATCACCACAAATAATAAACCTCCAGTCACAACCTGTCTATATTCGGCCTCAGTCTGGTTTGTTGTCTACAATCATGTTTTACATGTGACACTTGAGTCACAAGTTTCCTGTTTGTCTTGATTTGTAAAGTCCTCGTCGATCAGGTACATTATGAAACATTCGGGTCTGATGACTTGTATTGAATCATCACCTAAACGTTACCAAATGACTTGACATGGAGAAGGCTTCATTATGTAATATCTTTGTATTACTAAATATTTTCGATGAAATAGATATCGTTCCTCCCCGATTATTGATGACCAAAAAAATATTCACTCCAGTTGAAAGTCGCTGCTTGTGACCGCTCATGTGTGAGTGTTGCCCTACATTCCCAACTTTCCCACAGTACTGTCCTTCCTCTCCTTGTCTCTGTCACACATAAAAGCTCTCTTCCTTTTGTTTTATATACATGCACACACATTCACAAGCTCTTACTCCCATTGCGGCACGTACGCCACATTGTGTGCCAAGTGATTAACAGTGTTTGTGTTTGTTCTGTGAACAGTTTGGAACCTTGATAATGGAAAACAAGTGCAGGCTGGCCGCATTTTCATTGATCTCCTCTATCTATCCATGTCCATCTTTCTATCCATCCCTCCCACCATGCACAAACACACACACACACACACGCACACACACACAAACAAACACACACACTTCATCTCTTCTCCTGCTCATCCCTCCATGTCAGTGCAGTCAGAAAATGCTCGTTCCTCCCTGGTTTTGTCGCACAAGTAAACCATTGCTTGTTACACAACGACCCAACAATCACTGCTCTGTTTGGTTGTTGACTTGTGTCTGGGTTGAACACACACACACACACACACACACACACACACACGCACGCACGTACACGCACAAACCGGGCCACTCTCTCTTTCTCTATAGCGCACACAGGCAGATCCAGGCACAGTCTTTTTCTTGCTCATGTTAATGTAAGTAATCAAAGTGGACAAGAGGCTTTGTAATGCTGAGAGAGCAAGGGAGAGGGAGAGGGAGAGGGAGGGATCATCTCCTTTAACTGTCCACTCCTCTCTGCCTCCTGTCCTGCAGGCGAGGGGGAAGGGAAAGAGGGACACTCAGAAGAGACGGGGAAACTGATAGTGACACAGGCAGAGTAAAGACAGGAAACACAGACGTGATAAAAAAGAAGCATTAACAGCCCATTCAGTCCTCAAACTGGGATTTCGCCACCACAACATTTTTTGTTTCCTCTCGGAATAAACAAATCCCCCGGCGATGCAAAATGTGGACCATTTACTAAACATTTACTCCATAAAACCCCTGAGATGGGCTGTAATTTCCCCAAATCACTGCACCATATTACAGCAAAAAGCATCCACTGGCAGTCTGCTGCAGCTCCATCCTTTGATTTCCCACAAATCTACATCCATCAGCGAAACATACAGGAGCTGCCGCGAAAAACTTCTGAAACAACAACAGATGCAATTTGAGAAAACATACACGCAAACACACACACATTTGCAGAATAATTGGACTGCACAGTGTTTCTGGCAGGTGAGCGAGACTGATCTGGCTGCGGGTTTTGGACAGCACCTCAGACCATGGCTGCCACTTCAATAGGAAACCAGAAAATGTATATGAGTGTGTGTTTGTGTGTGTGTTTGTGTTATTATGCCATGCCCACAGGAGTAGAAGTCCGTACAGTCAGGCCTTAAAATGAGTGTTTCCACATATCTCTCGGAGTGCATGCATGTGTGTGTGTGTGTGTGTGTGTGTGTGTGTGTGTGTGTGAAGTTATGCCAAGGGCGTTGTGTAAAATCCACTCAAACAAACAACTTGAAGAGTAAAAAACAGCTTCCTTGGACTGAATATGTAGCCATGGGCAATGTGGTGGTCTGTGGATGTATCTGTGTGTGTGTGTGTGTGTGTGTGTGTGTGTGTGTGTGTGTGTGTGTGTGTGTGTGTGTGTGTGTGTGTGTTGGCCCGGGGCAGTGTGTGAGTGTGTGAGGAGTGGATTGCTTCATGCCTGGACGGACATGAAAGGTAGAAAGAGACAGAGAGCATGCCCACACACACACACACACACACACAGAGTACAAACTGGAAAAGCCTTTTGCCGTAGTATTCATGTGTGGATGCGTGAACAAACAGACAATTGAATGCACCCGTCTCCCTTCAGTATGAACCCAGAAGACAGACGCACAAACACACATGATCATTGCGAGTAGTGAAGCAGAGAGTTTTCAATATCCTCGAAGTCGGGGGAGGTGAGAGGAGAGGATTATTCATATTTTACCCTTTGGGTTTAGAGTCTAGTTTTTGTGTGTTGAGTTGTTTTTGTTACCTTTACCATCTGTTCATTGTAAGTCATACTTACGGCACTGATCATGATTTGAATACTATATCAAGGTCATACCTGTCAGCATTAATCTGTAAAATATTTTTCAAATGAATCAATTAGCCTATAAAGTGTGAGAAAATTAGGGGGAAAAGGCGTTCACAAGTTCATGAGATTGAATCTGACTGACCAGAAAATGCAGTAAACAGTTATAAAAAGGGGGGACAGCAGCAAATCTGCACATTTGAAATGCAAATGTGTAGGATTTCTACTTGATAACAGGCCTAAATGAACAATTAATCAACCAATCAAACTGATTATTAGAATAGATTACTTTATGTAAATTGACCAATCGGTTGATAAACAAAGAAGACTTTTATGAGCACTAAATTAAATTTCTCTACCTCTGCAGTGATTTTGGCAACCCAACATTTCCCTTCTTTTGAGAAAAATAAAATACCAGAAAAATATCGCAGTTCAAAATCCCCAGGAGAGAGAAGTCAAAAGAAAATGTGTTTTGGATGTCATGGAAAAAATAATTCGCCTTATTTTTTTGACGTAGATGTAAAGAATCATCCTCTTCATGGATGAGGACAAAGGTGCACTGCAAATAAAACATGAAAAAAAAATCCAAGGCACTCCATTAATTTAATGGATAAGTCTATGCATTTGGACTTAAAGAGTCTTCATCAGGGCATGTAATGTACACAGTAAAAGCAGGTCTTTAAACACCATCGCCACCATTGGGATGTGTTGGGTGAGTATTTTATGTATTTTCAGTGCTGATAGTACTACATACACACACACGCTGACGTGTGTATGTGGCTGACTTTCGGTAAGAAGTGATAACTTTGCATTTAAAGTAGGAGCAGTTAGTAGCTGCACCTATTAAGCACCCGGATGGTGAACATGTATCTTCTCACACTGATCTTTAGAATATTAAACGGGTAAATCTGTCTGTAACAGCAGAAAGGCTGAATGGAGCACATTCCTCCATGCAGACTGAAGCTGATTTCATTATAGATAAATCAGATTCATCTATTCAATCTCTCTTTCTTTCGATCTGTCGCTCCCTTTCCATTCCTCTGCCCTTCTTCCTCTCTTATTTCTTTTTGATTTTCTAACTCTCTCCCCTTCTCTTCAGAGCCTTCCCTTCACTTTTTTTGTACTCGGTCTGTCTTTCTCAATTTCTGTCATTCCCTGTATCGGCCTCATTATCTTTGTAATATAATAAGTTTGCACACAGATGAGAAGAGGAGAGGGTAGAGGGATAAAAAGCAGTGGATAGTGGAGAGGAACCGGGGGGAAAAGAGGAGAACAGAAAAAAAGAAGTGCTGCGTTAAAAAGCTGAGTCCACCGGAGCAGTCACAACAAATTCATCTCTCTCTCTCGCTCTCTACATTCTTTCCTTTCCCCGCTCGCTCTCTCTCTGATACAAGCTGGCCACAGTAATACAATAAAGGACTTGGCTCAGCTCTGTGCGCGTCTGCATGCATGAATGTGTGTGTTTGTGTGTGCGAGCGTGTGTGTGTGTGTAAGGTAGACGACACCTCTTACTCCCTGCTCTCTGTCTCATCATTGCAGCTGTTCCACAGAGGTGTGTTTCAATATATCACCCTGTCACACACTCTCTCTCTCTCTCTCTCTCACACACACACACACACACGGTCCCTGCTTAATAAGCAGTATTCAGAGCTCCTGGGTTTATAGAAGCTGAAACTGCACTCCTGCACAAAACTGGAGCCTTTCTTTCTTTTCTTTGGTCCTTCTACATTTCTTTTTCTTTTATTCCCTTCCTTTCGCCCTTTCTGCCACCACTCCTTTGTTGCTACTTCTTACTGCTTTTCACTTTTTGTCCCTTCTTGGCTCCTTTTCTTCATGTCCTCTACTTGAACACTTATTAATTTCTTCTCTTTCCTTATTCCCAGATTAATTTATTTTCCAGACCCTCAATCCATCTTTCTTGACTTTCTTCATCCTTCAGACAAACATTCACTTGAGTAACTTGAAGCGAGTAGGCGTGTTGTACGAAAAGATTTAAACCAATGGCTACCTCGTTCACTAGAGCTAAAGCTGTAGATACTAAACAGTATCTTTGGCCACCAAATTATAATCAGTCCATCCTTGAGTCATAGTGAAAATTCCCTGAACGTATTTATGAGCTATCGCGTTCACAAGAATGAAAACATAATGCCTGTTGCCGGTGTGGAGGCATTAACAGTCTAAATGATCTGATTTCAGTTGTTAATATTTCTGGTTTCTATGCTCCTCTATGACAGTAAACTTATTATCTATGGTTTGTGGACAAAACTAGACATTTACCATGAAGATAAAAACAAATCACATCTTTTTGTTACCAACACAGTTCATGTTAATTTTATTCTTCTCTGCCCTGACTAGTTATCACACACGAATGTGAGGAATCTATCAGGGGTCGAGTGATTCTCATTCAAGGATTTGACAGAAAGCAAAGAGAAAACAGAAAAGACAGGAAGAAGAGCAAAGAAGCCGGAGGAGGGAAGTGGACACCTGGATGAGTCCTGAGGCTCTGCAGGGAGGAGGGGAGAAATCAAGGAGATGGGAGGATGGGCTGAAGGGTGGGCCGCTTCTTTCAGCTGTTCCCTCATATGGGTGTGTATGTGCTGTTATGTATGTGTGTGTGTGCAGCCCATATGTGCATTAGTGCTGGAGGAGTTGAACAGGGGGTCGTACCAGATGGACACACACAGACACACACACAAACGACAGATTCCACCCACTAGCATCATGTAACCACAATTCAGCGGCTCTCCTGATCGCATGCGACTCCACTCGCAGTCTTCTCACTTTGAAGCTGCAACATATGAGCAGAAGATGCTTTGGACATGAAAAGTGACATCTTCTGTCTAATTCTGCCAAATTTAAAGGATAAGTTCCCCCTAAAAATGAAAATTCAGTCATCATCTGCTCACCCTAATGCCGAAGGAAAGTCAGGTGAAGTATCTTAGTTCACAAAGCTGGAGCTTCACAGCAAAACAGCGTTGCAGCATTCTCCTAAACAACTGAAGTAGATGCAGACCAGCTCTAAAATGTAAAAAGCAACCATAAAATGGCTCTAAGCAGCTTGCCTGGTGTAATCCATGTCTCCAAATGGCCCAACATCCCAAATTGATTTGAAAAGACGTTATTTACAGCCTCAACACGTGGTTGAGGTCCTGCACCCACTTCAGACGGGATGCGCGCCAACACTTTTAGCTTGTGAAGTTTTTGGCTTTAAATAAGGTGTAAATAGCATCTTTTCCAATCAATTTGTGATCTCAGAGCTTCCAGAGACTTGGATCATGCTGAGCAGCTCCTCTGCAGCACTGATTTCAACAGTGGTCAAGTATTTAACACACATTTTGTTGTTACCTACATGTAAATCAAAGCAGGTGTTCCTCCTCTGACTGACGATTGAAAACATGAAGCCAGAAGTGCAACATGTCTAAAGGTTTCAGCCCATAGAGAGTACTGCAGCGTTAATCAAAATCAATTAATTAAAGATAAAAAAAACCTTTAATCTTAGAAATCTTTTCACTTAGAAAGATTTTACTAAGTTGCTTTCTCACACTGTAGAAGGTCAGCGACTAGCAATTTTATTCAGCATCGATTTATAATTTCTGGCCTATAAAATGTTAGAAAATAGAGAAAATGTCCATTGCAGATTCTGAGAACTCAAGGTGACTTCTTCCTGTTGCTTTAAACATTCGAATAGTTTAAAAAGTGCCCAGTTTGCCAAGTCAAAGATAACTGGCAAAAACTCACATTTGAAATGTTGCAACCAGTGAATTTTGGACATTGTTACACAGGAAATGACTGAATTGATTAATAGATTATCAAGATTAATGCTCGTTAACTTTCTTGTTTATCATCTAATTGGTTAAATGTTGCAGCTCTGTCAGCTCATTAACATACATGAAAACTTCCTAAAGTGACTCCTGCCGCTCATCAGGTCTACACAGAATCATTATCGTTAAGAGTGAATCCTGCAAAGCTCTCAGAGATAAATTGTCTCTATTGACCCCGATCAACCTCACTCTCAATAAACACACACACACAGACCCACTCTCACTGTCACACACATACTCACAAACACACTCCACTTAATATCCTCAGCACTCCACAGACCACTCCATTCCTCATCCACTAAACTAGCTCTTTGTGTGCGTGCGTGTGTTACTGCCTGTGTGCGTGCGCTGAGGTGAAAGGTTAAATGATGGCCATTAAGATTCATCCCGGAGTTCACTAGCAGCAAACCAAACACACTCTCACACAGACAGATTCAGACGAGGGTGGTCTCTCTGTCAGAGTGCAGCAATTGTCTCTCCTCTTCTGTTTGTCTCTCGCCCGTCATTTAGACTAATTCAAATCACTGAATGCATAATGAATGCAGTAATTGTAGCACTAAAAAAAAACGAGATCAAGCTCGATCAGGCATTTTGTTTTCGACTTCCTGTTTTGTTAAGTGATTTTGGTGTGAGGCATGTTTATAAGTTCTGCATAAATCACTTTGTGTACAGCTGACGACCATCCTCTCCGTGGATGTGTTGTGACACGCCATCTACACATTTCATATTTTTCGCCCTCTCTGACTCCTGCTGCCCCCCGGGATGAATGAAAGGAAATAAGGATGAGGTGGAGAGGGTTACGGATGGAGGGTACAAAGAGAGGCAGGAATGAAGTGATGATTGAAGCCATTTTGTGTTCACACCTTCAGATTGGAAATCACCAAGCAATTTCCTTCCTTCACTGTGTTTACCGCACAAAGCGCGTGTGTGCGCCCGTGTGTCTCGGTTTAATCCCTTCCTCGCTGACTAATTGACTGAGTGACTAACAAGGAAGTAACTGCCTGACTGATTTTCTTCAATCTCAACTTCTGCACACACACACACATACAGTATATACACAAACAGCGTGATGACTGAGTGGACCCTGTGTCAGTCCCAGCATGCCTCGCTGCTCCGAGGCAGGAGATTCTGTCATCACCGCAGTTACTGTCAGGATGCATCATCGGTAGCCGTGGCAACTAATTAAGACCTGCCTGTCAGGCCCTGTGGTCAGCGTGCACGTGTGGAAACATATACGAACGGACAAACACATTCGTATATTTAACTACCCGTCATAAACACACACACACACACACACACACACACACACACACACACACACACACACACACACACACACACACACACACACACACACACAGTCTTTCTAGCCAATGCTACTGTATCTGCCAGTGTGCATCAGCATATCCAGTGTGTTACTCACCACGACTCACCAGTTACTGGTCCCACACACACCCACTCCTAAGTCCTTGAGGAGACTTAATGATTTGTATGTGTAATGGTTTAATTTAATTTTCTTTTATAATCCACAATTTTTGTGTTTAAGTCCTGGCACTACAACAAAGTCAGTGTTTTGTACGCATGATGGTTTACCACTATGCTCGTGTGGAACAGTGGTTGGATTCAGATCTTTAAGTACAAATAGCAATACTACAATGGAAATGTAATTGGTTACAAAGTTCAGACGTATTATCAACAAAATGTACTTAAAGTATCCGAAAAAAAGTATTCAAATGGCAGAAAATGTCATTCTTGACCCTTATATAGGTGTAATATTTTATTATTGTTAGATAATTACTGATGCAATCATGTGTAAGAAGCATGTCATGTTGTCATGTCAATATTTGTGAGTTTTAGCACTACTATGTCATATTTGATAGCTGATCATGTTTTTCATATATTGTAAAACCTTAAAATATCTCATAACATATGCTGTCAGTGTTAAATAGCAAAAGATGGAATACTAAAATAAAGTAATAGCATCTCAAATTTGCACTTGAATACAGTACTTGAGGAAACTTTCTACTTCCGTCACTGTCACTACCATGGGTGATTTGTTTGTTTGATTTTATGAAGTTACTTTAACAAGGATGGACTACTTTTTGTCTGTCACTTTAACTTTGTATCAACTCCGAAAGCAAGAAAATAATGTACTGTATATCATCCAGTTAGCTTAACAACATTAAAATTATGCTACAGCCAGTTGCTCACTAGTAAGCGTCCACATCCATCTTCACCACATTAAGCAGTGATGCAGATTCACTGACTGAAAATTGGTGTGTGTGTGTGTGTGTGTGTGTGTGTGTGTGTGTGTGTTGGGTCAGTAATGAGGTGTGACTAGTGTGTGTCAGTGAAAGTTGAGTGATCGGCGTAATGAGCAACAGAACATGGAGAAAAAGACAGGAGGAGAAGAAAGACAGAAAAAGAGGAGGAGGATGTATTAATATCTTTTTCATAACGATTGATTACACATCTAAAGGCAGCGTGTGTCTCTGCGAGCTGTTTTTGATGCTGCTGGATGTTTGATAGGACAGACAAAAAGGAATGACTGCAGACAAGAGAACGTTGTTTTTCCCACTTAAGGAAAATGCAACCAATGTTGTCAGTCTGAAATCGTGTTTCTTTATTTATTTCACTGAACTTCTGTCCATTTCTGCTGTGATGAATCGAGTGCTGTCTTAAAATGAGAGCTAATATAACAGAATACCTACATATTTTAAAGTTAAATCTGTATTTTGACCTGATAAAATTGGTGCTCCAGTAGCTCAGTTGATAGAGCATGCGCCCCATGTACAAAGGCTCTTTTCCTAATTCTTACCAAATGGTTTCATGTGCCTAAACCCAACCAGACCATAAGCATTGTTAACAGGATAAAATTGAAAAAGCAATGTTAAGTTTCAACATAACCGTGGTTTGCAGAAACATGCAATCCCAACTTTATTCTGGCAATTGGGTTGGGCTAACATATCCAGCATGTGCATCACCTTTAAAAAGTGGGTCAACTGACTAAAGTAAAGTAATTTTACCCTCCACTTCATCTCCCTGGTTGAATCTAACAATCTCCAGCCAAAAGCTGAAGAATGTGAAACAGAAACAGGCCCCTGAAAGACAAACAGGCTGATTTGGGAGCAGAAACCTACCAATCACTGCACAGGATTCCAGCCAGTTAGCAATGTAAACACACACCAGAACAGGGAACAAAGTCCATCTCTCAAGGTTTCTCCGGCTATGTGAATATGGGTCAACAACTTGCACTTGTCCACTTTCTGCTGGTCAAAGTATAACATAAATACAATTTAAAATGAGAAAGCAAGGAAATGCTTTCTGGAGTGTGTCTGAGCATTAAACACAAAGCAGGACTCATGAGGGGGAAAAACTCACCTTACAAACTAAGACGAGGCAAAGAAGATCAAGCTCTGCATCCTATCAGACCCGCATAACTTTCACTCCCTCCCTCTGTCTCGCTCTTCTGTTGTTATCAGCAGATATGGAGGGGGTAAGGAATGAGAGAGTGCAGCTGCAAGAGTTTGTTGTGTCAGGCCGCTCTGGTCGGCTCTGTTCTTGCGTAGTTTCTTATCACACTTCAAACAGCTCTTGCTCCCACGCACTTTTCTCTGCCCACTTCTATGCTGTATCATTTATTCCCGATTCATTCTCGCTTGTAACATACATCTACATAGCTTCTTATCATAAGAAATACGCCAACCTACTTTTTTCTCTCTACTTTCTTTAACTCTGCTCGGTCTGTTCTGTGTAGAAGAAAACTTTCTGTGGTAAATTGAAAGGGAAACCTATGCTGTAAGACCAAATAATGGGGACAGAAACATGCAGAACTCTTTTTGTAGATCAAATCCAAAAGTTTGTATCTGTATGTCTACTAGTATTTGTTGCTTCACCTCTCAATGAACTGTAAAATGACAAGAAATTGCAAGTTTGTGAAGCTAACAGCCATGAAAACAAACAATAGTACCTTGTTTTATTTAGGGGTTTAGCCGAGGCCTCATCACTGGATTCAATTTTCATCTACGGGGCTCATGATTATAAGATGATTGAGTAGATGGCAACTAAGAATGTGACCACTGGTCATGCTCAAATGTTGAAATAAATCAATTTCGCTTCTGTTACACTCACATTGTCAAAAAAAACACACAACAGAGCTAGCTTTCTCAATTAGCTTACTGAAAATGCCAACACCAAAGAAAAATGCCATCACAGTTCCAAGATACATTAACTTTAAGTTTGTTAAACCACGCTTCATTATACTCTAATAACACGGCAAATTGATATCACAGCAAGAAAAAATGATTTACAATTCACTTAAGGAGTCAGGACAGCGACAGCTGTAATAACAGACATGGAGTGGAAAAAAATATATGCAACAGTCTTCTGTCGGAGATTAATTTAGAAAAAGTTTGGGCTCTCATTTGTTCTCGCAAGTAGGTGGAGGTTTTGCTCTGCTCTAAGATGCGTTGGCTGCAACTAACAGGCTTGTTGGTTTTTCTCCGATTCTAATAAAAAACAGGCGCGATCATTAACGTGACTCATGTTCTGAGGAATCCCAGAGGAGAGAACGACATGTTGAGAAGCTTTTTCTGCTATAAAATCATCACACAAATATTTCAGTAGGGACCAAACTATTTATGTCATGTTGGAAAAGTTAAAGATCCAGTTAACCCCTCACATGCAGTTTTCCTTTTTTCTTCAAGTAGCTTCAATCTTATAAAAATGTCTAAGCTGTCAACTTCCTGAGAACTTTGTCTTTCTGCTCATATTGAAGGTAGTTTGACAGATACTACAATTGCAAAACGATTCATGATTTGTGGGAATGATCATATTTGCATCACAATTCTCATTTTCACTGAGAACATGTGTTAAAATCATGATGATGTGACATTTGTTGGGATCTTTACCAAAGCATCAGGTTTTCTTACATCTGGAGAACAAGATTTGTAGGCCAGAGCACCTCTGCAGGATTATACTGCTGTTTTGTCACACGTTTTACCTTCATCATTGAAGCTTCTTGCGATTTGGATGATGCACTTTACCATATAGCATAAGTTATGAGCATCATCTCTGATTAAATTCAAGGTGTTTTGAATTAAGAATGGCACTACAATCTACGACATTATGGGTCCATGTATGTAAGAAGGAGAACCAAGTGAATCTTGATCTAACGAACGCTAACAGCAGTTCATTATGGCTGGCTTGGCAAGAAGGATGTTCACTTTGTAAAGGTCACAGGGTTTAAAACAATAAAAAACTGACTTGATGTTTCCACTACCACTTCTCTATATGAGAGCACTAGGCCAAATACTACAGAATAGACTATTATTAGCAACACATGATAGATCCTTTAACAGCAGATTTCTTTGCTATAAGCCTGCATGAAATAAAATCCCTGCCATGACCTGTTTTATTAAGTCCACACTGCTAAGCTTTAGCTCAACATCATCTTCAGTAATGATGAAATAATTATTTTTAAGTCGTACACACAGCTCAAAGTGAATTCACTAAAAAAAACCTGCACTCGCCCTCCTTCTCCTCTTTCACTCCCTCTCCCACTTCTGCTGCCTCAATTAAAGTCTCTCTCCCCCTCCTTCAATCTCTCTTGCTCTCTTTGGACCACTAACCTTGATTCACTGTTCTCACTGTACTCTGCCTCAGGCTGGGGACACGCATTTACATGCACATACACACACTAAACACAGACACGGACACATGTACGGACAGATTTACAAGCCAACACGCAGCGGCATACGCTGAACAGGAGATATACACTTGTACTTGACCATGGCAAAGTAGAAGTGGTTAGTTTGGGGCCTGTGTGAGGGGAAAGTGTGGCTAACCGAAACCACATGTGGCTGACGCTCTCTCGCTCCATCCAGAGGTATGCGAGCCTCTGGAGTGTGTCTGCGTCTGTGTGTGTGTGGAGGGGGAGGTGTGATAGCGCGCAGCAGAAGGAGAGGCAGAGCAGGCTCATGGCTTGACTTTAACCTTTATTTATCCAGGGAACAGTTGTGTTGAGCAGACATACTGTTTGTAGACACTCTGCTACACATTCACAAGGTTGCACGCTTGGGAGCTGCCCCACTGTAACTACAGTTTTGTACTGGTGGCCACTGCTGCAGTGCCACTAGATCAGTCGGAGCTGAAGGGCAAAGTTACAACAAGTACAAAGTGGTGGTTATTGAGGCCATGGCTCGGATCAGAACTGTCAAGTAGGACACTGCCAACTATAGCTTTTTAAAATGCTTTCAATCAAAAAGTTTGCATCCAAGTGATTGCAAAGATCATGTCTCCTCTGTTTCCTCCTTCATATGGGACTATCACTGTATATATTTCTGCTTCCACGACCAGATGACAACATCAGTAATTTAACTGCAGGTCATGAATGATAACTCTGAAGCACAGCTGATGATAATTTCAGTGCGGCTGCTGCTTGATTAAACTGACCCTCAATCAAATCATCATTTTACGATACAATCACATCAGCCTCCTGGAAAAGAGAAGTGATGTCATGGTTCCATTGTTGGAGATGAGTAAATATTAAGCAGATGATCACACTTCTTCAGAGTGTATGAGAGCAATGCTCTAGTTCAAAGGTAAATAAAGACTTTCAAATCAATATGAATAACTGTTCCTACCAGCGGACCATGTAAATCTGTGCAGAATTGATCAACTCTGACCTCCGAGTCACATCCAGGAAACACATCTGTGAATGTGACAGTTGTATGAACTTCAACTGAAGAAAACAAGCTCATGTGACTGCATCTTTTTACTGGCGCAGCTGTTTACCAGCATAAACATGAAAATAAGCTTCACAGTTAAGGAAAATTACAGGGTTTTCTTTTGAGGTGGACTTTATGAATAGGAGTCACTTCTTCTGCTCATAATTTGTACATGAAGGAAGAAGTTTAACAAGCTCCAACTGCTTCACATGGAGTTGACAGCCTGTCCAGTGCTCTCAGAGCAGGGCATTTCATTTGATGCAAGTGAGAAGTAGAGTCTTTTTCTCATAAGCTTACATACAATCAGGCCTCTTTTTGAAACCAGTGGAATCGCCCCTGCTGGCCATTGGAAAGAATGCAGGTTTAAGGCACTTTTACATTGGCTTCACTTTTCAGACATGGAAGATCTGTCCATATTGTATACAGTCAGTGGTTCATGATTCAGTGATGTTTAAAATGTTTCTTAAGAAAGAGATTTCAAAAAGCTTTTCAGATGTGACCATGGATGTTTTTTTCAAATGTTGTGTGCATAACTCCAAATAAAAGCATAAAATAAATTCTCGCCTGGAACTGAAAAGCATTTTACAGATTGTCATTGAGAGCTTTTCATCTGAAGAATTCATTCATACCACGAAACATCAACATGTTTTTCTCTCATCCAGAAGTCAACACACACAGACTGCAGAACTTCTGTTTCAAACCTGTACTTAACTTCATATAAGTCACTTTGTAGTGAGGGACTAACCCTGCGAGACAGAGGGACGACGCTGTGTGTTAAGGTAGTATTGTGTGTGTGTGTGTGTGTGCGTGTGTGTGTGTGTGTGTGTGTGTGTGAGGTTGAGTGTAAGAGACAGTTTATGTCATGGGGAGGTAGAGCTGTATCTGCTAACCGTTACTCCAACAAGACAGCTCGCTTGTCTCACGCACACACACACAACGGACACACACATGAGATGCACACACGGACACTTTATTTACCTTTGGCCCAATATAGACATAGTGACAGTTAACCTAGCCACTTAATACAAAGAGACAGTCTCTTCTACAAAGACTTATATTCAAAGGGGGGGGCAGTGTGTGTGTGTGTGTGTGTGAGTCAGAGTAAATCTGGCTGAACTGAAAACAGAGTAGAGAGAAAAACACTAACAAAGGCATTCCAGAAAGTGGGTGAGAGAGATAGCAAGACACAGAAGAGAGGGAGAGAGGCCTTAACATGATACAGGAGGGGGTGAGGTAGAGACGAAGGGGTGAGGATGTTTTGTGCCAGCATGACGCCGTAGGGAGGAGTTTGTTGCTTAGTTTTTCAGCAATCAGATAAAACAACAGACACATCATTGTTTCATTTGTCACATTAACTGACATCAACTGCCACTGGTTGACATAAAGTACAGTTACTTTATTTTAATTTTGATCAGCAATATGAAAGTAATTTCCAGTTATAGCAAATATATAGAAAATATAGAATCATAAAACAATAAGATCAATCTTTCAATATATGCCTTTTCCTGTGGCTGCATGACTCAGGGTCTAAAAATTAACACCAGTCAATTGCGAGTAGATATTTACTTAGAAATATGTCAAGGCTGTATGCGGCACTGACAGATAAAAGTTTGTACCAAAACAAGTGATTAAAATCCATGTATGGACACGTTTCTGTCCTCTGTCTGTGTTGGAGTTTTACACAGACAGTACAAGGGTAGGGACTTCATGGTGCATTCAAGTGCACTTGAATATAAATCGAATCAGATCAGAAATCAAATCGAATACTTGCCATGCGATTGCGTTCACACTAAAAATGTAACAAAATTGTTACATTTGAAGTTGTTTTCAATAAATGTTATTTAGTCTATTAAGTGAGTAGTTGTTATGTTTTGTACGATACTGAGCAATGTTCATAATGTTCTGGGCAAAGTGCCACACAATTCTGAGTGTTTTCTTACTTGAGAACAGTCTACATATAAAACTTCTGTTTAAAATTAGTCGTGAGGAACACCGCGGCATCTGATGTGTTTCTCCTCTTTAATTAGGACTTAGGACTCTGTGCTGTTGGCTGATTAGGTGATTGAACCTCAGATTAGATGTCAGGTTGTTCATAGACAATTATTAAAAATTGCGGTATGTGTAATAAGACACAGTGCTGTTGAATCAAACTCACTTTTAACTTACTATAAAAGTTGAAATGTTGCTTCACAGCTGCCTCTGCAATTACAATTTCCTACTTAAACTGAATCCACACACTTTATCCCTGTAATACTACACCATTCAGTCTGGATTTGGGAGCACAAAATCCCACCCTTGATCTTGTTGTGGATCTTTGGTGGGGGAAACCGGAGAAATAGGGAGGAGAGGAGGTGGGATAAAGGGGGGTGGGGGAGTAGGAGGGGGACAAGGGGGGAAGGAGTACATGAGATGGGGGAGGGTTTGATAAACATTGTGTTGCTTAGTTTGGGTTACTGGGCCATAAATTCCAATGAAAGGGAGGGAGAGGGACTGGAAGAGGGGAGAAAAGGGGGGAGTACTGAGAGGAGGGGAGAGAGTTTGTTTGACTAAACTGACTGATTTCACTCGACTCCACCAGACACGTTGGAGTCTGCATAGTATCAACATCACTAGGGAGTGTGTTCGCCTACGTGTGTCTACGTTAGGTGTGCTGCACTACAGCGTATCAACGTAAAAAAATTCAAATACCTTCAGAATAAAATTCTAACGGCTACCTCCCAATGAAATCCTCCCATGTCCTATTTTGGTGATGTTCTTGGTTCACATGCTGCTGTACAGCTGTGTGTCCGTTGGGAATTTCACTGCATTGCCTTCTTATCACTTCCAGTGGAAAAGGAGACGCTGTTTGCACCTTTCAAAAAAACTTTCCTGTGCTCTAATCGGTGCTGCAGGATTCATGGTCAGTGT
The DNA here is from genome assembly GCF_965226575.1 of Pagrus pagrus. Classification (NCBI taxonomy): domain Eukaryota; kingdom Metazoa; phylum Chordata; class Actinopteri; order Spariformes; family Sparidae; genus Pagrus; species Pagrus pagrus. The sequence continues at coordinate 16,097,055 of NC_140200.1, forward strand.
TTCCCACAAGGGTTTATTCAGTGCCGCTCACTTAAAAACAGGAGCGCTTTGGAGAAATACGATCGCAGTAGGTGTCCTTACCCTGCAATGCATGCAAACCGTGGAAAAACTATTGTTTAGTTCCCTGAATGAGTGGAAATAAATCTGACCAGCTGAATGTTTGGAGGCTGATTTGAGGCTGCAGGCCCCTCTGTCAGTGGTAGCTGTTGGTGTTGCTGCGTATTTTAATTTCTGATGTAAGCCAGTAACATACTGTGATGTTTACACATCATTTGTGACCTTTTCTTAATCCCTGAGAAGCATGTTTTTCAGTTGTAATGGCTCTTTCAAGACTAGCAGGCAGTAATACTGTTTTGTAAGGCTTTCATTATGGGTTCAATTAAATTAAATTCCTGTCGGGGATGAGAACAAGGACTGAAGATTTTGCTCCCTGTCTTTTCCATTAGACTTCTTCACTGCTAGTAAGAAAAGGAGGAACAACAACAGCAACTCACTGACGCTTTCAATGTACAAATAGGCTACTTCATGTACAAATAAGCTACTTCGCACAGTTTTCTCAGATTGTATTTAAACAAATAAGGACATTATATTTATATATATAAATATAATGCCAGATATAGAACTGAACTATTAACTCTATTACAGGCAACGTTTCAGGGAATCAAGGCTGAGGAGGAACAACGAGAAAACTGACAGACAGATGTTCAACATTTAAGTGTCTGTCTCCCACCCACCCACACACAGCCTGTCTGTTACTGTGATTGACTTTAGGTGCGTCTACGCAACCGCTGTCAGGCTGACCATGTGTCTGCAGTCATCAAGTCATTTACAGACAGGAGACACACACACACTGGCTGGCTGGCTGGCTGGCACAAGGACAGACGAGGACGGCGGACAGTCGGATAAAAAAGAAAAAAAAACTGTGTAACATCATTTAGAGGGAAAAGATAGCTCTGGAATATCTGCTAGAAGATTTAAATCTCTGCTTACACAGACAGACAGAGCACCAGCATCGCAGTGATGTGAAGATACATGGTCGGGGGTGGAGATGATAATCTTAATGGACTGGTCATCTGTCTGTGAGCCTCTGATTCACACACACACATAGAGGAGGGTTTATATATCTCGAAAGCTTTCTACTGAAATCAGCTTAAAGAGCAGAGGAGTGTTATTAGAAAGGAGTGTAAGAATAGTAAAAATAGTGTCAGGATATACATACTGAGGCTGTATGGCTGAAAGTGACTGCAGCAGAATGACCTCTGGGATTTTATCATGAGGCTACACACAGAGATCAGGAATGAGACTCGCTATGGTTTACTGCACAGAGATTGCTTATGGCTACGTGTGTGTGTGTGTGTGTGTGTGTGTGGTGCAACTTCATGACAGATGTCTTCTTAACTGGACTAATGGAAACCACTTCAGCCACTGCCCATAGCTACACACACATACAGACACACAGAAAAAGACAAGATCCCTTCGGTCATGTCTATAAACCCAGTCCACCTGAAGCTATCATGAAGATCTTTCATACACACACACTCCCACACACAGCTTTGTTGTCATATTTGCTCAACAGACAGAGAAAATCACCGCCTGAAGTAAAGTTAAAAACAAAGAGCGTCTTTTTAAAGACAGTTTGCCTCCGTTTTGAACAAATTCTGATGTCACTTGAAGACACTTTCTAGTCTTATTTTGTCTAAAGTGTCTCGGAAAAACCTTTGAAGGTGACAAAAATAGCTCAGACAAGGACATTTCAAAACACACACTCCCAAAAAGTCCCAGTGATCCTTCTCCTAAAATTCTCCTTTTAAAGATATTTTTTAGGTAATTTGTCTTTATTATGTAGCTGATAGCAGAGGAAGACAAGAGAGTGTGATGATGTGTCAGAGGACACAGTTGAAGCGAGGACGCCGGGTTACACTTCAGCCAAGTGAGCCACCAGAATTCCCCAACACTCATGTATTTATGTCATGAGTCACTTGGCTGGACCTCAGTATAATCAAACATTTGCTAAACATGGCAGGCTTTGGTTACAGTGAACACAGGAAACTGGAGACTTAACTGGAAGATCCCTACCCCGAGGCCAACACTTCAACTTAAGGATGAGCTCTTCACTCAAGTTCCTTGAATGCAACCTACACCACAGTATGTTAATGTGAACACTATAGTTTTAACGGCTAGTTCTATTGGAGTGATTTGTCAATTGATCTGTGGATTATTTTCTTTATGAATCGATAAGTAGTTTGTTCTATAAAATGTCCAAAAAAGATGAAAAATGTCAATCAGTGTTTCCCAAAGCGCTAGATAACGTCCTCAAATATCTTTTTTTATCCACAACCCAAACATATTCAGGTTACTGTCATAGATTTTTAAAGAAACAACAAAATATTCACATTAAGAAGCTGGAATCAGAGAATTTTGAGTTTTTATTTGATTTATTTGATTAATTGTGATATTTCACATTAATCGCTGTCGCTCTAGACTGAAGGCAAACAGAGAAAGTAGCCGACTGGATCTGCCATTATGGCCAACTACCAATTATTTTTATCATTCATATTCCCGTTTTTATGCAACATATTGCACAGGACTGTCAATTGAAACATTATGAGATTTTTCTTATTATCAGTGGACATAATTTATTGGATGTTTGAATAGTAAGTTCATATTTTGTTTACTAAGACTGCATTAGGATCATTAAGATCACTTGTGTTTCTTGTAGAGCACAAACTTGACAAAGAAGTTAAGAAGAAAGTCAGCTGAGCTAAGAGGCACAAAAAAGTCTTATGCCATAACATTAAAGAGCGGAGAAAGGCAGCTTTGATGTTTCAAAGATTTGGATTTATCTTTTAATATACCATCAAAGTAGATGATCTTGATCCTTCTTTGGAGTTTTGATGTATTCACAACAGAACATGAAAATTACAATACTGGCTTTCAAGAGGGTTTCGACTCAAGTTTGATTTTGTCTCTTTAAACTAGAAAATGAATGGAGATAACTAGTCGGTCCACAGCCGATCAGCCAAATCACCTTCACATTACAGTAAGATAGACTACAAAACACAGGATATCTAATTACTTTCTACCTCGTCTACAAACTACTCTAGGGTGATAAAAGTTGTTGTCGTAGTTACAAACACATCCCGTCTGTGGGACTGAGTTGAGTGTAATCTACTGAGATTAGTGTGAGCTCATGTTGAACCTGCCAAAACCATTTTCAAGAACCTGTCCTGCCTAATATGAACTGACAGTGTTTCTGCCTCATTGGGCTTTCATTAGGTCTCGATTATTTTTGCATTTAATAATTTGTGTTTTGGAGCGAGGTACTCCAAATCCTATGTTTAACACCCACACACATACAAAACAAAAATTTGAACAGAAAAAAAGAAAAATGAAAGCATCTTCTATCAGTTTTTAAAGGATTAACCACAATGTGACCTTGTGCAAAATGAACTGAGGATTTTTACAGTCTTTGATTTTTGTGAATAAAAATACAAACATCCTATTCGCTTTGATTTTGTCGCAGCAAAGCCTTGTGGGATACCAGACTCTTCGGTTACACAGTGATCGCTCTGTACGTCTCCGCTGTTTTTTTTTTGTTTTTTTTTACCAACTTGTCACTTCCACAACAAAAAACAACTCCCTCATTAACATCCATCTGCTGTGAGGGTTTGTGAGAGGAAGAGAGGAAAGACGGAGGGGGGAAAGGAAAGATAGAGGATATGTGCGAGACAGGGAGAGAGGATGCTGAAGAGAAGAGAAGAGAAGAGAAGAGAAGAGAAGAGAAGAGAAGAGAAGAGGTGTTTTCAGCTCCTGCAGGAACAAAGTTACTCAGAACTCCTTTATTAAAGACCAGGCTCAGCTAAACAAACAGCACCTGGACACTTCAAACCGACCGACAGCTGTCTAACTACACAAAGACAGACGGAGACAGACAGGAGGGGAGACACTGAGACAAATGGTAAATAGACTAACTGACAGCCAGGTTGGCAGAGTCGCAGAGACGGACAACAGCAAATATTTAATCGATTCAATTACGTTTGTCATTATACAAATTATTTCCAGGGAGAAAGATAGCTGCAGACATGACTAGAAAGTTCTATAAAGCACTGAAACCTATCACGGGTTTAATAAGGTGTAAGAAATACTCTAAAAGACGTTGAACTGGTGTGTCAAGGTGTGATTAGATGGTTAAAGACACGTCAGCTAAAAGATGGGATGACAAAACTTACATGTATATCACTACACATTCAAAAGGGAACTTGACGTGACAGTTAAGGTGACGACTGTGGGGTTAATGAAGATGACACTACACGATGATGAGGACGGGTATGACGGATGAAGCTCAGCTCTTGGCTGGCCACTTGTAAACTCACCCTTCTCAGCACGCCCCATGTGAGCTGCGTCCAAGAGAAGCAAAGCAGAAAATAAGGAGACAGGATTAGATTGGAGAGCATGCACTGGTGTATAGTCACATGTAAAAGAGAGAAGATCAGGATATATCTACAGGTCCACAAAGGACAATACCTTCTCAGTTGTAAGGCAGCAACTAATGTTTTTTTAATTAACTGTTTGGTGAAAATTGCCCAACACAATTTCAGATCGCTCGAGGTGATGTCATCTGATTGCTTGATCCAGCAGAACAGGTTTACTTCAAAATCACAGAAAAACTGAAAAAAGAAGCAAATCCTCACAACTGTGAAGCTAAATCACTCAAATGATTGTTCAAATGTTGTTCTGGCCTTTTCTCAGGCACACCGTGTCTGCATTTACATCAATGCAGAACATCCAGTACTTCTTTTTGGTACCAAGTGTCTCCAAAGCACCAAGTGTAGGAAACTGTCCAGCTTCAAAAGCCATCACCAAAGGTTTTCTTTTATTCTGTAGTTTCTCATTCAATTCATCATTTTGCCTTAGAACATTGGCCAAATTGCCTTGTCTAGACTGTCAAGGTGCGATAACAGTCTCAAACAATATCACGGTTTACAGTATCACCGTATACAGTATAATGCCATTTACGATATGAACATTAGAGTACAATGAAACAGTTAGTTGAATAACTTGTGAGTTCCTGTATTTTTTGCCTCGCGTGGATATTTGTGGTCGTCCTATGCGGCAGCCCCTAACCTATCCTTGTCACAGATGAACAGGAACAAGTGTCCAACAAGTTCTGGATGCTGCAAGATCTTTTTCATAGAGAAGACAATATCAGGAAGTTGAAGAAAGACACAAAACCAATCTCTACCTCTTGCGTCAAACATAAATTTGACTTTGATGTACAAACTCTGCTCAGTAGCAGCAACCAAATGAACCACCAGGTGCAGAAATCACATACATAACACACAAGTCTGTTGAATAGCACATGTTCCCTCACACAAACTAAACATTTAGCCAACAGATGCCCAACCTCAACCTTTACCCTCCGCTCCACCTAACCCTAAAAATAATCCTTTTCCAAAGGCTGTCGTCACCTGTCGCCAATTCTCTCAATCTCTTTCTCCCAACACACACACACAACAGCCATCTCTCCATCATATATATATATATATATATATATATATATATATATATATATATATCATCATTACCACACAGCAAACTGCACAACTGGTACTGAGGCTGCTCACATCTGTGTCTGCGCAAGGAGAGAGAGAGTGTGTATGTGCACTGTAATGTAATTAATCAGCAGCGAGTGTTGATTACTTAATCTGTCATTAGCCAACCGTGTGTGTAAGTGTGTGTGTGTTTCTGTGTGTGTGTGAGTGTGTATGTGAGGCAGCAGGGTGTTTCAAGGCCCCCTTGTACCGACAGCTGTGACCAGAGCCAAACAGGGCAGAGCAGAGATTGATGATACTGGACTAATACCATCATTCATCAGGGATGTGATATTTCAGGGATTTGGGATTTGTTTTGGACGTGCTGCCTCCCTTCATTTCCAACAGGACTTTAACACTTTCTTGGTTCACTTCCTGCTCGATGATGGAGGATTTACACCCATCATGTACCTCTATCTAAAGGTTAATCATTTCAAGCCGCCTGTTTTTCAGTATATTTTCAATCTGTGCATAAAATGCCGCAGTGGAAACAACAGAAAGCTCATGAGGAACATTTTAAGTATTGTGTATTAGCTTGCTGAAGTTTTAAAAGTTGTGATATGAGCTGATGGTAACAGATTTTTCAAATACACCCAGATGTTGCAGTACCTGCATCTGCTTCTCCACTTAATACAAGGCATCCAGATCATGCTGCCAATCACCATTTGTCTGTACCCCACCACGAAGCTAAAAACTGGGGTTTAAAAAAAGTGGGGGTGTGCGGCTGTACATGACCCCAAAATCCTAAGTTTGAGTCCATATAGAGGCCGTGTTCCCCCCTCTGTCACCACTGATGCTGCTAAACAGACACATTTGTACATTTAAGGACTGCAACAATTATTAATCTCTATAAATCAATAGGTAGGTCAACCGAAACCATTTTGACATTTAACTTATTGTTTTTCCGTGTTTTTTGAGCAAAAACTCAAAAAGTTCTCTGGTTACAGCTTCTCTAGTGGGATTATTTTTATAAAGTGGGAACTTTTTCTGGCTTGTATCATTGCCAGATAAATCTTTTTTGGACTCTTTGTTGGATGTAACAAGCAATTTTTAGATGTCACCTTGGGCTTTTCAGGAAGTTGTGATTGACTATTTTCACCATTTTCTGACAGTTTGTAGGCTACGGCTGCAATTAACAAATACTTTTATCATCAATTAAAATGCAGAAATTGTGAAAAATTGCCTGACCTCACACGTCTTATTTTGTCTGACCAACAGTTCAAAACCAAAAAATATTGAGTTTTCTATTATGTAAAACAAGCAAACAATTACGATGGAAGAGCAGGAAATTATTTATGATGAATTAATTATGATGACAATTAACTGATTGAGTCATTTTCTGTTAATCAACTAATTGATTAATTGACTATCGTTTAAGATTAACTATAGACTAGAGCTGCAACCAACAATTACTTTCATCGTCGATCAGTCTGCTGATTATTTTCTCGATTAATCAGTTAGTTGTTTGGTCTATAACGTGTCTGAAAATGGTGAAAAATGTTGACCAGTGTTTCCCAGAGGCCAAGATGCCGTCCTTAAATGTCTTGTTTTGTCCACAACCCAAAGATACTGAGTTTATTGTCAAGGAGGAGTAAAGAAAACAGAAAATATTCACATTTAAGGAGCTGGAATCGAAGAATTTTGCCTTTTTTTTTCTTTAAAAAAATGACTCAAACTGATTGTGTCAATTAATAGATGACAACTAATCAATGAATCGTTACGATGAGCTTATCCTTAGTCAATCTTAGGTGGGAGGCAGCAACTCAGTTCCTGGTGCTTGATTAGTTATGTAATCATGACAGAGACAGTTGATAGAAACCTTCACCAAGTCTTATTTTAGTCTGCCAAAATCTTCTTGACAGTTGCACGTCAGTCTAACGGGAACTTTCCTTGAGACTTGCACGGCATCCTGTTATACCATTTTTGCACAGCATGGCGTATGGAAACCTGAATTACAACCTGTGTCACTCACGTCATGTTCTCCCTCTCAACTCCCTGAAAACAGCGAGGGGCTAAAAGGTTGCGGTGTCACTACGTGTCGCTAATCCAACACAAACCCTCAAATTCATTCATACACACACACACATGCGTGCAGTCTAATGAGGGATTAGCTAATGAATTCTCTCAACAGAATAATTACATTTTACATACACGCTTGTGTGCGCGCAGACTTCATCCCGAAACTACTGAAGAAATGAGCCAGTTCTTTCAAAGAGATGGGTTTTATAAATCTATCATTAAATTGAAATCCGCAGAAACAGATTGGCTCTGAGCAAAGCGGTGTTTGATTTGAAGAGAAGACATTAAGACGGATCTGAAGGACAGTGGACTGAAGAATTACTTTTAACGAGAAAATAAATAAAACAGCCTTTGATTTGGCGCCATTTTACATGGCATGAGTAGAATGAGGAGGCCTTTTTTTCCACATGAATCCTGATGAGAGGCAAACATTTCACATGCTCATCTCTGTACCACTGTACTCCGGAGGGCTTAAAAGCATCGGCCTGCCTCTTTCTCTTTAAGTGACAGCAACACACATGAGTTGACACACACATTTTGCTCCGCACACACACACAGGACATGACAGAGAAACACACACACACACACACACCCTCCTGCCGTTTTCACAGTCTCTTGAGTGGAGGAGATGCCCACGGCCAAAAACCAATGGTTGCATTTCTTGTTTTTTTTCCCCGTCCTCCTCTCCTCTCCTCTTTCGTCACTCTCACTCTCTTTCTCTCGCCTTTCCCCGGGAAAACACACAATTTTTATTCCATCTCGCAAATGGAGCTGAAAAGTAATTATAATTAAACCAACTTGGTTCTAATGTTCAAAATACTGAAATAATTTAAAATTATAATTAAACCAGCTCAGATGTGGGGTTCAGTAGCAGCGGCAGCCCTCTAATTCGTCTGGAGACGCTAATGGAAAACAATTATTTCACTTCATTAAGATTAAAGACGCCTGGAATCTGTGTCACAGCTCGATCAGAGAAGGAGACAGATTTAGAAAGTTGTCAAATTAACATAAACTCAGTTACTGACTTCGTAAGGACGCGTTCACATTTATTGTGCCGACTGTAAATGAAGGGCCGGAAAACAAACAGCACGATAAGAAGAGACAAGAGGGAGGAAGATTTGTGTAAATGCCATGTTTTAAAGTTTGACTTTCTAAATGGAAACTAATGTTTAGAGAAAAGACATCTTCACACAAACTCAAAGTGACTTTGGGAAAATGTGGCGTCTGGTTTTAAATGCTTGATTCTTCTCGTCCTTGTCAGTGATTTCAGAGAGCAGCGCTGCAGGAAAAACACACATCTTCCCTGTGTCTCTCTGTGATTTTCTTCGTTATTGACTTCTGATCCAATAATCACCACTTTCCCTCAGCGTCACTCCACGCTGACTGTATAATGATCGGCCCATTAACCCTATCAGCCTCATCGGTTCAGCGATCAAATAAGACCTGTGCTGATCTGCTCTCGCTTTGCACCAAACGTAGGTTTTGTCGTACTAAAGGGCAAGTTCCCTCCTTAAACTCTCATTTTTCATCAATTAGCATTCTCAGTGTGTTAAGAAAAGGGCATAGCAAATTACGCATCTCTCCCTCGAAATTGCGTCCTTTCATCGCAATCAAATAATCCTTTTCCTCACATCTGATCAACTAATCACGGTTGCTTGCTTTTACTCAAAATGACCTTTCATTCTGCATTAAAACCCAACTGCAAGTCCTCTTTTTTTAACCCCCTCTCCGCACTAACGATCGCTCCCCTCCTGCTGTCTGAGAAGCAGCATCTACTCACTAGTATTTACTTGCAAATTAACAGCACTCAGACTCCCAAAGAGGCCTCAAAGAAATTCCACACATTTGTTACCCAGAGGGCCAAATGGCCACACGGGAGGAGGAGGATGAGGAGGAGGGGAGGGCAATAAAACGTTCACAGATGAAGTGGTAATTAATGTGTGATTTCTATGCAGGTCATTAACAAGCATGAGCAGAAAAGGACGCTTTTTTTTTTTTTTACACAATTTTCCAGCACTGAAATGCAGCTTGAAGTGTCCTTTATTGGATCCTTATAAGGTTTAAGAGTGACTTTGGAGGTCAGCTGTCTAACAGCTGTGTGAGTCTCTCTCTCTCCCTGTGAGTTCAGAGACGAACAACTGCCTAAATGCGGAAATAAAACGCGCAGCAGCCACGCAGACAGACAGACACACACACACGCGCACACACACACACACACACACACACACACACACAGGTAGACAGAGTCCGAGAGCTGCAGAAAACACAGGAGGACGACAACGAGCATGCGGGATGAAATAAAACTCCTTTCTCGACTTCATTCCTGGAGACTTCTGCACAGCTTTTTGCACGATCGTCCCGGAGCGCATCAAGCTGCCCTTTTTTTTTTTTTCCCCTCCGCGGAGTGCATACGTGTTTCTGCAGGAAGGGCACACTTTGCGATCCCTGAACTGAAGTCTGGGAGAAGAGGCTTTTTCCAATGCATCTCAACAGGAGATAGAAGAGTTGGCACGGTTGCAATGGTCATGCACACGGTTGCTGTGACTATTATGCGAGTTTATGTTTCGGACAGCCCGTAAAATCGCACCGATCACCAGTTTGCAATAAAAAATAAAATAAAATAAAAGTAACCCATCCACTTCATCTTTTCCTCGCACGGTGCAAGAACAACATTCACTCCATCACACAGGCGACACGGGCTATATCCCCCCGACCATTAGGTTTTACTGCATGCAAGCGCGAGTAAAGTTGGGAGCAGAGGGGGATCATTTGCTTTGCAAAGAGCCGGAGTCTTTACACAGGGACATGTAATGGATAAAAAATGGTGATACTGCATGCATCAAGGTAGAAAATGAGTCGGAAATAATTGCAGAGTGCTCGAAACAACATAAAGTGCAAGATCAGTGTAATAAGAAGGCATCATAAAGGCAGTCAGAGTGGATATTATAGTTATTAAACGGTGGTTTACGTGCACGCCGTAACTTTTTCGTATCTATTCAAGGCTGCTGGTGAGGCTGCACGGTGGACGATGTTTCCTCCACACTGTCACACCAGCTCTACACTCCGCTTATAACACACGCCATGCAAAAGCTGCAAATGTCGCTCATTTAGTAAATTCAGTTGATTTGTGGTTCCTGGTCCTCAAAACCGAGAAAACCGTCACTCCGAAAGGAATATTTTCAACTTAGTTTGGAGTTCGCGACCCAACCATTAGGTCAGTGTGAGCCGTACCTACTCAACTAAAAAAAACAACACACGTTTCATATTTATCAGTGGCAGAAAACAACGAGGCATCGCCTCTCCTCGTAAACCTCTCGCATCCGAGGGTATCTTACAAAAAAAACAGCCCCCAAAGCGATGAAACAAGCACGACGGCCCATTTTAAACCAACTTTTCCTCCGACACCTAAACACACCTGTCGGGGGGGCTCGCACGCGTACAAAGATGGAGAAAGGCAAGTGGGGAGGAAAAGAAACACGTCCAAACTTTTCCCTCAACTGTCCGTCTGCTCGTCCTTACCTGTCGGGATCTGACCGGAGACGTTTCCAACTGCCGACAAGAGAAACAGGAGTCCCGGGAGCACAGAGAAAAGTGTATCCATGTTTTCAAACGTGGCCGTGCGCTCAGTCCGGAACAGTTTCCCCCCCTCCCCGAAAAGTTTGTATTTTATTTTTTTCCTGCTCCTCCGTCCTCTTCTCCCCCCGTCTTCAGTCTTCTCTGGCTCTCTCTTCAGTGCGTTATTCCTCCTGTTGTCGGTGATTCAGCCGCTCCATTGCTCTCCTTTCTCCGGTTTCTGTCTTTTCGCTTCCAGCGGGCTCTCTCGCGGACACCACACTTTGTTTCACGCGGAGGGAGTGAGGGAGCGCGAGGGAGGGAGAGAGAGAGAGAGACTGAGGGAGAGCGAGCGCAGCGGGGAGAGTGTGTGACGTCACGAGGCGGGAGTTGATTAAATAAAAAATAAATAAATACATTTTTTGAAAAAACAACTTGGATTTTTTTGTAATGTGTATTTTTTTAAATCGATTTTAAAAGTGAGTATTGATGTTTTACAAATCACTCAACTTTTTCCTTCATCACCACCATCCATGTACAGTTGACAGTGGAGTTTATTTAAAGAGGTCATATTCTGCTTTTGGGGGTTTTTTTGCCTTTCCTTTATTTTGTTATGTCGCATTTTTGTGTGTGTAAAAGGTCAAAGTTCACAGAAAGCACTGCCTGAAACACCTGGTTTGTGACTTATGTGCGTCACTATGTAATACCCCTTTTCCGCTGGTCAAAAATCCCACTTAAACCCGCTAAGATCCGCCTTTTTTGTGCAATGGGAATGTGTAAACTCTGTATTTACCCCCAGGTCAATTGACTCTGCAGTAGATGCAGGTTTTTTTCACCTCGGCTCGGCTATGATTTAAACTTAAGACCCGGCTGAACAAGTGAAATTCCGGCGTGCGATGTGATGACGCGTTATCATCATCTGGTGGTGGCACAGTGGTGTTTTGACGCCAAAAAGCTCAACTTCCCGGATATGAGAATACCTGGATTGCCGACCGAGCCGGCTAACTGCCCAGCTAACTTGAAGGGGGATAAAATAATTTAATCCTGAGGCTCATCAAGACTTTCCAAATGTTATTGGACGGAATGGCTCTTTAAATTAAATTAACTGAAAGACTCAGCCTCTTGTATGCTTTAGTTAGCTCCTCCCACTGAAAGGAGCTAGGTAAAACATGCAATACTCTGAGTCTTTCAAATTTAAAGCCACATTATGTAGAAATTGACATTATGTGTGATTTGGCGCCCCCCACAGTTTCTGAGTGCAACACCACTGTCGTAAATACAAATCCCAGGTCTGTAACAATTTGTCAGACGTAATGTAGGTGCTAACTACAAACAAAACTAATTACATCTTAGTGTGTATGTGATGTGTTGAAAACGTGTTGTAAACATGTTTGTAACGCTGTGATCCTACCCTCTCACTCAAGTTACATAGTGCAGAAACAAGTGATGGGGGGGTGGAGTGGCTGAGACGGAGACACCATTCACCCTATCAAGACACTGTACCATCAACATTATTTTGAAGCTGTTATTTTAAAGTGAGGTCTTTTGATGTGGGGTTGTGTGAGGTACTTATCCCTACGCAGTGTGTTACCTGCAGTAGATGACCGTCAGCTCTCCCCCTGTGTGTGGAGAAGCAGCGTGCAGTGCCAGCAGGAACCAGAGCATTGTACTGCTGTAAATCGAGCCAGCAGCAAGACGTATTGTAGCCACCAAAAATAAGTCCCACCTAAAAATATATATATCCTGTTTTGAAAATTATTGGCACTTTACGCACAAACAGAATGTAGTGCCAAAGGAAAAGGCGTCAAAACATAGCATATACTTAAATGGATATATATTTTTTGGTGGGACTTATTTTAGGTAGCTTGAATACGTCTTTTGTGTCGTGACAACAGCGTGCTTTTGGTCAGGTTAGATTTAGGCGCAAAAAACATAACTTGGTTAAGGTGAGGAAAAGATCATGTTTTGGCTAAAAATACCTGTTTTTATTGCTACAAACAGCTTTATTTGTCACAAATTCCTATCAAAATAATTTTTTTTGTTGCCACAATCTCAGCTGGAAATAGTCCCAAGGTCTCCTTAAAATATCTAGCTGTGTCATGCTTAGAAACATTGAAATGCCACGGCCCCTCGTCAAAACTATCCCGTGTTTTCATGCCTACAAACATTGAAACACAGTCTCCTACTGCTGTCACTGGCTTAGCAGTCTCTCCACCACCGTCCCCTCCACCTCCTGATATGAAAGTCCGGTCATAAACATGTAATGTGAAGGTGAGCTTTACTGTTTGATTCTCTGTAACCACACCCATAAAGCTTCTTTTTCAGCCACATCAGGCACCTAATTTCAGTGAAAAACCATCTGTACAATACCTGCCAGGCACCAAACAGCAGACAGACACAGTTAGGAACTAGATGGTAAACATAACAGAGCATTTAATAGCTCAAGAGCTATTTCCCTCAGGAGACACAAAACAGAGTTACCTACATTTGGCAGGTGGCTGGAAACATGACTCCACTATGAATAAATTCTACTGGACATGCAAGTAAGCAACTGTCTGATAACAGTTTTGGGTAACCCTTTACATTATGGTACTTGTGGAGCAACATTATGGTGTTAGTTAGGGTAATAAGGCCCTTTCATGTCGAAGAAGTATTAAAGATAAATTATATTGATAAAGACTATAAAAGTGACAATAGTAAAAGCATCATAAAAATGTTGGCAACCATGTTTAGAAGCATCTTGTAAGGACTTTAAGGTCCTTATTGCCTATTAACAAACACTTATTATAAGGACCTTGATATAAAACATTACCCAATTTTAAAGGTTATCATATATCAAAGTTGTGTTTACAACCTACTGTATTTCCATTGCCCCCATGTGGCCACATAAAAGATGTTATTGTGGGCTAAAACCGTGAAATTTAGGCCACAAACAGGAGCAACATTGTTCCTCCCCTCGCTACTGTTCAAAAACACTTCTGACACCAAAATATTTAAAATTCCTGGCACAGTCCAGGACCCCTGTCCAGCTCTGGGCCCCCTAAACCATTCAGCCACTCCCACCCACAGAGGCACCCCTGCTCATAAAGCATGTAGAAGAGAATCAACCCACACACAAACACTGTTTCAAAAGGATTTAAAGTCAAAAGGTGATGTTTCATCATATAATAATGGTAGTGTTTATGTTAATGTCTGCGATTTGTGGTCATTTGCAGCACAGAAAAATTCAATAGAGACGTACGAGAGTTCAGCAAGAGGAAAATCATATTCTTTTAAAGACATTAAGCAGAGCAGCAGGGCTTGGATGTGCAACGTCATCAAGATGTATAGCCAGGAGGTGCTTCTTTCTGATTTAAAGAGACCTTGTGGACAGTTGGTGGACTGTGAACATAACTGTATTTTTTATTTGTGCTGAGAACCTCTCTGTCAAAAAGTGATTTAAAAGCACTTTAGCATTCAGTTGAAGGATGACTTTTATATCCTGTGCACCACCAGAAAACTGCATTCAGTACATTGAACACGAATCATGTCCTCTATGAGCTTATACTCGTTTCTTATACAGCAGCTAGGCTGCTTGTGTTAGCACCAGTTTCTGTGTGTTCCTGTTAGAATTAAAAACAAATCATTTGCCCACATTTCACCATCTGCCAACATCGGGTGACAGCGCGGATGTCAAACTGGGGCTAGATGACATCATGACGGGCCTGCCAAAGAGACAACATAGATGTTTTGATTTGGTACACAGCTGAGCTAAAAATATGTGGTGTGGATGGGAATGTAGCGAGCAGGGAACCGCTGTGTATCCTCGAAGTGTGTTTTGTCTCTCTTAGTGCCACCTCTCCCACATAAAAGCTGTGAAAAACCTCCCAAGTTTCTGTCTGTGGGAGACAGGATTATTCACATAGGCAAACTTTAGTGTCTGCAGAGACAATAAATCCATTTCCAGACTTTGCAGGGTTGCTGGATTGTTGGCGTCCTTGTAATTACAGGTGTTTTCTCTCTGTCCTAGCAGTAAATGTGACGGTTTGGCCTGGAATTTTAAGTGTCCTGCAAATAAACCCCGGTGTCCTGTCACCAAATATCACTCTGATGCTACTACTCTGCTTCAAAATGTGAATTTGCTATTGTTACACAGTGCCGGTACCCTGCCATTAGAGACAGCAGTGTATCCACTCTGCTGTGTCTGCTGAAGTTGCAGGTTCCAGGTTGTTATTTGCAGTTATTTTCTCATACACACTGCTGTCACGCCGTACTTGTGTATGCATTGATGCCGGCAGCTTTTTGCATTTGCAGGTCTGTGTACAGTGGGCTGAAATCATCTAAGCATACCTGTACTTTCAACTAAGGAATGATTTTGCATGGGTATATAGAGCGGATACAACTCTATTTGCAGTCATGGATTTCCCTGTCGCCCTGTACAAATACCAAAGTGTGTTCATCAGCTGTCGTGTGCATCTCAAATACAGTTTTTTAAACTTTTTCTGGTCGAGAATATGAACTCTCAATGACTTGAGATGCACAGATATCCTATTCAGAGCAACATATGACAGACATGTGGTGAAGTCAATTTAAAAGTGGATTTTATTACACTTTTTATGCACACAAAATAATTGTTTTTTTCCGGTTACGAGCAGAATTTTGTCCAGAAATCCTTATCAATGAAGACTTGACACTTGACAGGTGTGGCATATCGAGATGCTGATGAAACAACACAATGCCGCAGATGTTACAGGTTTTGAGGGAGCTGACTACAGCAACAAATGTCAACCAGACATGTTGCCCATTTATTGAATTTTCATGTCACTACCATCTCCAATGTGGTTTCTGAGAATTTGGTGTTTGGCCTAAAAAAATGCAGATCATGTTGTCAGTCGCCAGGACATAATGTTAGCAGTTAAGGTTTCTACAAACCACAGATGTGTCCAAGACTGACATTTGCACCAGACGTGGCATATCATGTTCACATTATACGCTTATTAGCAGACTTCACATCCGGAGCTGGAGGGAAAGGTGGTGGTGTTATTACAAGCCAACAAGGCTTCCAAAAGGCAGACCGCAGTTTGAGTCTGTGGCGACATTTCCAGTTATTTTAGCTGCAACCAAAACCACTATTTTTCACAGGAAGGCGGACCATCTCTGTCAGTGATTGTGGTGACCAAAGCAGGTATTTTAGGCCAAACCATGGTGTTTTCCAAACCCTAACCAATGTTTTTTGTGCCTGAATCTAACCAGAACACAAGCACGGTGTTATGACGAGAGAGAAATAGAAAAATGAACCTAAACAAACGTAAAGTTGCAACATAAAGAAACGTTCGGTTTCAACACTGTGGTTTTGTAGAAACATACTCAGCTAACTTTTATTCTGGCGATTGGGTTGGACTACGCCTCCCAGGGCCTCCACATCTGGCTTTTTCACCTGCAAGATCGTCTGAGACCAGCCAGTGCAACAGTTGGTTTGCACAAGCAAGGAATTTCTGCACAAACTGTCAGGAAGCATCTCAGGGAACACGATCTGCATACTCGTCGTTCTCACCAGGGTCTTGACCTGATGGCAGTTTGTTATTGTAACCAACTTGAGTGGGCAAATACTCACCTTTGATGGTGGTGGGGTTATGGTATTGGCAGGTGTAAGGGTATCTGTGACCCTAGTCATGTGAAGTCCATAGTTCAGTGCCCGATAAATGTCTTTTGAGATAAAACAGCACATTTTAGAGAAGCCTGTTATTGTGACCAGTTCAGAGTACACTGCTTTAATCAGCATCTGGATATGCCACACCTGTCAGGTGGATAGATTATCTTGGCAAAGGAGAAGCGCCCAGTTGAGTGAAGTAATTTTTTTGTGTCCTTAGATCTTTTTCTTCAACTCCTGAAAAATGGGGACCAAAAACAAAAGTGCTGCTTTGTACACATGGAAACAGTTTCTCTACTTTGCATTTTTACTCTTTCCTTTATACCAAACTTTGTCTTTCACAGTGTGAATCGATGTTTGTATCTCTCCCACCATTGTTTTTTCATCCTTCACATCAAACAAAACTATCATGTTGCATCTCTTATCTGGCTTCAGATGGCAAAAAGCCAGCCGAGACAAACATGGCAGGTCGTCATTGCTGTGTGATAACACATCTGGTGGACCGAAACTTAGTCTGCACGGAATAAAGCTCTCTGCTGCAAATGGACAGCGAGCATAAATAGATTTTTATTTGGAACCACCGGATGACCCCATTCGACCGCAGTGCAGGTACATTGTTCCTGTGCAGACAATTTACAGCAATCTAACCTCTCACAGCACTCACTGGAGCTCAGCAGCAGCTCAATGCAATTTTGAGACCAAATATGTCAACCACTGTCTGTTCTATGATGGATTGCACAGGAGTCTCTTGTGTTTCAAGACCAACCCCATCACCAGAAAAGAATGTAAAGTGGATGATTTTGCAAAACACAAATTAAGTGACAGCGGATATTGCATCCTTTTTGGATCTTTTGGTTCTGAAAGCTTGCCGGTGAAGGTCCAGAAGGTACGTAAAAACTGTGAACATACCAATGGTTAAAGAAATGTTAAGCGCAAACATTTTATTGAGGCAGCTGGGCTGATTAGCCTGAAGGATGTTACATGAAGATGTTGATTTGGCTGTTCAAACATGGCTGGTGATGTCCCGACTTCCCGTCAAAAATAACAAAACTCTTTTATTATACAGTAGCTAAGCTGCTAGTGTTAGGACCAGTTTCTGTGTGTTCCTGTTAAAGAAAACACAAACTCGGCTGGAAATTGTACAGAGGTGTCCTTAAAAATAACCAATGGTTTATCACTTACACATGTTGAAACCCGGTCTTGAACTGTGATCACTGTTTGGCAGCCCTCTTGCCTGTAACTCCACCACTATCCCCTCCACCTCACGATATGAGATCAGGTCACAAACATGAAATGTGAATGTGATATAATGCACATTGTGGAAATGTCTATGCAGATATCCGTTTCGATTACCTGCAAAACGAATTACACTCCATCGGCGTCCTACCATGCACACTGAACTGTTGAACGTTATTAACATTTTTGCATAGGCTCTCAGTGTTATCTTCTCACAGACACCCATGATGCCACACAGATATGCTGTACATGTAGCTCTGTCTCTTTCCTAGCGTCCATCTGACCACTGCTTGACTGACAGCTCTGTGACTCACTGTTATTTTATTCCCACATGGAAATCTCCTTTATATTCTACTGTCTGTCTATGTGTCTGTGTGTCTGTCTGTCTGTCATGCACTTTATTTGAAGATAGAGAGAAAAAGTCAAGACCAACTTTGTCTTCTAGGTTCAGAGTTCCTTTCTGTTTTGAAAAAAAAAACCCTTGAATTGTCACATCAATCACATTAATGTATGAAATGGTTTAATTGTGATAATAAGAAATGTAAAAGTTTTGTTTATCAATCAATCAATCAATCAATCAATCAATCAATCAATCAAACAAACTTTGTATATAGCACCTTTCAAACAAATGCAATTCAAAGTACTTCACAAGTGATTGAAAAAAACATGGGATATTGGAAATACTGATTTCCTGTTTTACTTTGAAGTTTTGCCCTCGTGTGTTACTTTTCAGTTCCTCCCTTTGTGTGAAGTTCCCTTCCTTTTTCTGTGTTCACCTGTGTCTTGTTAGTAATCAGCCCTTGTATGTATATAGTCTGTGTGCTCCCTCATGTATTTGTCAGTTTGTCTGTTTTTTTTCCCTCCCCCTCCTGGTATGTTTCTGGTTTTTTGTTTTCTTGCTCTGTTGTCTTGTGTTTTTCCTGTTTTGAACTTTGCTTTTGTGTTGCTACTTTGTTTTTTTGGTGTTTGCTCTTTCTTGGTTTTGGATTATATGGTTCTTGGATTTTTCAGCTTTTGATGATTAAAGCTCCCTCTTAGTTCCTTATCCTGCCCGTCTTTCTGCCTTTGGGTCCGCACACTTTTTACCAAAACGTGACCGTAAGAGAACAAAAAAGGGGTTAAGAGACTACTGCACTTCAATTGCATGGAAATGAATAGTCTACATGGTAAAAGATGAAGAATAAAAGGTAAAAAATAAGCAATAAAGGTCAAATAAAAGATTGTACATGAATGCAAGTATCAACTGAGTTCATTACACTGATCATGAGATTTTACAGTGAATGTGGGCACATTCAAGTCAGAAAAATTGGCTTTAACCTTTAATCTGACACGTGCAAAGATGTATGAGTCATAGAAATTAATTTATTAAAACGGTCAAACACTTTGAAACCTTTAGTGTTAATGGTACCATAGAAATAAAAACATGATTGCTATTGTCTCCGAGTTGGCTGCTTTAAAGAGACTGATAAAGAGAAGAGGAAAACCAAGAAGGACTCGAGGTCAGCTCATTTAATGTTTCCTCCATTCAAAGTCTGACTGGAAACAGCAATTTTAATTTTTAGAGGTGCAACCTTCACTCTGTGATGATGAATAAGGGGCCCTTCCAATCCAATACCTTCAATATTTGAATCGGTATTATAAAAACCTTCTGAAAGAAATGATTATGAAGAGAACTTGACACTGGATGTACCTGGGATTCTGTGTTCAGGTTTGACAACAGTTTATCAAAACAGAAGAAATGTGACCATTAGAACTGACGAGCTATACGTGCTCGCCAAAGACTTTTGATAAAGACTAAATTAACAGAAAACAGCATGGCTGAAAATTCAAAAGCAACAAGATCAATATAATTATGGAAACAGCAATACATTTAAAGCTCCTGTAAGGTCAGGTTGGCCGCCATCCGAAAGCATCAGTATTGCATGAGTTGGGAATGCGACTCAAAAATCAATTATCCCACCAACAGCAGCTGTAAGTTGATTTTTTCTTCAGCAACGCCTGAGAAATATCTCTCTAGCTGCTAAATGCTTCACTTTGTTCACCAGCTCGTCACTAGCTTTGTCTGTCTGCTCTTTGGTGCTGAGCAGGTAGTGTGAAGTGGATTCATCAGGGTTTTCTTGCTGGAAACAGTCGCTTCCTGTGGCTGGAAAGGAGGTTGATGGAAGAACCAAATCCAAAAAGTTGTGGGCGGTAAAGAATAACAGGCACATAGTCATTTGATCCATTGTTGAGGTGAGTTAAATGACAAGTGGGAGGATGTGTTTGTGAGTTCGAATTATCTAATATTTATGTGCAAAACTGTGTGGTGAGTGGTGAAATCCACCTCAGGCTGCACACTGGACCCAAGATTATTTTTGGAAGAGGACTCAGTGCCCTTGTCATGTTACTTCATAAGGTGTAGCCTGCACTCTTTAATGGTGAAAAATATGTTACATGAAAACATACACTGATGAACCCATTGAAAGAGGGCAGTCTATATAAATGTCCTTAAAAATCTCCCTCTCCAAGATGTGGTCGAGGAAGGCAGGCACGCGTAGCACTGATTGTTGTCAATCATGTCTGAATTGTGCTTGGTAAAGCGTGGCAGCCCCTCACACCTCAGATGAGAATAAAACAAAGCAGAAAAGAGTAAAGTAAATATGCTACCTCTGAAGGCCAAAAGTCTGAGAAACACAGTCAATAGTTTAAAGGAAGAATAAAACCAAAATACACCAGGCAAAAGAAAAAGATAAAAATAAATAACCCTGCTAACAGTCAAAAAAATGAATAAATGGGAAACAAAAAGTCTATTGAGCAGGCACGAAGAAAAAGTCACACCAGGCCACCTTTTGAAAAACATACTGGCTTTCATTCTCAGACATTAAAATTGAAGGAATTTGTTTTTCATAATTCTCTATTCAGTTTCTAGTGAGAGAGCAGAGAAGTATGCGACAGGTATTTCAGCACATCTATACCAAAGCCTCTTTTGGACATGTTGTGATTGATCAGTCCAAAAGCTCAATGTTCATTACGTCCATGTACAGCTCTATTCTAAAAAGTCTTGCCAAAGAAAGTCAAAGACAAGTCACAAGTCCAAGCAGCTCAAAAGTCTTTGAGGTCTCTGAGTGCTCTTGATCAAAATTGAATTTGAAGACTTTTGTGTTCAGCATGAAGGTTCATTTATAGCCTTGAAAGTAAGTAATAAGGTCCACCTACAGTAGCTTTTTCCACAGTGACACCACTTAACACAGTCTGCACGCTCAGAACTGCTACGTAATTTAGCACTTTTAGGAAAACGTATGATTGCCTTGAAGTTGACTGTAACAAAGGAAGACCATATTTATTGGATTTTAGTGGAATATCTGTTTTTCATGAATATTTTAAAGAAAAATCACCATTTTCTATGAGAATAGGCCATTTTTTTCAACAGCTTCAAGGTCATTTGACCCATTGACTCAAAATCAATAACAAAATGTCTTGTTATACTGGTAGAATGAGACACACCAGTTTTTATTGGATTTTAGTGGAATTTCTATTTTTCATGAATATTTCACAGGAAAATCACCATTTTTAGTGAATACACCGGACATTTTCTTCAATAGCTTCAAGGTCATTTGACCCATTGACTCATAATCAATGCCAACATGTCTTGTTATACTGGTAGAATGAGACACACCAGTTTTATTGGATTTTATCTGTTTTTTATGAATATTTCACAGGAAAATCACCATTTTTAGTGAATTCTACAAATCCTCCTTCCCCCTCCTGATTTAGCAACCACATTAGCACTGCCAGTTAGCTTATAATCGTAGCTAATTGTATAACCTAACGCTGAATAGCCATTAGCATTAACATCTGTTTTTATCACTACTTTTATTTGCTGCCAAACGTCAGTTCTTGCCGAGCTGTGCTACTTCTTCATGTTGGACTGAGGGCAGATCGGACGCTACAGTGGCTCGGTATCGCCTCTTGAGGTACAAAGTGGTATTAAGAGACAGGATGGGCTAGCTGAAGAGCATGCTAACGTCCGTAGATGTCTCTCCAAAATAATACATAGAAGTCTCTGACAAGTCAAAACCGTTATTTCTTCATATTCTGTTGATATTGTAGTTTTTTCTAACATTTCTAAACTAAAAGTCTTGCATAGAGCCGCTTTAAGACACAGACTAGACAAATCCATCCCCATGATGACTGTGCAAACTCCATCTGCTGATGTTTTTTTTTTAGCACAAGTGAGACCAAGTCTTTGCCATTCATAGCCTTTATAACTCAATATAAAGGTATGTAGATGCCTATACACGGCCTGTGTGGCCCCGTTTTATTTTTTTTTAAACTTAAGATTTTATTGGTTTTACTTCCAAGTCGAATCCAAGTCAGTTCTCAAGTTCTAATTTTTATGACAATTTTTGTGACTCAGGTCCAAATTAGAAATATTAAGTCTGCTGCTCCGTAACAGTTAAGTTATGAACCAAGTTTATGATCTGACAATGCCCATAGGTATTTTTCTTACACTTCTCATCAACAGAATATTGATCCACACAACGCACTATACACACAGTTTGAATTAACATTGCTGGGGTGCCAGTCAGGATGGAGCCTGACAATTTTAATAGTCTGTCTGATCAAACCATACAAAGGGTGCATGTATAGAACACTCAGTGTAATTCTTATGAACCCTTTTCAAACACTGCACAGAGTTAAACCACTCTGGGACTGAGAGAGAGATATGCATGTTCAGTCTCAAGGTTCCAGTTGCAGCTATTGTTTATATTTGAAAAGTACAAGAAAAAGATTGTGCGATATCTCTCATGCATACTCAGGTCTGAGGTATGCAACCTGGTGTGGGAGTGTGTAAACACACGCACACAAATATGCACTTTTGCATACTGTTCACACTTTCTACCCTCACACTTACTCTGAAGCATACTTGAAGCCAGTTTTGCAGCTCATCCTTTAACACAGTGTAACACTGGGTGTTGTGCTCACTGGTGTGGACAGATGTTGCAGAGCTGTCGAACAACTAGCTGAAAGAAACTCCCATCTGAATGCAACCTGAGCTGACACTCAGCCAAGAGAAGACTGAGATGAGGCCAACAATATCATCTGCACAATTATAGGACTATTTTCACTTCAAGGTGGTTCCCAGAGTGTTTTGAAAACAAAGCAATTGTTCAGAATATTATTTTATCCAACTGTCATCTTGTTCTGTCACCACATCTGTAAATCTGAATCAAAGATACAGTAAACAGCTTTGATTCACCACTAGTTCAACTTTGAATATTGTTTGGAAATGGATGGTAAGACACACAGGGTCGTTACTGAGCAGTCAGAGACATGATTCCACAAATACATGTGTTTTATTGTAAGGGACTGGAGCTGCTGAAGAGAATAAAGGAACATTTCCTAAAAACCAATAAGGTGAATAAAATGACCATTAGCCAGGCCCAAACTGTGTATAAAAACTACCAAAGATGCCAGAGGTCACTTTCTCACAGGTTCAACAAACACTTTAAACAAAGACATTTTAACGTGGAAGCCTGCATGAAAATGTTTTTTTTTCACATACCTGGAACACCAAACACCAGCCACAGAAGCAACAAAACCAGAAGTACCTTTGTTGATCTCAGTTTGTGGTGTGTATTTTTGAGGGGCAGGGGCATAATGCAGTGGGGATCCAGTGCAGCCTAGAGGGCACTTTATCATGTATTCTCCACTGGAAGGGCAGCCTAGAGGGCACTTTATCATGTTTTCTCCACTGGAAGGGCAGCCTAGAGAGCACTTTATCATGTTTTCTCCACTGGAAGGGCGCCCTAGAGGGTACTTTATCATGTATTCTCCACTGGAAGGGCACCCTAAAGGGCCCATATCACATTTTCTCCACTGGAAGTGCACCCTAGAGGGCACTTAATCATGTTTTATCTACCATAGAGGCATCTAAGAGGGCCCCCCTACCCAAGTCCACCAGTGAAGAAAGCCACACCTTGTGCAGCTTCAGAAATTTCCTGAAGCACAAGCTGCATCTCATCAGCTCATGTATGCTCAGACGAAATCTTTCCAAAATGAAACCACATTCAAACACAGTCACAGAAATGCTGTAAAACAGCTACGGCTTTGCACATTTGGTTTGCTTGCGTCACACCGGCGAAAAATTCCCTACAAGAAACACAAACAAGCTGGATATGTTAGACGAACTGGAGATGATCCCACACTGCAATTTGGCCGGTAAGCCTGTCTACATAATGGAGGCCTTGTAGGAAACAGCTGAATTATATTTTTGCAGCAAGTCTCTGTCCAATTCTTATCCTGTGCCCGTCTGCCAATGTATGTGCATGCCTAAAGAAGCCATGTGACAAAAAACACAGCCAGGAATCTTAAATTTAACCCAGAACATCAAGCCTTTATTGTTGAACACGTTGAAAAGAGTACAACTTTCTCTCCTAATTTCTTGCTCAAAAAGTCTGTATTGTGTGTGTTGCTGTGCAAAATGTTCTAATTTCTTTATCACAGCTTTTAATGATTTGGCCACCTCACACATCCTATTCCCATCTATGTGAGCCTGTCCACTGAGCCATGAGGGGGAAGGGTTAGTCCACACTTCAACTGTTGCCATTTTTTCTCACATTGCTCACAGTGCTCATAGATTCAGCCAAGGCAGACACACAGTTGGCTGTATTCTTGTCCAGATCCTGGCTTTACTAAAAGCTGTGAACCTGATTTGATGCGATAATTTGAAAGATCAGTGTTTGGTTTTGTTGCGTTTTGCTGTCGATAAAGAGGATTTTCACAGGTTAAGATCAACACTGGCTGGTTAGAACGGCAGATACAGGAAATTAAAGCTTCTCGCGATCTGGCTACAGGTTGATCTAAAACAATGGGAGACAGAAAGTGGGAAAACTAACACTGAATGACGAGCTGATGTGTGAGATTATTACTTTAAGAGGTGTTATTCTGGAGTGTAGCTGTTGGATGGAGCTTTGAGGACACAGCA
Organism: Pagrus pagrus; assembly: GCF_965226575.1. Classification (NCBI taxonomy): domain Eukaryota; kingdom Metazoa; phylum Chordata; class Actinopteri; order Spariformes; family Sparidae; genus Pagrus; species Pagrus pagrus. Next base: position 16,122,049 of record NC_140200.1, read on the forward strand.
TTATCAAGGAGCAGTGTGTGTGTGTGTGTGTGTGTGTGCGTGCGTGTTCCTGGTCCAGCTTGGCCTATAACCATGCTGTTACCATGACAATGCCCACCATGCCAGGACAACACCATATGGTTACTATGGTAACGATCCATTTTTTTGGCCGTTGCCGGTGAGCCAGGTGTATCTGCCAGCTGGTAACGACAGGTGGATGGTGGGAGTGGATGTGTGTGTGTGTGTGTGTGTGTGTGTGTGTGTGTGTATGTTGTGTCTGTTTTAGAGCAGATAAACCAAAAACACTGAGCCTCCAGGAGACAGAACAAAACAAAAAAGAACAGAGAATAGATCTGTGGTTTTACTCATTCCCAAGAGTGATATCTAGAAGCATTGATTCATCATTTGTGAAACACTTTGTGGGTTTACATTGAGTTTACCTTTACTGTGAGTCCATCACATGACTCTGAAAGACCTTAAGCGTCCGGACAAACAAAGACCACATATATACTTGCTTTTAAACCACATGTTTGTATAGACAACCGGTCTCACCAGAGAAATTTGCATCATGTAAACAATAAACATGGCCATACTCAAGGAGGATCTGCTACCAACCCCATACTGCCTCCACTGTTCAGGTGAATATTGCATCTTGCATACGCGTAGCATAAATTCCTGAGGACATGCAGGGTAGCCATCATGCACAGAACGTATAGTTTAAAAGCAATTATGACTTCAGCCTGACTGTGTCCTTACTGCACGTGACGCCAGTGAGCATTGGTGACTTGATTCAGTTTGATTACACTGTATCCGCTGCCATACCACGAGACTACGGAGCAGCTGCATTCCTCCTTCTCAGTACCTCCTGAGCTACTGAGCTGCTACTACTTCTACTGGGAATCAAACCTGCAACCTCCATTACTGGACGACCCACTCTACCACCTGAGCTACTGCTTCTACTACTTCTGCTAGTAGTGCTTTGACTACGACTAGTGCTTATACTACTACTATTAGTGGTCATACTACTACTACTACTACTAGCTGGGGATTGAACCAGCGACCCTCTGAATACCACCTGAGCTACTTACTTACTGGACGACCTACTCTGCCTCCTGAGCTACTGACCTGCAAGTGCTACTACTGCTACCACTACGACTACTGCTGCTACTACTGGTTCAGTCAGTACTGTGCCAATTCAGAGTTTTTAAGCAGGGACTCCGTGAGAGCAACCCACCTGAGACATTATTTGTTTTTTTTGGTTTCCTGTGAAGTGTTTTTTTGGAGTACAAATTCCACCACAAGAAAGAAGGGTACTATAATTTCTTTTACCTCATGCATCCGTAGAACATACCTGCTTCTTCATGTTGTGTACTCTCACAAAGGATGGGATACGCTGGGTTTTCACAGCACTAGTTCTTTGAAGTGTGCAGGGTTGTGAATGGTTTCATTTTAAAATGTGTTTTCATTATTCCAGAAATTTGACATCAAAGGTGCCCCACGGAGTTTTCTTGTAAACAAAATCCATAAATTCTTCCACTGTAACAAACATGTTGAGTTAATTTCCCTTCTCACAAAAGACTTGCAGCGCCGATTTACATTTACATCAACGTGAGCTTGTTCTTCATCTTCTTCATCCCTCGCCTTTGTCGAGGCATTGCTATGCTTATTTATGTGTTACTGCCATCAACTTTTAAACAGAAGAATAGTGTGACAGGAGCTTTAGGAATGTATATATAGCACACCCACATGTAGAATTAATTTTTCATGGCACGGCTAGTGGTAAAATCTCCACAGGGTACCTTTAATAGCTACAAATCCGCAGTGACGACGCAATAGTGGTGAGAATCTGAGAGAGTCTTGACTGGTGCAGCGCGTCTTGAACAGCTTGGTGCCAACTTTTGAACCAGTGTTGCTGACAAGAGTTGTTGGAAAGCATCAGATGCCAGAGTCAACAGATTGCGACATATCAAACTGACCGCATTATTGGAATGGTTCCATCTACTGTATGGCTCCTCGCACTGCTTGATCAACCAGTTTAGACTGTGATTTAGCTCAACATTTTGTAATTATGCAATGACTGCTGCACCCTAATGTTAACAACGAGACAGAGGCTCCCTTTTACTTTAAATTTACAGAAAAACATTTTTATTTACAAGCTGTCATAATGTAGTACCTGGGCCAGTCATCTCTAATTTCAAGAATCAAGTCTAAATATACTCAAAGTCAAAAATTATTTGAGCATGATAGAATACAAATATATATCAGCAGAGAAAAATAAGAAAATAAGGGTACATAGAAATATATGCATTATACTACATTACATAGCAACACCTACATATGTGGAAAAATAGAAAAAAAATAAGAAAACCAATATAGCCCTGTTAAAATGTGCATCATACCACACTATATACCCACAGTGTGAATAATTTTTAGTGCCTTTATTTTGGAAACGAAACAAGACGTAGCATGTTTGCTATTGGAAAAAAAGTGTTGTTTTCAAGGATAGGCGAAGCCAAACACGACAGTCACACAGTGGACTATTACAGGTCTGATTACAAGGTTGCACAGGCTGATACAATAGTTAAATAATTAGTATACAAAGAGTATGACATTGTTCTTCTCAGAGCAACCTCCTTTGCTTTATTCTGTCTTTTTTCCCTTATGAATTACAAGTAATTTCCTAACATCCTTACTTTACTGTTAGTATATGACTTAATTCTAGTTTGTTCTTCTTCCTAACTGGGGCCCTGACAATCCCACTGCTGTTAGCAATTAATAAAAATAAATTTCCAGCCGTTAGCAGCATCTGCACTTCTTTGTAGGACAACAGCAGACTCCTCTAGAGAACCTGCTCATTAGTTTACGATATAGAACTGCAACCAATCTCATCTTTTGAGACTCTTTGTGCAGTCTTCCTAGTTTGTGGAGTCGTTTCAAAATTCAATATTTCAGTCAACCTTTGTGATATTGATTTTGATATTGGAACAGACATCGTGACGCCACCAACATGTGTCTCCCTTCTGATCATGTGTCATATAAAGATTGGGTAAGTTCCCAAACTTTGGGTCCTAAGGTATAATTGACATTCACAGCAGGACAGGGAACATGAAAAATTACAAAAGGCTTTGGAGCCTGTGTGAGAGTTTGCTCTTGCCAGAGGAGGTGTGTGTGTGTGTGTGTGTGTGTGTGTGTCCTGTTGCTTTTCTCTGTGCATGTGTGTCTCTTGTGTGTCACCATAAATGTGTGTGCTAACATGTACTCTATAAGTATCTGTGTGTTGGTGTGTGTGTGTCTTTGCCCGTGGAGAGGAGAGGAGGTAAATTCATATCAGAGTGTTTTTGCTACAGGCATGGTAATTATGGCAGTTTTTAATAACTATGCTTTATAATCATTTAGCACTGATGATGCACACACACGCGCGCACACACACAACACGTACAAACACACACACACATATCTTGAGGCACTAATGAATTTAGATGTGATAGGCAGTGAAGCTGAACTTAAGAGAGGGGGGCAGAGAGAGATAGATGGATAAAGAGCGAGGAAGGCCAAGAGACAGAGAGGCGGGCAAACTTTGTTTTCAGTGGAACAAAATAAGCATTTATGCATGAAAATCATTTTTCATCAGTGTGTTCAGGAAAAAAAAAAAGATCACCGCCTCAAAGAATGAGTGCCCGTTTAAATGCCAAGAGAATGTGCAGAAATGAAACCCAAATATTTTCAAATAAATAAATGTTTTGAGAGCTGCAGTCTCCAGTAATTAACAGATCTGAAATAAATTAAATTCCTACAAACTTAAAGCCTTCATAAATGTTGGCAACAGGTGGCTGTTGACTAATCCAGTGGTTTCCAAATTAGGGGGCAGGGATCCTCCATCCTCTTGTCTTGTGGTCGTGTCTCGCTTCAAATATTGGCTACACTGACCCACACGGCTACTGGAGGTTCTGCTCTGTTAGTCTTTATCCATAAGCTTTTAGAAAACCTGCAGAAATATGGACAAAATAAATGCACGGACAGAAGGCTCTGACTGTATCCGTATTTATCGTGCAGCATAAATAAGACGTTAAAATGCAATAATCTGCGGGGAGACCTTGTGTCCTGACTGCTCAGGAATAACCAGAGGAACATGACAGAGAGCTCAAGGTGTCGACCTGGCCTATAAACTCCCCACATCCCAATCCAATGAGACACGCTGGAAAAAGGGCGATCCACAGAGGCATCAACGCGCAACCCACATGACTCAAGGGATCCATCGCCAACGCCCTGTTGCCAGACACTTCAGGACACCCCCAGAGGTCCTGCATCCGTGCTTCCATGGCTCAGATCCAGCTGGGGTGTTCATGGATTGGAGTTGTTCTGGTACTTCCTGCTCTGGGTGCCTGATTGGACTAGGATCTGGGGAAATTGGAAGGCAGGTCAACACCTTGCAGTCTTTGTCGTGTTCCTGGGCCCATTTCTGAGTGGTGTGGCAGGGTGTGTTGTCCCACTGGGGGGAGGTCAGTTGCCATGCGGAAGGCCCGATACCACGAGAGTGTACTTGGCCTGCAACATTGGCTGATTGGTGTACATTTCTCTCTCTGCTCGTGTTGAAATCTATCTATCTACCTATCTGTCTGTCTGTCTTTATGTATGTATGTATGTCTGTCTGTCTTTTAGTTTCAGAGGGGATAGAGAAACTTTTTAGATAAACCATCCTCCTCTCCTCTCCTCTCTCTTCTCTTCTCCTCTCCTCTCCTCTCTCCTCATAGGTTTAGACAGGTACTGAGTGTGGCAGAGCTGAGTGAATTGGTTGCTGAGATGGGTCATTAGCTTTTCGCCCTCGCCATCGATCTGAGGCGAAGGAGACGGGGGGAGAAAGAGAAAGAGAGCGACAGACAGAGCGAGGGGGAGAGACAGGAGCAAGGCTGCGCCTTTAAATTGAGACGATTGGAGAGAATCAAAAAGTGAATGGAGTGACCACAACAGGATTGGCCAGGTTAAATGGATTAAACTGTCTAGAATGCTTTGTTTTAACTTAATGTCACAGGTTCAGTAAGTGGGTCTGATAAGGCCGCCATTTTGTGCCCCGCAGTGTATGACATTGCATTGGGCTTATTTGGAAACGCGAAGAGGCATAAGTGAAATCCATGAAACCAGCAAAGAGGATTATCTTAGTCTCAGTTAACCAGACCAGCTACTGAGCAGGATAAATGAACTAATTCTGAAGAGGAAGTTCTCTGAATGTTATTTTTTAATTAATTTGTGGAGCTTTTCTAATGTTCTTGCTGAAACTTCAATGTAGAAATTCCCAAAAATATGTGTTAGACTGAAAGAGTCATTTCAAAGTTTTGGGCGTGGATGACTCCCTCCATGCCTAAATCCATTTTTCTATTTTGGCCGGTTGGTCAGGGCACCACTGCGGTCCAAACTGAAATATTTAAACATCCGCTTGATGGATTTTGTACAAACATTCATGATTCCCAGAGAATGAATCCTAACTGCTGGATGATTGTCTTGAAATTTGAACAGAGGATGACTTACAATGAATGGCGATGTAAAGCACCAATAGTGTTCAAAACATAGCTACACTTATTTAGGTGGGCCTTCTTTTAAGTGGCTAAAATACGTCTTCTGTCGGTCCCGTTCAGCAGTACAATGCTCCGCTTCCCTGTCGGTACTACTCGCTGCTTCTCCACACAGGAGGAGAGCTGACGGTCATCTACTGCAGGTGATACACTGACTAGGGATAAGTACCTCAGACAACCCCACATTAATAGACCCGAACTATCCCTTTAGCAGACAGTGTCCCGACTGCTGTTAGCTTTAAACTAGCTAGCAACGGATGAACGGTTTGTGCCTGTTAGTGTTATTCACCTCCAGTCCCTCTCCTCTTCCCTCATGTCCTCAAAATGTTTGACATATTTATAAAACTGTGTAATGCGCGTGAATTTGCTTCATGCTCTGCCCGAATATTTATTCATGTTTTCTTCCCTCCTCAGCTGTTCCTCACTTTTCCTTCCAAGCATGCATTTTCCTTCACATTGCCAAACCATGTAATTATCATGAAAGATGTGCCGCGTTTGTGTTTTCTTTCTTTGCACTATTCTCACATGCAGCCTCGCACATCCTTTAGGGGTGTAGGTGGAGTTTCCGCCGATTCGACTCTCCGATAAAAACACCTCAATCCACTCTGCTCATCCCTTCCGCCGTCTTTACAATCTTAATGAGCTGTGACATCACCGCCTCGCCGTTCTAACGGACTGTGACATCACTGCGCCTGTGTTTATTGATTAAAACGCTGGCAGCCTTCAGGAAGTTGAAATAAGAGCCCAATCCAATCACGACTTGACTTAATGGCATTAGTAGCTGCCATTGGCTGGCCGGTTGCTCAGTAACCTGATTAGTGCTAAAGCAGTTTGATGTTAATGAGATTTGCTCTTATTGGTGTCTGATCAAATCACATCAGGGGTGTGTGTGCACAGATACACTCACCAAACACACACACACACACACACACACACACCTTTAAAAATGCAAGAGGAGACACACTATTAAGGTATTAATGCAAAGTACATACAGGGACTTGTGTACAAATCAATATGCAAATACACAGACTTATACTACATTATGATGATTTCCCTGCATTTAAAACAACCACAAACCAACAGATCTGAAATGATGGCACACAAAGGATCGAGAAATCAGAAAGAGAGAAAAATAGACGACAGAGCGATCGGTACAACTTGGTTTTGACCCAATGATGAGTCATAGATTTGTTTACAATCTGCGGCCAAAATTATTCTGGTAAAGCTGCTGATTTTGAGGCACAACAACAAACTGGAACAGAGAGATTGAAGGGGGGGGAAGGGGAGATTTAGACACTCCCCAGAATCCAAGCTCTGCAATAACACCGACGACATCAATCTGCAGCGAAAGACTCCATCAATCCTCTGGAATTGATCCACTTGGAGAGGCAAAGCTAAGAGGTAAAACACCCCTGTGGGGTACACAGTCATCCTAAGCTCAGAGATTCCCATCCCAGCCACGTAGGCCTTCTCATACACGACCGGTTTACCACACTCAAACTGCTGCTTTGGATTTTTATCAGGAGCTCTTGAACGGCAGATAACTTGGTCTCAACGTATCGGCTGCAAGAGTTGGCAACATTTAAATAACAAGAAGGAAGGAAGCTGCAAAACAAGCATCATGACTCTTTGGATACCTTCCATGCATACCTTTAAAAGAAAAGTCCACCCAAAATTGAAAATTCGATCATTATCCACTCACCCCCATGCTGACTGAAAAGTCAAGTGAAGTTTCGTAGTCCGGAAAACATCTAGATTCACAGCAAAACAGTTTTGCAGCATTCTCCTAAACGACTGAAGTAGGAGGGGACTTGTTTAAAAATGTAAAAAAAGCAACTGGAAATAAATGGAAACAAAATGGCTAGTATCTGGAAGCCCTGAGATCCAAAGTTGATTTGAAAACACATTATTTACACACTTTTTAAAGCCGAAATCTTTACTGTAGCTGCTAAGCTAAAAGCATTAGTGCGCGCCCCGTCTGAGGAGGGTGCACGAGCCAGTAAATAGCTGTAAATAACTTATTTTCAAATCAATTTGGGATCTCTGGGCTTCCAGAGACTTGGATTACGTCCAACAAGCTGTATTTGATCTTTTTTAACAGTTGTTTTGTAGGTTTTTCAAAGACGTTGCATGATTTGTTCAGGAGAATGCTGCAATACTGACGCGCTGCGAAGCTCCGGAAATGTTTAGTGGACCACGAAACTTTCCCTGACTTTCCATTTGGCATGAAGGGGACCGGATAATGACTGAAATTTCATTTTTGGGTGAACTTGTAAAAAATGTTCCCAAAAGTCATACTTGAGTAAAATTAAAGATATTGTGTTACATAAAATATTTCGTTGGTAAAAGGTCACCCATAAAAACAGTGCTTGAGTAAAAGTCTTAAAGTGTCTCATATTAAATGTTTGGAAGTATCTAAAGTGAAAAAACATAAATTATACATATATTTACAAATAATAAAAAATAAAAATGACATCCCACCACAGCCTTTAAGACTATGATGATTCCATCTTGGTCACAAAATAAGATAATCTGATAATTTGATTAAAAGCATCTCTTCTGATAGAATGTGGACAAGTCCTTGGTTGACAGAATGACACTCCTCGTACAGGCTGAGCACCACTAATGCAATGCTCTGATCATTAAGTTTTGGTTTTGATGACTGGCTTGGCAAATGGAGCAGAGCTCATGACAGCCTGCCAACTGGCCAGGACCTGGTTATGAATATTCATGAGCGAACCGACTGCAGAGACTGAGACTTAATGTCCACAATGAACCGGCTAAATTTGTTCTCGTATCCTCTCCTCTCGGCTTTGGCCTTCTGTCCATGCTTAACTTGCATTTTCACAACCTTCAAGAGTAAACAAATCTTAAAAGACAGCCTCGGGTTGAATACATGGAGGTTGTTCGAAAAACAACGCTTTTTGTGTGCCTGCCTAAATACAGATGGGTGCTTTTACAGAAGTCATCTTACACATTCAAATTGTCTCAGTGGATGCACATTTTGATTGGCACTACAGCTGATCACACAATACAGCTCTTGTCATTAAACTATATCCATGTTTCAGACAATTTTGTGAGCATGAACTAAGGAAGGATGATCAAAGTGTCGGTGCAGCAGGTTGGTAGCCAGAAAAAGGAGGGAAGAAAAACAACTGATGTTCTTCTTATTGTTGTCACTGAGCTTGGAGAACCTGTGAAAACAACCTGAAAATGTTAGTGTTGTTTTTACATGTAAACAGTGTTTTAAGATTTATCTGACTGGAAACAAACGTATCCCACAATGCCATTCCCAACACGAGGCAAGATCCGTCTTTCTCCAGAAATCATGACATGATGCTTTTTGACTTTTTTTAATTGAGAAAGGAGGAATGCCAAGACAATTTTCAAAAAAATCATCTCTCCAGGACTGTCAAGGAACTTCCTGCATCACTGTTTCCCTGTCAGATTCTGTGGCACTCCACTTTGGAGCCCCCAGGTGAGTCTCAACCATCATTTGCATTTCATTGCATATTTTCCTTTTTCTGACGTTGCTGTTCGTGACGCCTATATTGGAATGAGTTGAGAGGCAATTTACTCACGTCCCACAGAAAATGAGTTGAGGTGAACTTTTCCGCGCAACCCACAATGTTCAGTGGGTGTTAAACATTACTGTGAATGTAATCTTGTAGCTTTTATGATGAGGTAATGTGGCACTTTTCACCTGACAGGCTGCCTTTCAGTTTAAGATGTAGATGTAATTGAGCATTAAATGGTCCTGCTTCAGGTTTGAGATGTTCTCCGACAAACCCCGTTGCCAGAGTAACATTTATTCATTGTGTGTCACCTGTAAACCTTGTTACATTTGTACATGTCATATGTATCGTATCAACATTTCTACAATACGTGTCACTTCACGCTCAAATCACGTGTATGAGCTGACCCTCATGTCAGGAGGAGGAGCGGCCACTGTCAGAGACGGCATTTCAAAATCTGTGTGTAAATTACTATTAAGATCCACAGATCCTTCATTTTTTGGTATGCTTCCCATTCATTGTCTATGTAGAAAGCCATGCAATGAATTCTGGTAGTGGAGCATTGTGTTAAGAGAGACCAGGAGTTGTGTTGCCCGCTCAGCAGCGTCCGATACTTCTCCTCTGGAAACCTGTGAACAGCTTTCAAAACTTAACATTGTCCAGTTAAAATGAAGACAGATCCTGTAACTGCATGGTTTACTGGTCGCCTAAAATGTCTTCAGAAACACATTTCTCTGACCCGGTTTTGTAAATTAAGGCAAAGTTTGAAAACAAGCCAGCGTGTTTGTCCAATAGGGTACAGCCAGTAAGGTTTTGCGAGGTTGGCAGAGGGTAACCACTTTCTGTACGCTTTTATTTTCTTAGTACCTTTTAACATTCAGGGCTTTTATTTTGCTGCTCTTCTGGCCAAGTGAAGATTTAACATCTAACGTTCTACATTGACGGAAGGAAGGTTAAATTGTTAGGGACTGAGTTGATGGAAATAGTGACACTTTTAAACTTAAACTAAAAATCTTTTCAGTCTGGCTTTTTATAATAACCATTTACTCCTTTTTATCTTTACTTTATCTGGATTTGTATCTATTTCTATTATATTTTTTAATTATTTTATTGCTTGTATTTATCTTCTCATTTTATTGCGACTGGTTTGCATTAGTCTCTAACCCTCTTGTCATTTTTGTTTTCTTAATATCCCATGTGTCAGTACACTTCAGCGATGTCTGGCTGGGACGCGCTACAATAAGTGCCAAACCTCTGGATATCAGAACATTTTCTGTCTGTGTTAGTGGCAACAAAGCCGGATAAATTTGCCGAGATGTCGAAAATGTGAAGCTGAAAAATGAGACGTCTAGACGATTTCCAACTGTATTTGTGGCGAGAGAACCAGCAAGCCAAAACATGTGTAGTTTGAACAGATCCGTGGTGACTGGGTCGTCTCCCATGTGGTTGTCAACGTACTAAAGGTGTTGGTTTTGGAACTGCTTCAAACCAAAGGCAGCAGTTCAGAGATTATATTGTGTGTGTGTGACTGTGTGTGGAAAGACACACACACACACACCCTTTAAAACCCACATAAGTGAGAATGTTAAGTAAACTGAAATGTGTGTGTGAGACAGTCGAGAGTGTTTGTGTGTGTCGCATGTAGGTAGGGAGACAAAAATCTGCTCGCAAGACAAAGCAGAGGCAAAAAACCTGTTGTTGGTTTTGTGTGTGTGTATGCGTGTGTGCGTGTCTGTGTGTGTGTGTGTGTAGGTGCAGCCCTCCTTCCTCCATGTAGGCTGAAATGCCAACTCCTCTTTTCACTCTTACTGATTCCCTTATAATTAATCAGCCATGCAATTATACTGCAGAATGGAGAGAGAGAACGAGCGAGGGGGTCGAGAGACACCGGGGACGGGAAGAGAGAGGGAGAGTGTAAAAACTTCTATTTGAATCTATTGTGGGGGAGCGGGAGGAGAAAAGAAAGAGACGGAGGGAGAGAGAGAGATGGAGAAAGAGAGGGCTTTCTCTTGAAAGGTGATAATAAGGAGCCCTTAAAAGAACAAATGAAAATGTCATTTCTCCCCCCTCACCTCCTCCCCTGCTCCGTCCTGTGGAGGGATAATGAGGGGGAAAGGGAGAAAGTGAGGGAGAACGAGTGTTTCTCAACATGAGACCTTTTGTTGAAACATCTCTGCGCTCGTTCCCTCCTCTCCCCTCTCTTCACCTCGTACCCGGACGTCTCTCCTCCTCGCGACGCAGCCTGTCTTCCTCTCCTGTCTCTCCCTTTTTCCTTTTGTTGCATGTTTTTTGTCTTCTACAGACATGTCTTCCACCTCCCACGCCACCCCCGCCACCTTCTCTTTTCCTCCCTCGCCTGCGCACCATTATGCCGGGCATTAATTCCAGGTTGTTATCGAGACGATAGGTTCGGATTGGGCCACAGCTGAGGCTATGTCCCCCTTCTCAGCCAATAGAAAGGTCAGTTATTATGGTAATAGGACACAGTTTGATATTAGAACCGCTCTCTTTGTTCCAGACAAGTTTCATTACTCCAGAGAAGCTCTCATTACAAAGAGCAACGCCTCACTCCGGCACTCTTTTGTCGAGAGGATAATACATGAGGCGGGTGAACGTAGGAACACTGTCCGCCGGCTGTAAATATGCTGTTGAGGTGCCCTTGAGCAAGGCAATTAACATGTGACTGCTTCAGGGGAAGCTCTGGTATTGATATAACTCGTAGTTTTGTATGTGCAAATACTTGCCGCCATGCTGAGACATTGATGAAATAAGATTTCTCTCTTGCTTTATTCTGACCTTCTCTTCACTCTCAACTGAACAGTGTAATCACAGCACATCATACTAAGCGGCTACATCTTGTCCACAGTAAACACTCAAAATCATTCAAGTGTCAGAGCTGTGCTTTTAGTGCCGCGGTCAAAAGGCGAATTCAGCGTTGCCTCGCCTCCTTTGAGGCCGTTTCACATTGTGAGCTACAATGACCGCCGAGAAATCAGTCATTTACCGGTGAAAGGTGAGCGTGGAGCCGTGGGCAGCCCTGCAGGCAGAGTAGGAAAGAGGGCTCCGTCTCATGGAAACCGCTGTGAACCTGCAGGTGAAGCACGCTGAGGCCGTCTGCGCACAACGTTGACACTTGACCAATGGCCAGGCAGCCCTGATCCTTCTGGCAGAGAAGAAAAGGTAACCCTGACTGTGTGTGGCTGTCTCCTGACGTGCGCTATACCACTGTTGTCTGAATCATAAGCAACTGGAAGTGCAGCTCTTTGTGTTGTCTGTACATTCTGTCGCACACATGCAGCGACTACTGTTAATATGTAAAGAAAATCATGCATTGATGAAGAAAAAAAGATTTATATGTTAAAGACTTAACATTATGGACCAGTTATATAACATTTTGATATAATATTCCAACGTTCGTCACTGTTACAGCTCATGAAGCAGAAGAAAAAATTCATTTCCCTGCTTGCTTTATCCAATCAGGACGGAGAACCCCAGAAAGAGGCGGTCCAGGCAACAGTTTAGGTACCAGAACAGGGAGAGCTGTGTTGCTTGGCCCGGCTTCAAATCCATTGCAATTAATAGAACGCTATTATTGAACTAAACACAGCTCAGGAGGCCTTCTGTGCATCTGGAGTTTATGAGCTAAATGAAAGATGAAGTGATTATTTGGCTTTAACAGTGAAGGCCACAGTGCAGGGTGGGGACATGTCCTCAGATTGGACAGCAAAGATGGCGACAAACTTCAATCAGTTTGACTATAACCTCTTCAACACCATCGCATCCAAAGTAATGATTGTGATATCACGCTGATGTGTTATTGCCTGTTAGCGCCTGCAAATGGAGACCGAGATGAAACTCTGCTCCCTCTTCCTCCTCTCGGTGTTCCCACAGAGAAATGAGGATTTCACGGAGAGGCTGCGTGGGTCTGCAGGCGACTCGCCGCTTATCGTCTGAGAAAGAGTTTAGGATGATTCTGTTATGCAGCCGCGGGGAGGCTGAGTCCAGCTGGACCAGACTGATCAGAGATCAGCGGAACACACCGTGGAATCAGACAAGACTATTACCAAAAGATAGAGGGGCTTTGTGAGCATGTGTGTGCGTCTGTATTGGCCTTATTTTCTCACTCTGTTTAAAATTGTTTTGCATGTGTGTGTGCGTGCGTGTGTGTGCGTGTGTGTGTGTGCAGACAGCAGATGGGAGGGAGAGGAGTCACTAAATTAATCCTCAACACATCGCAGAGCACTAATTACTGATTAATAACCACTGGACTGCGCCGTCTTTCTATTTTTTCTCTCATAAACACACATATATGCACACACACACACACACACACACACACACACACACACACACACACACACACACACAGGTTTATCTAGTTATGTTCATATGGGAGTTATAGAGAAAATTGGACAGGAATGGACAGAGGCAGGTCAACAGAAATCAATCTAATAAACAGAAGCAATCTGACAGACAGACAGACAGACTGACACAGAAAGAGAGAGCGAGAGAGAGAGAGAGAGAGAGAGAGAGAGAGAGATGGTTAGAGAGAGTGAGAGCGAGGAACAAAAAGAGAGAGGGAGCAATGTAGGGATGCAGAGGGAATGCAAGTCTATTGTCTTTTCATCACAGAGCGCTCATTGTTTCTAATCCACTTACGCACACTGGGGTAACTGACACACACACACACACACACACACACACACACACACACACACACACACTACACATACGGTTACAATTTAGGCATTTAGCTGGCAACATGCAAAAGTGCAGACACACACACACACACACACACACACACACACACACAAATCCCAGACCGGGCTTAGACTAATTGTTGTATTGTCTGTTGTTTCACTGGAGAGGATTCATATCTATCCCAACATAACTGTTATAGTCTCTTTCTCTCTCTCACTATCTGTCTATCTATGTGTCTCGAAAGGTGTTACGTTTCGTTCTGTTTTCTGTTATCAGAACAGTGATGGATATCAGATGTCTGTGTACGGCTACAAATAAGTCGAGTTCAGTGGATCAATACGGTACATGTTTGTTCTCCTGAAACTGCTCCAGCGGTGAGCACGGTTACATCAGCTCTCTTGATTTTATGATGGTTCATTTCATTCAAAATGTGTTTGTGGCAAGTTTTTCCTCCCAGCCAAATTATATCAGTGACTAATACAGTTTCACCCACAGAGGAGGAGGACAAATCATTTACATGAACTGGTGTTGCTTTTGGGCTGATGTGAAAACTGGTATAATGTGTAGGCCCACTCACACCGTGACACATGGTTGACCATCTTTACTCTAGGCTACTGAATAAAAATCAGTTTTCACTTGCTGACAAGTCACTGTTTTTAAAGCTCCTGTTGGTAAAATGCTGACGCTCTGGGTTTCCCAGCTCATCAAACACTGACATCTGAAAGCGTCAGTATTTGACGAGTTGAATGAAACTCAAACATTCAGTGTATTTACATTCTGTAATTACTTCTGTTTAGTTTTCATAGTAGCTGGTACAAGGCACAAGGCACAAGGTAATTTTACAACACAGGGTTGCATAACGAAATGAATGCTTGTAAACTCCTTCATACACAAATTACAGAGCATCTATACAGCTATCAATATAGAAATATACATAAACACGTAGTGCATCTTTTGAATCTGTGTGTGTATGTAAACAGCAGCAACAAGATGGTGAAGATAATGTGGTCGGCATCTTCATGTCAAAAGTTCGACTTCTAGGAAACACTGTACATCAGCTTTGACTGTGTGAACACCACGCATCAATGACCAAATGACCAAATTACCGAAATGTATCCACAGTGTTGACTGCTTTTGAAATATATATGAATGTTTTGCTTTTTTATATTTATATATATTTACATAATTTAATGTATATTATCAAAGTAATGTTCATCATGTGTGTGATATGTGTTAAATGTCGAGCGTGGACCCCTGGAAGATTAGCTGCTCGCCACGGCATAAGCTCTGAGGTGCAGAGCCAGACCTTCTGGAAGAATAAACACCCAGAGTCACATCCGACTCTTCTCTGATCCAAAGCCATTTACTGATGGGAGAAGAGCTCAGAGATGACTTCAACTTTTGGGATTAAAAAGTGGATTCATCTTCACTCCTGTTTATCAGCCTGACTGCAGCAGCAATCGGCAGAGGTGAACTCCATTGTTGGGTGTTTATGTAGCGTAATGTTGACTGCTACCTGGAGCTTGAGGGGAAATGTTAATAAATTTAGTGATATAGAGAGTAGAGGGAAAAAGAAGAGAGAACTGGAGTCGCTGGTGAGTGCTGAGTTTAGTCATTGACCTGAATTAAAACACACAGGTTCACCATCTGCGTGTCATTGCTTGCTAGCTTATGGCTAATGTACAGTAAAGCAATCTGGCTCTTTAGCTTCACAGGTGGTGAACTCCATTAACCAACCACCATTGATTATGAAAATCTACCTGACATGACTCAGGCACAAATTATCAAGGACGAGGCGATGCTTTAGTTATCTCCATGTTACGGTTACTCACATTCTTGGACTTCCTTCGATATTTTAATGCAGACATGTTACATGTTATATCTCAAAGTAGCAAGAAACCATGTTTGTCACTGGAGTCTGAAGTTTCTAAACTCCAGGCTACAGTTCAGTCTAAAAGGTAAGTCTTAACTTTGGGAAAAAACTGTGCAGGATAACTCACTGATGCACCCTGCAGACATATTTTGGTGTCTCGGTCCTCTTCACTTTCCATCAGACGGGCCAGCAGGATCTATCACCCGGGGCTCAGTGTGTCCCTTTAAGAGGGACAGTGAGTATTGGATGGACTGGAAACTCTGCACTCATTACTCAACATAATGGACAGACAGAGAGAGAGGGGGAGGAAGACATAGAGAGTTAGTGAGAGTGTGAGTGAATGTGTCCCACACTTGATCATGCAATATTACCGCTCTAATAGATAAAGTAAAAAATGCTGAGTTGTAGTTTTCCCACCTCTCTCCTGGACCATCTATCTCACTAACTGCTACAGCCCGTGGAAGCTGCTATTTCTACAGGAAATTACCATAGAGCCTTTACTTCCCCCAAGAATGACCACATTAGCCTTATCTCCAGCAGAAACTACAATGTGCCGAGCTATTTCCACTGAAGCACTCAAATGTAGGCTCTATATTCCCATTGTGGCTTTTCATTTTCAGAAAATAAAATTATAATTGAAAAGTTACATGCTCTGTTATGTGGTGATTAAATCCAGTGACCCATGTGAGATCCCCAGACCCAAGAAACTCGTTCATAACACCATGAAGATTTTGGGAAATGCAGTCATCTTCTTTTTTTTTTCTTTTCTTTTGTTTTCTTTTTTCTTTTTTTTCTTTTTAAAATCTAAACATGGAACTGTTCCTCTTTAATCCTGAATTAGAGTTTTTGGAAATATAATTTTCTTTTGCCCAGCAGCAGAGATATGAAGGTGCACTCACAGACACACCCACTTTAAGGGTTATAACCCTCATGAACATTTCATATTCGGCTCATTTCAACCAGAAAGCTGAGAGCAGTTATAATTCACATTAATTGACGTGGAGGTAATTCAGTGGGGATGTATTTTGTTAATGCTTCCTCTGTTCGCAATTCATTTCATTTAGAATTATAATGACTTTTTGAATTTTCACTCAGAGGGCAATAGTTAGAATTACAAACAGTCTTATAAAAACTACCGAAAGTGTTGTGAAAGGCATTAATTGAAATAATGACACTACTTATATGTGTAAATTTATAAAATAAATAAATAATTTCATGACAACTGGCTTCCTCTGCTGATGAAGATCATGTAATGTGATCAAAAATACCACAGCAGCCACAAAATAGACCTTGAAATGAGATTCTTTTGTCAAAGTAAGTGCAGTAAAAAATAAAATACATTTTTCTGGTATCCCTGCTCACTTTATCCAATCAGGACGGAGAACTCCATAAAGAGGCGGTCCTGTCTGCTCTTGAACACACAGAGAGCAGGATCCTCCAGTTTGCTGCCACGTCTGGCGAGTACTGCTCCACATTCATGTGGTGACGAAGAGAAGAGGGAGGCGATTGCCAACTGCAAAACCAGCGTTTTCCATAGTAACAGGACGCTAATCAGCTTTCTTAGAGCTTGGTATGGCACTGAATCATTCATTCATGAAGATCTAGGTTAGTGGCTTTATTGACTGAATGCTTCTAACGTGATTATTGTTGCTTAGCCCATTTAGCTAATGCTTTTTAAAACCTTTTTAAGGTGCAAGGTCATTTATTGGTCATTATACAACACAGGGTTGCATAACAAAATCAAAGTTCTGAAACTACTTCAGGCTACACAGAACTTAAACAGTGTATAGCCTACAGGTACATTCACACTAGGGGTCAACTGATATGGCTTTTTCAGGTCTGATACCGATTATTAGAAATCAAGGAGACTGATAACATATATTTGGGACCAATATTCATTTGCAGTAAAAATGAAATTCTTTGATTAAAAATGTCGAACTACCAGCGATGGAATAAATGTACTGTACTGTAGGTACAATTTACTTCTCTATTGTTCTTAAGTACAATTTTGAGGTTCTTTACTTGAATATTTCCATTTTCTGCTACTTTACCCTTCTTCTCCACTATATTTATTTGATACATTTAGTAACTAGTTACTTTGCAGATTAAGACTATTTTAGTGTTTATAGGCTATAAATTAAGATGTGTTGCCAATCAGATATTATTGTAGGTGGGACATTGTGTGAGAGGACGATGCATTAGAGCCAAAGTAGCACATTTTTAAATTAGTTTATTTTATCAGCCATCTGACAGAAAAATCACAGATACAGATAATTCGAAAATACAGAAGATCAGTAATAATCGTCCAGGGTTGATAATCAGTCTCCCCCAATTCACACTTGTGAATATCTAGTCATTTTTGTACGTCAAGTTCACAAGCTGGAAGCTGAATTTTTGCAAAAACAGTCTCAGAAGTGAAGATAAAAATCTTTCGATCACAAACTGGACACCAAGTAAATAGGTAGCCACAGACAAAACAGCTGTGGCAGGGTAAGGATTATAACTAAGACCACATATGCCAAATTTTATTCCAAAGGGCCCTCACAAGCGTGGAAATAGGTTGAAATTAATTTAGAAAGGTACATAGATGATTGAATGTTATGTTTCAGTTTTATCATGGCAAGATGCAGCAGCAATCAAGCAAAACATATCTTGAGTGATACAAATCTAAAATCACTCAGGGTAGGATTCAGGATGTTCCTTATTTTCACTTTATTCACACACACACACACACACACGCACACACACACACCCACATGCACACACACACACACACACACACACACACATACACACACACACAGATCATCCCGTATCCTGCTGTTGAAACAGGACAGACCAACAGCTGCTGAGAACCAATATCACTAATGACTGACCTCGTAACATACAACAAATACACACACTCTGACACACACAGACTTGGCTACTAATCAGTGCAGCATGTGTGTTGTGTATTAGCACATGTACGATGCGGTATGTGTGTGTGAGTGTGTCAGATGTGGGTCATTGTGTATGCGATCTGTGTCTGATGATATTAATTTTAATCATCATCTGTCTGTCGACACCACAGCTGCCACAGCGTAGAACTGGAATAACTAGAGTAGACTGGGGTTTTTCAAATATACCTGTAGGTAATGTAACAACACTGATTCAGTAATGGTCTGTGTATGTTAGGAAACTTAATAACAGGTAGCGAATTAGGCAAAGATGAATGTATGTCTCCAGTAGCCACCCATGACTAATGAGTACTGAAGTGCTCCTCAAGTATGTTGCTTTAGTTAAGAGTGGGTAATTTACACAGTGTTTTGTTCAGTGCTGAAAAGCTTGCTGAGGCAACAATAGGACCGAGGCATACACAGATGGGGAGTTTGGGGTCAAGCCAGAGTCAGGGCAGGTAGCAGAGCTTCATGATTGGGGTTGAATTGTATGAATAATATTATGAATAGCTTAATTATTTATCTGGCTGTGGGGAAAACAAACTGAGCAAAGAAAGCCAATATTTACTTTACTCGCTGCAATGTCCAATATAATGCAACTTTTGCGATAAGACCTCTATTTAAACCTGCAATTTCTTGGAGAGTTTCGTACACAGCATTGATATATCATCACCATTTAACTGATGCAATGAATCATAACATGTTTGTGATTAAACAGAGTTAAGCCCAGTATTCACTCTTTGCTGAAAACTGTTGGATGCCATGAGAGCGGTGAGAGTGAACCGAAACAGCTAAATAGCTTAAACTTACTCTAAAGAGGATAAATGTTTAAATTTGTCTACATTTCTGCAAAACCACCGTTTCTTTATGTTGCTTAAGGAAAGTTTGGTTGCCACAAAAACAGCCAGAGATGGTCCACTTTCCATGAAAAACAACCTGTTTTGGTCGCCACTAATACGGCTGAAAATGTCGCCTCCAGATGTGAAAGTCCACCAATAAGCATATAATGTGACATGATATGCTACATCTGGTACAAATGATAACCTTGTGCGTATCTGTGGTTTACAGCAACATTAACTGCTAGCATTGTATCCTGGTGACTGAGCTGTTTATATTTCGTCATCTGACTTCCTACTTTGCTGCCGTAAAACTTACAGTCGCAAGAGGTCACTGCCGAACAAAAGACGTAAATGTGGGTCGCAATAAGTTGCTTTCACACGACCTATATGGTCGTCTTTTCCAATGCGGACGGGTTGGTATTTTCAGAACTACATGCGACTCATTCCACATTGTCATTAGATAAATTGTTGTTCAATAATTTGATTATAGCCACCTAATGGGATTAATACTGCTGCACATTTTTTCTCCAGTGTACACTCTTATTTGTCTCTAGTTTAGCATATGTTTGGTAAAATATTGTTGGCTCTTTCTGACACCATTAATTAGTTTTTGTTTTGTGTTCAACTTGCATGCGCTCAGTTTTTGGTTCTTTATTTGCAGTGTTCTCTTAAATTGGTGAATGTCTTCTTCGTTTTGAAATAATTTTTATACACTGAAAGATTTTTAGTTTTGAAAAATTGCTTCTGTTGTGTTTACTGTCTTTATGTGTTGCAGTGCAGACAAAGCATAATAAATGTAATCAGTGTATGAGTTGATCTTTAAAAAAGATGGAAAACTGCATTTACTT
Source organism: Pagrus pagrus (assembly GCF_965226575.1). Classification (NCBI taxonomy): domain Eukaryota; kingdom Metazoa; phylum Chordata; class Actinopteri; order Spariformes; family Sparidae; genus Pagrus; species Pagrus pagrus. The sequence goes on from NC_140200.1 coordinate 16,142,307, forward strand.
TCACATAATATTAATGAGCAAATCTTATTTCCTGTAAATTCGGATACAAGTACCTGCTTTAGCCAAACATGCTGTACTCTTACTGTATTGTGAGGGAGTGTGAGACGTCCACTTTCAAATCTTTATTCAAAAGAATTCTTAAAAGTGAGTCAACAACAAATGAGTTAGCATCCTTAGCAGCAGTGCACTGATATTTCTGGCCAATATATTGATCCTGCTCCAGTCACTGGTATGAAAGAACAGATTATTACCAGCTTGACAACACGATTTTTATCCAGCTGCCAAAGTTTTAAGACAAGAGTAGACAGTCCAGGAAATTAAAACCTTGATTAATGATTTTCAGGGGGGATCAGCCTCAGTAGATGTTTCAAACTAGAACCGAATGAAGTTGAAATATCAGCAGAACACTTCCATGACTGGGCTTCGTGGGAATGAAATCAAGGTCAAAGTGATTCACATGTGTTCACCGTACAGGAAACAGTTGTCTTCATACTATTAGTGGCATTTCTATGATGAGGCATCCTCCACATCTGCTGACCCCGAGCTCACAGAGATTAAATGTGACCCAGGTTTATTAGGACGTTTAATTATCATAATGCTCTCATTATGTTGCGACCGCCAGTGATGCGGTATTATTATTTCATTATTTCTGTTTATTTAACCTTGTAGGTTAGCTGGGCATAAATTCTTATTTGCAGTGACAGTCGAGCCAGTGGCATGGCTGAGATCAAGTCACAAATAGAGACAGTGTCAAGATGGAATACAAACCGCAGTGGACGGGGATGGAGGAAGTATTAAAATCCTTTACTTAAGTAAAAGTACTGACAAAAGTCCTGCATTGTACATTTTACTCAAGGGAAAGTGCTATATACTATATACTATGATGTGAAATTGTGGAGCTCAGCTTTAACACATTTTTACACAACTGTAACTTATTTTCATTGGATGCAGGTTATTTTCTTTTTGACTTACAGTGTCAGGGAATATTGAACTACATGTAATTAAACTAGTTGTTAAACTACATTTTGCAGCAGCTTGCTTGTAATTCAACGATATTCATATTTGTGATTCACATAGTAAACTTTTTTTTGCTAGTTTTTGTCTAGTTTACTACTGAACAACTTGGTTCTTATAAGAAAGGGAACAATTTATTTATTTGTTTGTTTATTTATTTATTCATATTTACCATTGTTTTTCTTCTGTGAGTCAAAGCTTTGAATTGTTTTATTTATAATCTTAAGTACTTTTTGCAATAAATTCAGTTGAGTCTTAGAGAAGGAAAAGCAGCAAATCCTTACATTTGTGGAGCTGGAACAATGAAATGTTTTCCATAAAAAAAAACAGTGATCAAAATAGTCGATCAATTAACTAATCATTTCATCTCTTCACGCACATTTTCATATAATATGTATGCAATTTTTTTTATTTCTAACTAGTAACTAAAGCTGTCAGACAAATGGAGTGAAGTAAAAAGTACAATATTGCCCTCTGAAATGTAGTGGAGTAGAAGTAGACAGCAAGACAAAGAATGACGCACGTCGAGCATAAGTACCTCAAATTTGTATGTAGTGCAGTACTTGAGTAATACGCACTTACCACCCAGTTACCTTCCACCACTGTGCAGTAAAATGTGCAGTAAAAGGTCACAGGAAACTTTCAAAGCACAAGATGTAGAGAAAGAAAAGGCCTTCATGCTGGAGAATGGGTGTAAGAAAAGCAGCAGGTGCAAGAAACCAGAAAGTGTTTTGACTAGCCTATTTTTAAAGGATATGGCTGGGATGAAAAGATCAATTTTAGGGATTTTGGAACTCATTGCAGTCGCTGGCAGCCGCACAGTGGAGTGGGTTACAGCCAAAGGAGGTGTGAGCTTTGGTGAGGAGGAGGAGGAGGAGGAGGAGGAGGAGAGGAAGAGGGGGGAAAATTGTTGGAGCTGGTGGAGATGTGGACTGGTGAGCTCAGATAAAGCGGAGTCTTGCCAGGGATGGATTTGCAGATGAGTTGGTCTGATGAATGAGCGAGTACAGCACTGATAGACTTGTAGGACTGCCCATAACTCGTTAATATTTATGACAGCAGCAGCTGACCAAAGTGGTTTTATTATAATGTGCAGGCAGAGTTGAGTGCTCAGAGGCCCAGAGAGCATGCTGTACCTGATCCCTTTGGCTTGATATATTCCCTAAAATCCAGCAGGTTTTTCACAAATATGGGAAATACATACAATAAAAAAACAATAAACTTTATAGTAATGAGTAATAATGATTGTATACACTTACAATCAAAAGTGATGCAGACCTTAGGCCAGATGTAATACACAAGCAGCTACATACCAGCATGAACAGCAAAATAGAAGTCCATTTTGCAGACAAGACTCAAACGACAAAATTACAGTATTTCACTACATTCCTCACACTTTGCAAATAACAAACATCACAATGACAGCTGACCTTCACAATGTAAAATAGAGGCCACATTCATCCTGCTCCTGCTGTCAGATGCACTTAACTTGTAACACTCTTATCTATGACTTCAAGTGCAGCTCGTCCAAAGTGCAGCGGCTGGAATGTGAACCTGGACTCAGAAAGGTGACCGCATTACCACCCCCCGTCCTGACCTCCTTGCATTTGCTCCACTTTCAAGGCACTCCAGCTGACATAACATTGAATGGACTCGCACCATCTGAAGCCACAATGCAGAGCTCCCGACAGTTCAGAGAAGGAAAAAAAAACAACTTTCTTTTCACTTTAGAACAGCCTTTAGCATTTGGAACTGTTTTGCAGCTCTTGAAAATGAATGCAGCGTAAATCTATTATCACAACCTGATACTGTACTATTTCCATTTCCTATTCTTCACAGTATATTTGGTTACTGCCTATGCACAGTATTGTGATTTGAAATGACATTTACGTATTGTCCAATGAGTTATGTCGTTTCTTGTGTGTCTTGTAAAGCACATGAGGCAGTCCTTAATTTACTTTGTTTGACGCCATAATTCAATTATTGGTGTTGTCCATTTCTGCAAACCACGAATACATTAAATTTGTATGTTTTGTAAGTATCATATCAACATTTCTGCAACATGTGTCATATCAAGTTCAGACAACAGGAGGAGGAGATGGCAGTGATGGTATGTAATGTCTGCCACTAAGGGTCAAAAACGAAAAAAAATGTTTGCCGAGGGGTGGGGAGAGCAGGTAGGTATAGCCCCTGCAGCTGCTCAGAGCTGGCTAGTTCTAGACGAGACAGTCAGGTGCAGAGTCAGACCTTATGGAGGAATAAACACTGGAGTAACTTTGGATTCTCCTCTGATTCAGAACCCTTTACCGATGGGAGGAGAGCTAAGAAATTACTTTTTAACTCTTGGGATTAAAAAGCGGATTTATCTTCATTCCTGTTTATCAACCCGACTGCAGCAAAGATCCATGAAGGTAACCTCCATAGTCAGGTGTTTATTTGCTGTAATGGTGACTGGAGAAATTGGGGAAATGTGATTTTGCTTTATGAATGTAATGTTACAGAGTGGAGAGGAAAAAATGAAGAGAGAGGACCGGTGTCTCTGGTGAGTGCTGAGTTTAGTAGTCAGCAACTAAACTCTGAGCTGAGTCGAAACAGATGCACACACACCAGAGTGTGGTGCTTTCGTTTAATGAACAGTAAGGCAAACTGGCTATTTAGCCCAAACAAACATTCACACGAGTAACGCGGATAAACACAAATGATCTTGCAGTCAAACACACTTCGCTGGTGGTGAACATAAAGAAACGTAAAGTTGTGACATCAAATTTCATCATATCTGTGGTTTGCAAATGCTTACATTGCCAAAATGTATTCTTGCCAATGGGTTACTCCTTTAAACCAAAATGCAGCAACATTTTAAAAAGACAGTGTTAGAGCTTTCTTGGTCAGATACAGTACATTATTGTACAATATTTTCACCCTACAGTGAGTGACACAAATGAAGGTCTAAAATGAGCTTATTATCCGAGAGAAGCAAACTCGGAAAGCAGCTCTGTGCACACATGCCTACATTCACATACACACAACCACGCAGAATATACAGGCACATACATGGCCAAATGAGCTGAACCGATATGCAGACTTTCACACACACACATGAATCCGACCATACACACATGAGCGCTGCTCTACAATGGTACTCCCACATGGAACACATACAAGCTACACACAGTGTCTTCGCCAGCCAGATGTGAGAAGGATTAGCAAAGTTGGCAGTCAGCACAGAGCTCCTTATCCACTGGAGCTAATTCAATTCTACTACGCTGCCTCTGCCTCTCTTTCTCACCTCCAATCTTTTTCTCCATCTTCACCTCATGATCTCTCTCTCTCTCATTCTCTTTTTCTCTCTCTCTTCTTTACTGTCCCCCCTTTCTCTCGTATCTGCCATCACCCCTATCTCCCTTCGTTCTCTCCTCCCTTCTTCTGTTGCTTCCAGTTGCTGCAGGAGCGCTTGATCCGCTTTGTCAGGCAGGTGAAGTCATCTTGGAAAGAGCGCCGGGCCTCTGGTGGTAAAAGCCCTGGGCTGACAATTGTGTAACGTAGACGGTTGATTTCATGAAAATTGATAAAAACTGTGTCAACGTGACTCAGATATTTGAAGCTATTTAAATGACCTGTGTAGGAAAGTCAGAGGTTTAGATCTACCCTGGTAGACTTACCGTCATGAATCTAAATGGTGCTGGGATTTCACACATTATTTAAATGCATCTTGTTTGATTTACACCAAAAAGTGGCACAAAGTGGCTAGTTGGTGAAATACTGTAGCCTATCTGGTGAGCCAGCTGGGAACAAGCTGGCTCGCCATTTCTTTGAATTTTCTCTTACTGTGACATTTACTCACCCTTGGCATTTTGCTCTCATGATACCACATACTTTCATTCAATATAGTGCTATTAAGGAGGCAAAAGGGTCTCTGAGCTGAGCTAACATGCTTGCTAATTGTCAGTTAGCTTGTTGTTAGCTCTGTCCTGAACAGACCTAGTAGTTTGCATGTTTTCTTCAAGACATGTTTGTACCATCGGCTCCTGTGTCGTAACTGTCAGCAATCAAAGTTTAAAGCTACTCTGACAGGTGAATAGACTAAAAATGGAGGGTGTAACTCAGCTAGCCTTAACAACCTACAATAGCTACCTCCTCTTGTAGATTCACGCCCATTCAGTCCAATGAGAATTTTTCACCTGGTGCATACACCAAAGAAGTTTTCTAGTTTCCGGGTTTATTTCCTCCACTGAAGATGCCCCAAGTCATTAGTTCCCGCTCCGCCCATAGACATTTTGATGGAGTCACAGATTTAAAAATAACTTTTCTGGGCTGGAGCCAATTTGTACGAAGAGTCATAATTAACCATGTTTGCAGTTTGCGGAATCCTGTCAACAGTTTTACAGGCGTCTCTTTTATAATGGTGGCCTGTGGGGAAAACGATTTTTGGGCCACATCAGAATTTTTTGGCGAGTGGCCACTGGGGAAAAATTGGAAGCAAGGCTGAGCGCCGCTGCTGGATCCAGGTCTAAGTAGTAGATTCATGCTCCATCTCAAGGTCAGAAACACTGTCAGGACAGCTTGCTATTGGACAAATTTGCTTTTTTAAATTCACCATTCACTTTAGTCCACAACCAGTTGCCGGGCAACCACAGGAGAACTGACGTTTTTGCAAATTGGTTTTTGAACGGATTAAATAAATGACATATAAATATGTTAATTAGTGAGCTTTTGGAGGTGCTGGAGGGCAGATTTAGTTACCTTGGGAAAGATCCAGGCTAGCTGATCCCCTGGTTTCTAGTCTGAATGCTAAGCTTAGTTAGCCGGCCGTTGGCGGTAGCTTGCCATACACAGATGAGAGTGGCATCAATCTTCTCATCTGTCAGCAAGAAACAAAAATGCATATTTCACAAATGTCCCAATCCGGTTTTCTTAATCCAAAAGCAGCGCCTCCTTTTTCTAATGCTTATGAATAATCAGCAATAATCAAATGACATCCTGTGTGAATGTTTCTCTTTTAATGTTGGTGTGGCCTTAAAGGTCCAATTTGTAAGAGAGTTGATTTTTTTATTTTTTCACAACTTTGGGTTGGTAGGTTGGGTTGGCCACTCGATGCATTCAGTTCAACAACCTTCTGACAAATTGGACCTTTAAAATAGGGTACATGCTTGCCTTCACAGGGGTTTAGACCTGGGTCACCCAGTTGAAGGACAGCCACCGTTATTGGCATATGTCACACAGTGGATACTTGTGCATAATTGGCTCCGGTGGGATTGGACGACCTTCCAGCCTGACCCCGGATGACATGGCACAACCCAACCCACGCTCAGGCTAAATTAGTGCCAGTAAGGTCTTAAAATACTGTACCTGTGTGAGTATCAGTGATTTCACAGGTTAGGTGACAAAGGATAAGGGCCTGGATACTGAGAGTCAATTTTTCAGAGAGGACCTCCAACCAAATAGGTGCATCTGTGAAGCGCTATTGCTGTAATTCACCCAATCAAAAGGTATGGCAAAAGCCCAGCATATAAATTGTATCATTTATCATTGAAAAGTACAGCTGCAGGTTTATTGAACACAATTTTGAGGACAACTGTAGCAATGACGAATAACAAGATATTAGGTCTGCTTTATGATAAATCATTTGGCCCGGAGGTCACCACGCTATCAGCACAGAGGGAACATTGGCACTTTTTTTGTTTTGCTTCTCAGAAAAATTGCTGGTGTTGTTTGCTTGTAGTTTAAAGTGTGTTCAGTACAGTAATGATTAAAAGATTAAAGCAAAAGAAATGACCCCAGTGCATGTAATTTGATGTTTTTTAGTTGCTTTTAGAGTTGTTAAAGTAAAGTAAATCTCTTATCTGTCACCACTGGTTTTTCAATTAAACCTTTTTCTGCACTATTTTCCTGCGTCTTTTTTGTTGTTTGTTTGCTGCGCAGGTCATTTACTACCCATCTCATGTCTTTAATTATCTCTGTTTATTTCATTACCAAGAGGATGAAAAGATAAAAGTTAAAAGCTAAAAAAAATCATTACAAAGTAGTAAATGTTTCATATTTCTTTCTGTCACTGCTGCCTTTTTTTGTGTACATGTGCTGTAAATACTGTCAGAACTCAGCAGGCAGGCAGAGGCACAGTGTGCCACTCCAGAAATCCAGTCATGCAACAATTCGAGGCCAGACTGACCCTAAAACTGTGAAACTGTGCTAGAATTTGATTTGGGTGAGATCTGACCACCGGGTCACGACTGCCACAGTCGCTGGTAGTTTCACAGCCTCACACTGAAGAGACTCACGCTGACAAGTGTCGTTTAGACTCTAGACTCTGAATGATCTCATCTGAGTGGATCGGCCCTGGCAGTGTGAGGAGGTTACTTTACATTGAGGCTTCTCGTGTTTGAGTAAATCCGGCCAAGGTAAACACTTCAACACTACGCTGAATCCTCAGTGAATAATGGGATCACATCACTTATTACACACATACTTTATGAAAATCTTACCAGTCTGTACCATTTAAAAATTGGTCAAAAATACTGATTAAGTCTTGAAGATGACAGCATTTCTTCTGATACGTAATGTGATACATGCCCCCTTGATTTATATCCTACTGCAGCACAGCCAGTGATATCTTAATCTGTGTAGGAGTCATATGTAACCTGGCTACACATAAAGTAGTTATATACAGCACATCTGAAAAAAAACTCTATTTTTTTAACCCAGTCTACGCCGGGTTTGAAATGGACACCTCGACGTCTTTACACATTCAACTCACCAAGAAATGTTTGCTGTGGTGTGAAGGATGCCTGAGCTGGCATCCGATGTCTGGATCTGTCATCTTGTTTTGAAGGCCATTTCAAGGTGTGTGCATGAGTGTGTGTGTGTGTGTGTGTGTGTGTGTGAGAGAGAGAGAGAGAGAGAGAGATATGTAGAGACAGATGGATAGCTGACAGACTGACATGCTGTGTACATGCCACATCATGATATGAAACTGACCTCAGTTTATCTCTCTCTCTGTCACACACACTCACACACACGTGCGCGCGCTTCTTATAATGATGTCTGTAAGGAGGTGACAGGTGTGTTGGCTTAAAGATTTTGTCACCCTGTCATGCTGTGTGTGTGTGTGTGTGTGTGTGTGTGTGTGTGTGTGTGTGTGTGTGCCTGTCTGTCTGTCTGTCTGTCTCTTCAAGTTGAAAGAGGCTGTGACATGAGACAGCAGACAGTTTGATAAAAGTGGAAAAAACCCTAAGAAGGAGAGAAGGAAGAAAGGAAAGGAAGGAATGATGGAAGATGTCAAGATGGTGAGAAACAGACACGTTATTAAAGAGAAACAGACATGTTTATCACTCTTTATGATATAAACGGAGCCATGTTTCGGTTATATTGAAGTCATTTTAAACAAAAAATAATATAACAACACGTACACCTCAAAATCTGTTCATGGTTGCATTGATGCTAAAATGCAACAAATAGCACCTTCAAGTGAAATTATTATTAATCTTTAGATATAATATCTAAGACTTGAGACAGCCAATCACCAGCACTATTAGATCTTGGCACAACAAGCATGCAGCATTCTTATTGGCTCACTGATGCGGATTAGATTAACTCCTTAGTATCGCAACAATTCGGTTGCGGTCACAAAAATATCAAAGCTCGATACCCAGCCATATTATTATGTAACATTTAATGTAACGCAAGTGTTCTGCTTCAGTGTATCATTATGAAGTAATGCACAATGTTATAGATATAGAATAATGAATGTGTTAACATTGGCTCCCTACAAACCTCACAATCACTATAACTATAACAAGTTTGTCTGCCACCAGGCATGAGGTCACCGGGAAAAAGGAAAATTTTACTTGCAATCCGTTTCTATTATAGACTAAATGATTGAATCATCTCACATTTTTTCCTGTATTGTTATATTGCTGTATTATTGCTGTGACTCTGACGAAAATAGAAACGATCCAGTTGTCTTTGCAACAGCGGCACAACAATAATAACAGTTGGAAATAGGAAACGCTAGGGGGGAAAAGTTGTCCATTGCCACTTTAAATGATCCCAAATCAGTGATTTCATTCAAAGTAACGCTGTGTTTCAATTGGTCAACTGTCGACTAAAACTTATAGGGAAACATCAGATGATTTATCAGGGTGAGGAAGGGTTGCGATGAACATGACTAAACGTAACTTGAATTAAACTTTAAAACATTACATCGTCCGTGAACATGGTGGTAGTTTGAGCATGAAGATAGGAACTCCCTTGATCCCTCGCTACGTCACAAAGTCATTAAACTACGTCTTTTGTTTTCATTGTTTTGAGAGTGAGACCCCCAGTGGCAGGAATTACATACTGTGCTTTATTTCTAACATTGCACTGTATGGCAATCTGGTGAAAGGTTGCTCTTTCGACCACCTTGGAGGCGCCACTGCTCTCATTCTCCCGTGCACTTGATCAAATAAAACCTTCTTGAGTGGTAGAGACCATCAACACAAATCTAATTTGCTTTCTGAGTTTGCTGCTCAGCAAAAATCCTCCCCGTTTAGTGTGACTGCATCTTTACGAGGTTACTGCTGTGCTCGTGCGTGTTTAAATGCCTCACTAGTAACTCATAGGAATACAGACTTCCCACAGATGCCTGAATCATCTTTAGTTACACCAGACCCACACAGGAGAAAATGGAAACTTTAATTTCTCCTCTCCCACTTTCTCTTTCTGTTGACCTTCTTTAATTCAACTTTGATTCAGTTCCCTTGTTTTGGCCCTTTTCTCAGTCTTATCTTTCTCCTGCTCATTTTTCTTTGCTCTCACTTTTCACATTTTCAGAAGATATTTTTAACTATGTGAAAAATGAAACCATTTTCGTGTCCTCTGTAGTTTTCTTATCTTGCCTTTACTTTTCTTTTCTTTTCTTTTCTTTCTCACTTTGGTTAAACCCACTTCCACAGTGCGTTGGAAGCACATAAACACAAGCAGGACCAAAGCCAAAACTACGCCCACCTGCCAAAATACAAACACATCCACACACACACACACACACACACACACACACACACACACTCACGCACACGCTCCTTCCATACATATTTCAACATTACAAATTCAGACAACATCGCTCAATCTCCTCCAGCCCAAAGGGGAAGAAGATAAGTAAAAGTTTTTGTAATGTTTATTACCCCCTGAAGGCTAATTAGACATTTTTTCCCAACAAAGATAAAGTTCACGCATTTATATCACCGAACATTTTTTACAATTAAGCTGCACAGCAAAAATGTTCATCTAGACATTAGATCTTCAAAAATAGAATAAACTGTTGTAGTTCAGCTTGTTCCTCTAATGGCCATAATTATCTTGTCTTCTTACAGCGACACCGGAGACGGGGAAAAAATCTGCACTTTTCAGGGTACAGTTTTGAATTACAGTAACAAAACAAACTGGGACATTTTATTACCAACTTCGTGTCAATCCTTAAAAACAAGAATTATATTTAGTTTTACTTCTTCTTCTCACAATCTAGACAGTGTGGGAAATGAGATTTGATAGTTCTGATGCTTCCTATAATAGGATGCCACAAATCATCCATGTGCTGACAGGTGAATATGCGTAAGAAGCTTAAAGAAACACGTGGCTGAAATCAAGTTTTTAAAAAAAATTTTGATTACCTGTCATCAGTCACTTCACTTGGCACCGTGTGGAATATGTCACCATGGTGACTAAAGGATTGAACTGACCTTACTTACATACTTTGTCTTTCATATGATGTTCAGTGTGTTACATGAAGGGAAGTCGACAATGTTATTTAAAAGAATTTGATGAATGATAGATGAATGACGATGAACCTTTATATAAAAAGTCTACTTAAATCTTACATTGACGTGGGTGACCTCTGTTACAAGCTGTGTCTTTCAAATCGTATGACATGAAATCTGCAATTTCTCTGTGATTTCGTTTCAGCCATTAACTTTTTGACCTCACAGCCCGACATGTGAATCTTTTGTGCTTTGACTAACTCAATACTAGATTATCACACTTTCTCACTATGTTATACAATCAGGTTTAATCAAAGTATTCACTGTCTAGCTTTGGATTTTCCTGAGCATTTTACCCCCGACCAGACTTACAGTTTGTCACATAACTCAGTTAATCATCATGTCCTAAAACTCGAACGACTGAATGAGTCGATCACCAATGACTTTGAAAAATGACATAAGTAACCATTCTCCGCAACACGGTTAACATTTGGAAACTGTCACAGTTTTCGGTTAGATCTAAGTGCTCATACTTATTGGTAAGGTTGAGGCATCAAAACTATTTGGTTAAGTTATGGTTTCACATCAAGGACGAATAGCACGCTCTTGGGTGACAGTCTGGGTAACATCTGCTTCCTCCATATCGATGGCCAAAGTGCAAAACCTCCTATCTGCAGGATTTTGTGATAGGTGGATTTCACTTTGGATGATGAGAACAAGGAAGGCTGCTCGGTATTTTTTAACACATAATATAGTACTATAGTCCAAAAACAGTGTATTATGTATTGGGTATCCTTAACAAATAGCATTCTGCAAGAAAAAGTTTTTATTAATTTTCTGAAAAAAGTGAATTTTTTAGATCGGAAGTTGATCGCTTATAGACTACGTCGTCTGTTTTCTGTTCCGTCAATTTCTACATCCACTAGAGGGCGCCGCCGCCGCCGCCGCCGCCGCCAAACAATAAATGCAACCAAAGACCACCACAACTGTAATTTCTCCGGTGAGGATGGGCTGCTTCAAACGGTTGCCTTGTTCTTTTAAAAGTAAATGGTATCATCAAGATTATGGCAGAAAATAAACAATACTTTACACGTTTTTACATATCTACACCTAAAAGTTTCACAAAAGAAAAAAATACCACACTATTTAAGGCAACAATATGTAACTTTCTGGAGAAAGATAGAAGACTTTTGAATCTCGCCCCCACGCCCTTAACTACTGCTGCTCTCGGTTGGTAGCTCCGGTCCAAAATCAAACCAAAGTGTCTCTACTTGACATCCAATCTTTCTCCAGAATTTCTTTAAAAGTTTTGTCTGCAAGTATGTTTATACATGCAATTAACAATTGTTGGCTACATGGAGGGAGCAGCATTATTTTTCTATTTTACACCATGCTCTAATGGACTTTGCTTGGCTAACTTTGTCTCTCTGCTATTTGGTGCTGGGAAAGTACTGTACAGTGTATTAATGAAGCTTTTTCAATGAAAACAGCTGTCGGCTGAAAGCCACTCAGATGAAACAGTGAGAGTGAACCCAAACAAAAACAACAACCCAGAACAATGAGCTGAAACGTGCTTAAAATGCTCAATAGAGCTGAGAGGATTGCAGACTTTGTGAAAGTTCCCTACGGAAAGTTTTAAGGGTGAAAGGGGGCTTGCAACTGTCATTTTCTACAAACTGACCTGAATGACCTGTCCATCCATCCATCATTCCCCTCCTACAGTCCTTCCACAAGTCTTTTCACTGAACAAATCACACCAGACACGCTACAGACGACCCCCAGACTGAGTATACACACATCTATCAGCTGCTCCCTCACAGTGAGGCGGCCCCACTGCAGTCTGAGGTGAAACAGGCACGGCAGTATGAGTGTCATGGCCGCCCCAGTCACACTGCCTGTCAAACCCATCAACAGGGAGAACCTGGGGACTAGCAGAGCCAGCAGGTACGATGTCATCAGCAAGGCGCCGCGGACCAACAGGGCCGGACTGGAAACACCTCTGTGTTTGGAGTAGGATGACACCACAGCGTCTGTAGGAGGATTAAAGCAGAAAGGTTGAAAGGATACATGGTTTGTTTTGACCTGCAAGCAATTTTTGTTTATAGATTACTCAGTTCTGACTCATTGTTTTCCAGTTTCATCTATGTGGAGGTGTCATCAGCCTCCAGCTGCAAATTTCCTTATTTAAAGTATGACGTCATTTGAACGAGGCGTTACACGCACCAGTGAATTAAGTGTGGACGGACATGCAGGACGGGGAACCTTTAAACGACCTGTGTCATTTTCTTTTTGTTTGTTTGCCCAGTGAAAGTATTCATCATCATACGACATCACATCACACAAGTATTGTAAACTGATGACTTCATGGCTGTTGACAGTCAATAATTATGAAAAGTTCAGACACGGTGACACATGTGTTGACAGTCAACAGTTTCCCTGATCACTCAGCTCGAGAAGAGAAACAAATGACATGTTTGAGGTTTCATGTCATATGTAATGCCATTTTTCTATTGTGTTGATTTGTGGTGCATGTAATTGATTATTTGTGGATATATATGTTGTTTTTAGTGACTAAGTTTACCTCTGAACTACAGTAATATAAAGCTTAAGTTATCTAATAACTAAAATTTTTAAATTAAGAGAATTTGTGATTATATTGCTCACAGTGTGAAAACACAATTAGTGTCCTGTAATAAATATCTGGGCAGATGTTTTCCTTAACAAAATGCTCAGTTCGTCAAAACATTTGCTTCCAAAACAGTTGTCAGATGGCTTCACTGGTCACCTTTAATGATTATTGTTTATTAGAGCCATAATTATGGTAGTTAGGGAGGTCAAAGGTGGATGCGAGAATGTAACAGAGGCAGAGATCTGTGGGATAATCAAACTTTTCATAGAGAGTACCTGGAAGATCATATTCTGTTTCAGCAAGACTTTAATTTGCAATGAAACAACAGCTGAGATGCTTCTCAGTCCGACCACAGTTTACTACTGATGACTCCATGGAATAATTACTGATCATGCTCAAGGGAAACTGTGGCAGTATGAAAGAGTAAAGATGCCAATGATTCACTTTCTTTCTTGACCATCAAGGGATTTCAACGGACAAACCTCCACAAGCCTGCTCCTCCAGGCCTCTGCTGCGACAACTACTTAAGACCATGAGTGAAAATTCAGTCATTATCTACTCACCACCCTGCAGATGTAAAGTCAGGTGAGGTTTCGTAGCCCACAAAACATTTCTGGAGCTTCACAGGGAACTAGTGTTGCTGCATTCTCCTAAACAACTGAAGTAGATGGGGACAACTGGGAAAAAAAACATAATATGGCTCCATACAGCTAGTCTGGCTTAATCCAAGTCTCCAGAAGCTCCGAGAACCCAAATTGATTTGAATACATGTTATTTACACCCTTTTAAAGCAGAAATCTTCCATGTAGCTGCTAGGCTATAAACATTAGCACTCACCCCATCTGAAGGGGGTGCATGAGCTCGACCACACAGCGATAGTGCAAATATTATCTTTTCAAATCAACTTAGGATCTCAAGGCAGCTTGGATTACACCAGACAAGCTGTATGGAGCCAACTAACTTTCCATCAGCATGAGGCTGAGTAGATAACATCTCAATTTTCATTTTTGGGTGAATTCCAAAACACTGATGGGTACAAACTACTATTTTTTAATGGACGTCCTGAAGGAACTCATACATTGGGCAAGGTCAGTGGTTTGAATACAAAATACTGTCAATAGTGTTCACCTCCAAGCAGGCATGTTTGCAGTATTTCAGCAGCGGAGTAGAATGGCAGAGGGTAGGACAGCAGGGCTTTAGCCAGCAGACACAGGTTGACAAGCGGTCGAAGGTCAGAGGGCAGGTTGTCTGTGATGACCTCGCTGGTCTCTGTCCCCCAGGTCAACACGGCCTAATGGAGGAAGCAATCAAAGCGGTCAGTCAATCAATCACTCCAATTGTCCGTCCCTACTCCCCTCCTTTGATTAGACTTGCTGTCGTCAGCCAGATGTCGAGCCAGTTTCATCTCTGTCTCATTTTATTTTGGATATTGTAAAATGAGAAAATAGCTATTTAACTGTGACAGCACAAAACAGGCTCTTATGTTTCTCTCAGCCGCATCACAAACTCAGATAAGAGATTCTATCAACTCACTGAATTTAGAGGAAACTTCCTGTGTCACTAACCAGTAAGGAAAACATAGTTTTCATGATGCAGGCGGCACCATGAGTCCACCCCAACATGGCATTGAACTGCCCTCTGTCCTCCATGCTGCCCTCCAGAGGAGGGAGGAAGATCTGCGAGGTGTAGGAGAAGATGATGACGCCCACAGAGACGAGGAAGTCCTCCGGGTCAACTGACAGCGACAGACAAGACCAGGACCAGCTGCTGGCTCGGCTCAGACAGTACAGCATGACCAACAGGCTGACAGGGGAGGAGAAGATGATAGAAGATAATGATCTACAGTGAATCTAATAATAATCCTGTCATTTTCAACATTTATTTGTACAGGACGATCCAATAACAGTTGTTTACTCTCAGGTACACAGGGCGATAAAATCAGAAGTCCTGTCCAATGACAGATGAGGAAAACAAAGAAGGAAATGAATGAATTGTAGACAACAAAATATAATAAAAAGAAGCAGAAATGAATAAAGGAACAGTGACTTGTAATGACATTAACTTGATAACGTACACAATGTCCAAAGAAATCCATGCGTTTGTCTGTTTTTAAAAATCAGATAAGTAGAAGGATTAATTGTTCCTGTTCGAGAACATCCTCCAACTATCTAAGCTCAATAAGTCATTTTAAAACAAAGTGAGTTAGCTGAAAAATGTTTTGGCTCAAAAGTTGATGTTGCAATGATCAGAAGACAGCAATCTTTAGTTTTTCTGATAAGATATATAAGATAGGACCCTTAACCTAACCCTAATATGCAATTACAGAAATGGAATGACTTAATTTACCGTACGTTGAGCTATCATTCTTTTTCAATAAATGAATAACTCTGACCCAAATTACTGCAACGCAACCATAAATGGAGGCACAATTCAAAGTAACAGAAGACAAATGACTGATGTATGTGCAAATCTTCCATTAAATTGTATTACACAAGTTCAAAGTGTCGCTTTTAATACCAAGTTTTTCTATCATGTGAATAAATGAAATAAGTTTGTCTGATTAAATCCAACTGATGCAGAGTTATACATAAACCTGGTGTGTTTGTTTAATTATTACAGATAAAGTTAACAGTGAAAGTTGAAGCGAATAAATATAATGTGTTTTTCACATATTTTTTACTACCAAGTATTAAACATAAAGGTAATGCACTTCAAACTGGTCATTCTGTCTCCTGTTATAAATCACACATTGTTCAATTTATGCACTCTGACTCGACACAATAGACAAAACTTTGCATTAAATGTGACCCTTTACAATGAACTTTTCTAATAGAATTAAAGGAAAATTCACATGTAGTATAAATACTCAAAGTCACAGAAACAGTTAAATATTGTATATTATGTGTTTGCAAGACAAGGTTGCTCCTGTTTGGTGATTTAACTACTGTTCCTGAGGGTGATCCCAAATTAATCCCACCAACAGCAAGAGATTCAGGCAAAATAGAGAAAGGTCCAGATAAAATATTTTTCTCTATGCTTAAAGGGGCACTATGTAGTTTTAGGAACAGAAAACTGTGAAGCTGAAAGATGGCAGGGTCTGCCACATATAAACAAAGTAAAACAGTATGAAATTGTGTTGTCCTTTAAGGTCAGTTTGTTTATTCAGTTTATTCAGTCATGAAAACAAAGAGAGTTTGTTTATTTAGTTTGTTTCGGCATAAAAAAATCAGTTGATGAAGATCTTTCCCTTCTTCATTGAAATTTCTTCCCCAAAACTACATAGTGCTCCTTTAAATCTTGACTCATCAGGTAATAAACTGAGGAATGTGTATTTAAACATGACTTAATAACCAAAGAAAAGCTCCTTTCCCCTTGTCTCATACAAGACACCTGGCATGACAGATAAATCAAACAACCAGTAACAGCGGTGCCGGTGTGTAGCAGGTGGCAGCAGACAGCAGAATCAGCAGCAGCTGCTAAATGATCACAAGACTGAGAATGAGAGCAGATTATAAAGACCGCCCTGCTGTCTTGATTTAATACGATTGGTGAGTTTTGTCAGCTGGTAGCAATCAGCTGACAGCGTTGCTCTGTCAGAACAATTGTGATGCTGCTTCTGTTGAATCACCTGATTAGTATGTGAGCCAGGGAGCACAGCAGGCTGAGCGTGGAGACTGGTCTGAGATCAGTCAGCAGCAGACAGGGCAGCAGGAACATCAGAGACACCAGAGAACATACTGATCTGGGGACAGTCATCCCTGTCAGACTGTCAGATAACAGACTGGTGGAGAAGACTAGATACAGGGTGCAAGTCATCAACAGCTCAATCACCTGGAGAAAAGATACACGAGGACACGTTTATTTCACGCATTTTCTTTATATCATGAGAAATAGAGGTTATTTTGAATAATGCTAAAATAATCCAGAGAAGTAAAGTAATCCAGTATGAAGTCTCAAAACTCATTTTCTTTTTTAAAATCCAAAAGAATTACGTAATTTCACTGGTTTCTAATGCAATTCAGTTTGATTCAATATTCTCTCTGAATCCAGCAGATAATGATCCACAATATTTTAAAGTTGCTCTCCAGCCAGAAATGTGTTTTTCTTCTTCTTCTTCTTCCTACAGTTGAACGTTTGAGCTTCAAACTGTTTTCACATTTATTCCTCAAAGTGTGAATCTCCCTCGCAGCTCCTCCTCATCAGAAAAACAACCACAAAGGTCGACTATGGAAGCAGTGTAATTTATGCTTCTTGACATCACAAATCATGGTCCAATATTCAGCTACCACTGAGAATGGACTTAAGTCAGAGACATCTTGTGTCCGCCACTTAAACTTGTGATATGAAAAATGTTTGCATACTAATATATTCTGGAATTTTCAATGACGGAGAAGGAAAGGGTGCCATTTTTAAGGATTTTAATGTGGTAATTATTGTATAATTACTATAGATTTCTTATGAATGCTTTGATACATGTGTGGAGGGGATCTTTATGTTACTGCCACTTGAATGTGTGTGTTGGTTAATACTGTACGTATGTGTGTGTGTTACCTGAGCTACATTGACCATCCAGCCGCCCAGTCCAGGCCAGTTTGGCCACAGTCCTTTGCAGCAGGCCTCCACTATGTCCTGGTAGCTGTGTCGCACTCGGACTCTTGACACCGAGCCAGACCCTCCACTGAAAGATACAGACACCTTCTTAATGTGATGACACAAATTCACATTTTTGGCCGTCATCACTGTTTCCAAGGCTACGGCATGTTGTCTTTGAGCTGAAAGTGTTTTTCAGAAAGCACAGTTTCGCCTCAAGAAATGTTTTAAGTGAGCAAAAAGAGATCTCTTGTTGTTGTTTTTTAGGTCAAAATCAAACGCAGCTCAATTAAACTTATCTGATTTAGAACTTAATTTGTCTGAGAGCCACAAAACCACGAGGCAAAAGTAAACACAAACACCACAGTTTTACAAACACATCACATTCACGTTCCCTTTGGCTGTGGCGGAGGTATAACTCTGAGGCGCACCACTGCTCAATGAACAGAATCATGCGCAATCACTCTACTCTTTGTTTGGATTGGATTCCCCAGAGGAGTCTGAATAGATCAGAGGGAATATTTCTATTTTTATGTATATATGAGAACTCTGCTGTCAGTAATGATAGTCACCATCGGTGAAAATACAGAGAGGGGACCACCATCTGCTGATATTCAAACTTAGGCACCAACAACTTCCAGAAAAAAACATACCAGACACACAAAGTTAAATAAGTTGCTCAGTGAATCAGTAACTGTAGTCAAAAAGTGCTTTTACATAATAAAAGCGATGTAACCTGATTATAAAGTGACATGGCAGTTGGCTAATTGAAACCTCACCTTTGTTCTTCTTCATACAGACAGGCCACCAGGATCCTGCCTGTGTGGTTGCAGACCCAGGCTGACAGAACCAGCAGAACAAGACCCACATAACCTGACCTGACCAGAGCGAAGGGTAAACCCAACACGAAGATACCCTGAGGGAGAACAGAGAGGCGGGAAGATAGAACACTGATGGGGAGGAACAAACTCAAAAACTCTCTTGTGATGTGTCCAGTTAATCGAGTGGTAATCGACAACTGCTGCTGTTTGCTAGCTATGCTTGGCTGTAGCACAGGAAATGCTGCACAGCTCAACCTGGTTTAGCAGTGTGAGAGTGAACACCTCTGCACACTGTACTGTGGCTGATCAGAGCCTGACAGAGGTCAATTTGAAAACAGAGTCTGATCCGGACTATGACTGGTGGGACAAGAAGATATAGACAGGGACAGATTGAGAGTTGGGCATCAAAAAGCAGAGTTGGGCATGAAAACAGCGTGTAGATCCACAATACCTTACCTTAATCTTACTCTGTGAACTAAGGATCTATTTTTACTAAATTAGATCGTGGAAAGAAAAACCAAGACCGTGTGGTTGAGTTTTACCTAGTTTATGTTGAGTTTCATGAAGTGTGTTTCACGATGAGTTAACAAAGGCAGTTAAGCTTGTCTTAGTTCGATTAAAGACAAAAACTACAATTCAGACGGTGTACAGTCATTTGTTTCTGTTAAGTAAGGAAAACAGATGCAAGAGAATTTCCTTTCTTGTCTTTTTGCGAGTTTAGTTCGCTCATTTAATACACGAAACACTAAGAGAGCTTGTGAAACATAACGACTGGCATATACTGTGAAACAAAGTGGTATTACGAGGCAGGTCAGGCCGGGGCTAGCTGGTTAGCATGCTAACTCCGGTAGACATCTTTGCAGCACGGTCATAGATGTCCTTTACACAAGGTCAATGATAGTTAATTTTTTGAATGTTTTAACCAAATTTCTGGCCATGTCTTACAAGTTGCTACTTTAAGACACAGACTACAAGAGCATGGTTCTGTTCTGGCAAAGAATCTTACGGCAAACTGCTGCAAAACAATGTCCCTCAATGGATCTTAAGGGGAAATCTGCATTTGTCACAGTTGAAAGGCAAACTATACAATAGACATAACAAAATCATGGGATGGGGTGAACATTTTGAGAAACGTAAGGTACAGTGACGCATGTTAGTTGCTGTAAACACACAAAATAATACAAATTAGAAATCTAACTTAAATCATCTTTACATAGTGCAGGATGCTCATTTTACACATTTGAAATTCCCATCAGAAATAATTGCTGAAAATCATCACAATGTGAATATTCTACAATCTTGCTGCAAGAAAAGAGTAAAAAGATCACTGAAGAGGAAACTGAGAGAAAGGAGAAACGAGGACTGCTCATGGTTGGAAGACGAGGAGGCGAGAGGAGAGTTTTGGCCTGACGCCTGGAGAGTTCGAGGATGCAGGAGACCAGCAGGAGCAGAAGGAGGAGGAGTGTCGAGCTTTGGCCCGTCACCAAGGGGAAAACGTCGGCCAGAGAAAGGAGAAAGGAGGAGCGGGACTGGAGGTGGATGAGGAAGATAAGAAGAAAGAAGAAGACGGGGCGAGAAAGGGAGGAGAAGGGGCCGGGGAGGCGCGACCTCACGGCTGGAGAGCAGGAGGTTTGCAGGAGGAAGAGGAGGGAGGACGAGGGGAGATCAGAGGAGACAAGGAGCTACTTTGATGGTGCTGCTGCGTTTTGAATGTTGGAACATGGAGACTCAGTGAGAGAGTTATGGAAACACATCATAGCACATCATCAGCGCGGCAGACAAGCAGAAACACACATTGTGGACGCATAAACAGACAAGCGCGCAGTCTCTCTCTTTCAAGTTACTATTTTGTAACTGGAGTCTGTTAGGCATATGCTGATGGAGCTTTGATGTTCAAATGGAGCTGCTGGGGATGAAAGCAGTCTGAGAGAAATCTGACGCTCAAGTATCTGATTTCATCTCCCCTCTCTCTCCCTACGCTGCTCGTTCTCTCTGTGTTTCTGCCAGCTAATTCCTCATTGGTAGCTCTGAGCGCAACCTGAAGAAGCTCCCAATCAAAAACGGGTACAATAAGAGGAGGAAAAAAAAACTCCCCGAAGAGCATTGTTCTTTTCAGCTCGCATCTGACACCCACGAGACCTTTAATATGTGTTTATTCAAGGAATGTTGAGAGAGCAACATACGCTCTTTTTCTTACCTTACACTCACTCAATATTGGACACCAGGCAGCAGCGCGACCTATGCTGAGAAAATAAAGATTACACACTCGCTGCTCCCGTCTGGACCTCCCAGGTGCAACACTTCAACTGCTGCCCTTCAGGTTATGCACAATATTTAATGCAATCACATGCCCCATGCAGACAAAGTGATGGAGAAATGTCATTTCCCACCATGAGGGGATAAAGTAGAGCAGATGGGACCAAGAAAAGACAGGTTTGACATTTAAAAAAATGGAAGCAAAACATTTTTTTTTAAGAAAAATTTTTTTGTTTTATTTGTTCAAATATAAAAACTAATCTGAAAAGAATGTGTCCGAAACCTTTCACAGTTTAAAGGTGTAAAGTGATTAAAATAAGTGTTACATGGCTCTATATTTCAATACTTATCGGTGTTATAGAGTGTCCCTGCCCACTTTATCCAATCAGAACTCCAGAAAGAGGCGGTCCTGTCTGCTTGTGAACGTGCACAGAGCAGGATCCTCCTATTTGCCGCCATGTCTGGCGATTACCGCTCTGCGTTCATGTGGTGACAAAGAGAGGAGGGAGGGGACCGTTAACCGCTAACAAAAATGATAACCATTACAGCAGCTTTAACTACGTGATGACGAATATCAGCTTCATTTCCCGACTCTCCAGCAGTCAGGTGTCAGTTTTCGTGACGTCTCGTGAACGTTCACGTACATAGTTTTGGTATAAGGTACAGTAAAGTACAAGGACTAGTTGAATAATACAAGTGTTTTCACAGGCTAGTAGCGCTTCTTATTATGAGTTACCTGAACCTCGTGCAAAAAATGCAAAACAAGCAAATGATTAATTGATTTCTGCGTTCTATATTCTTTTTCAAGAGAAACATGGTAAGCTACTTGTCATCAAAACAACAATTTGAAGATTGTTACTGTTATGGCATGTGTCTAATAATTTATTTACCAATTGGTTAGTCGGTTAATTGAGACAACAATCAGTAGATTAACTAATAAGAAATGATAATGATTCCTTGTTCCAGATAATAGAGTTGGTAATAATGATAATAAAAAGGAGGGATCTACTAACTAATGTGTCAAAGCCGACACTAAAACTGCAAAAATGTCCCTTTCAGTGCACTAACCTGCAGCATGTATTCAGCCTCACTCATCTTGCAGGGTCTTGGGATGTATTTGGCATCACGATGAACCAAATAACTTTTGACAGCAATCGTTCCAAAACAAAATGGGGACATTCTGCGTTTCCCTGCGGCTTGTGTTTGGATTTGCAAAACCCATTTAAAACTTGGATGTTGAATTTTCAACCCAGTTTAGGATGAAATGACACTTAAAAACAGATAATCATAGGCGGTTAAATTGACACCAGCTTTTCTCAGTGTCGGAAACAAAAGGTCCGCGTCTCTAATCTGCAATGAAGACACGCAAATGGAGCTCCCTCATTAGCAGTCAGGTTGGAATTAAATCTGAGTTTCATAATATTCCCAAGTCGCGGGCCTTGAGAGCTGGAGCTGGCTTTTGCATTTCTGGCAGCAAATTTGCTCTCTAATAAAAACTTTATTAAGCTGGCAGACAGTCAGTTATATTGGCATCAATAAAGCACCACCGGAAAATACATATTTTCTTTTTAGCCTTGATAGGAGATAAAACTGCTGTTCTTTTTGTCTATTATTAAGACATCTGTTCGCCCATTTACAAATGCATCTGCCATTACTGCAATGATAGGTGTTCATACCTCAGATTATCATCTGCATCTTTTATCTTTGCTGTGTGGTGATCCATCACTGAAGCAGCTCCTCTGTGTCATCGTCTTTTACAGAAACAGACTTCGAAATGCTCTCATTTGATTTGGAATAATAATGATCACTCTTAGGAACTGATACTCATAATGTTAATATGATTATTACTCTGTATTTAAATTCTAACTTTACATCTTTTAATACTAGTATTTAAATTGTGTTTATGATCTTGGATGTCATATTTCACTATTTGTATGTCTGTTGGTTGTGGTTTTTAAATAAGCCATTACAGATTTCTACCACACCCTTACACTTACTTTTTATATTTTTATATTACCATGTGCCTTGTATTTATATGAAACAAATACGCATAAACATAAACAAAAGCATATAATTAATAATAATAATAATTAGCTACATCAGTGAACCAATAGTGACCTTACCTTAACCTGTCTGTAACCTCAACCAAAGGGATTACTGAGCAATCCCTTTGGTTAAGGTTCCTGATTAATGTGCGCTGCAGGTAATAGATAAGCTATAAAACATAAACCAACCCAACAGATAGAGAAGAAGCTGATACTGTTTTAGCAGAGTTTAAAAAAATGCTGCATATTAATTATTGAAATATTGTTAAGGAATCTCTCTCTGTCTGGATGTTATTTGGATATCTCGAGAATCGCTCATCCGATCTACTTCACACTTGGCAGGTTTGTTGATGAGGACCAATTTCAGCGCAATCGGGATAAGTGACACGTTCAATGTTAATATGTTTGTAATAAATAGCGAACACTGCACAGTACAGTACTCTGTACAGTATTCAGCACTCTGGCTGAATACTGTACAGAGCAGAAATGTTTTCTTTTCTTCAGCTCAGCTGGAGGTGAGATTTTAAGTTTTTATCAACAGTAGTATGCTAGCGAACGTTAGCCTCGAGGGCTAGGAGGTTTACCATTGCTTGGCAGCCATAGATTTCAATAGAGCATGATTCAAGTCGCAAATATCAAACATGTTTGATATTATTATCAAACATGTTTGATATTATCGGAGCAGCGCCGAAGAGTCTATGAGCAGTTCAGGAGGCTGAGGACTGGATCTGTAAACCCCACACATTACCATATAATCTATGCCCAACAGCATGTTTTGAATGTGTACTACACTAGTTTTCAAATATAGTGATATATAAAAAAGTAAGAAACCATAATCGGTAACATGATTCATTATATACAGACTTTCTGTCTCACAGAAACTGCCACTCAGTTAAATAGCTAGGGTTAATAAACCAAGCACATACTGTAAAGTACTTGTTTATCTAGTAGATATCATGTGTTGTATGGTATATGTATTTGTGTACAAGCACTAACGCTAATGATGATTAAAAACCTGTGTTTACAGCAATCTTAATGTAAATTCACCTCAACTCCTGCAGGAATATGTTTACATGTTTGCCTTCATTTGTCAGCACGTGTAAGTGTGTGTGTGTGTGACTGTGTGTATGCATGCGTACACTGTATTGATGCCCTAATGTCATAATGTTCTTTACAGACCCAGTGATGCCGTTCAATTACACTGCAGTTATTCAGGAAGGAACACATTTACATGAGTACAGTAGTTGAATACGGCCCAGTGTTTACAGCATAATAAGCTATTAGCGTTAGCGCAGCGGGGACACGCTGTGACTGAGAGCTTTTCTTTTTTTAAAACCATTTCATTCACGCTTTATTTGATTATGAAGACTGGAGAGCTGGCAGGACCACAAAACATTGTTTGGTAATATTGAAATACAATGGGAGCTGACTGAATAGTCTGCAGGTTTAATGCTTTTTAAATGCAGTGTGCAGATTGGTGCATAAACACTTGGCTTTTACATTTTGCATTTGTCTCTGACGAGTGTTAAAAAGAGAGACTTTCAAGGAGAAGAGTGGTATAAAGTGCTGAAACTGAACAAAACAATTAATTCCAAGCTTGCTGCTGCATTAAACATGAGCTTTGTTAACAAATGATTGCTGTTCAGCAGCTATTTCAAAATAAAAAAGGGAATCTTTGTGCTTCACAGCTGGATTGAATAACTTTAACGAAACTATGCTTAAAAAGGTTTCATGACATGTCATGTCAGTACATTCATTAGGCAATCACTTATATTCAGTGTTTCCCCCACATATACTTATTGGGGGCAATGTGGAGTTACGTGAAAGAAAACCAAGAAATCTGGAAAAAGGATCAAGAGGGATACTGCACCGTTTTCAGAATTTTATTTTGTGTCCGTATTTACGTAAATTATCCACAGTACATATTGCTTAACGCAAGGAAATGCATTTCTTTACAATACAGAGGTGATTTACAGCAGCTCTGACCTTGACTATGACTCGGGTAAAAGAAGACACGGCAGGCGAGGACACGAGAATGAAGCAGCAGAGGTAAAAGAGAGAGTCGGGCATCAGCAGCGGGTGAAAACAGCGCGTAGAGCCGGAAAACTCTCACATCTTACGCTGTGAATTGAGGATTTATTTTGAGGTGATTGTGGAAAGACAAACCAAGACTGTGTTGAAAAGTTTCATTGCGTTTACAGGCAGTTTGCAGGAGCATGTTTTACGATGAGTAAACGAGACAGTTATGCTTATCTTTGTTCGGTAAAACGAAAGACACTTTAGTTCAGAAGGTTTACGTTTGTATTATTTTTTGTTGAATAAGGAAAATAGTAGTATAAGTATTCAATTTCTTGACATTTTGTGAGTTTATTTTGTGAGTTATTTTGTGAGTGTATTTCACTAAGAGCTGGCATATATCTCCCAGCTGAAACTACGGTGGCAATCAGACTATCTCCTCTTGCCAGTACAAAGTGGTAATATGAGACAATAGGGGCCGCGGCTAGCTGGATAGCATGCTAAGTACATTATAAATCTCTGCGGCACAGTTCATGGACGTCTTTGTAGTTCCTTCACACAACATTGATAATGTTAGTTCATCTTTTGAATGCTTTAAACTTCAATTCTGAAAAACCTTTGTAACTGTCCTTTAAATTTAAACATGAAAGGAACTATGGAAGTATGGGAAAGATCTCTGACCTGTATAGCATTTGTGACGTTCCAGCCAGCCTCCCAGGCGGTGATGGTGGCAGAAGCATTCAGATCTGTGGTGCCAGTACTGGCTGCCAGTTCTGGGCTCATCCTTGCTCTCTCTTCTTCAAGGCTGGAACAGAACTGAGAAGTCCCCTCCACAGTTTCCTCTCCTTCCTTTTTCTCCTCTCCATCTTCCAAAAGTCTCTGTTTTTGCATATTCCCTCTCAGCAGCCCAGCCAACCGGCAGGATCCTCCCTCGTCACTCTGATTGAAACTTTCCTCGATGTTGCTTCCCGTCTTGTCAGCATGCATCTCAGAAGATCCTCTCCCTTTGCCATAACTTCTGGTGTTTTTGAACCAAAGTGGGCCTGCAGTGGAAACTGCTGAAGTTATGGTGATGGTACTGGGTCCAGAGGAGATAACAGTAGCTCTGGTTTCTTTAAAAGCTGGACTCTCCTGCCACGAGCTGCTGGTGGGTCCTATTAGATTTGGAGCTGGACTCTCCCTCATACTGTGATAATCAGTCTTAGATGATCTGTTTCTCCTGGTCTCATCACAGCTGGGATTATTTATGTTTGTGATGGTGTCATAAGGCAATTGGTTCTCCTCACCATAGGTTCTGTTCAACTCATCACTGTGGGTCAGAATCAGCATCTCTTCATCCTCCTGAGAGAACCTACTGATCAAAACCACTTTATTATAGTTAATAGTTTCTGTACCTTCACCTTATTTACTATAACAGCATTGTTTTACTCCCACAGGAGGACCAAGTTCAATTTATATGATAACTTTTGTTAATAATAATAATAATAATAATTTTATTGGCAGTGAGATTAAAAAACAAACAAACTGTGAAGTACTTAAGTTTACTGCCGGAACTTCAAGTACATTAAATAAGAGATACTTTAAGACTTTTAAGTAATATTCATATGGGTGACTTTCACTTTTACCAATGTAATGTTTTTACATGATACCTTTACTTTTACTCAAGTTTTACTTTTGGATACTTTTCACAACACTGATAAAAAGAACAACAAATAGGGTTTTCATTGTCTTTTAAATCACTTTGTGATTCTGTTAATAAATGTATTTCTCTTCTAATTATGTGTATTTGAATGCATAATTGTCACATAGTATTAGCGCATGTAGACATTTATAATGAAATAATACTGTAGTTTTTACTTAATTATTATAATGCACGATGCAAGGGTCTTACTATATGCATATATGCAAATTTAAAGCAGCTGCTTTAACAGTCAATTATCAGTTCATCATTAATAATTCATGAAATATGGACTTTTTTTTGTTACCACATGATCTTTGTTCAATGCAAAAGATTTTAATTTCGGAGCTCCTGTCTGTCAATATTCAACAACTGGTCCAACAAAACCCAAACAATATAGAGGCTACTGAATGCCTTTTTGCATTTTTTTAATAAACAAATTACTTCTTCTTCTTCTTCTTCTTCTCATACCATATTTTGTATTTTAGTTTAGATACATTTGATAAGCAAGTATTTGTTATTTGTAACAAGATACTTTTTGATGTATTTGTGCCCATTTCAGATGTATTGTCAATCATTTCTTTTATTTTAATCATTTAAGAGCTTAACAGTCATTAATCCATTATTGATTAATCATTAACATCCCAAGCATATCTGTCAATAAACCTGGCAGATACTTTACATGGCCTTCAATATATTAAGTAGCAGAAATCAGCTTTGAAAAAATATAATGAATAAATGAATATATCCCATGATGTGACTCACCTTGTTGCCCAGTCCAAGTGTAGCCGCGACACCATCCAGCCCCACAGAGACCCAGCGGTACTCAAGGGCTGCCCAGAGATCCGAGCCCAGTGATGAGAGCCCATCTTCAGCTTCACTGTCTACAGAGTCAGCTTCCCTGCCTCTGGTGGTGTGCAGGTCTGGGGGAGAGCTTGACTGACACTGGACACATAAACATACTCATACAAAAAATTCTCACCAACACACACTCAAAAACCAGAACCAGGCACACACACAATAGCACAAACGCACAGGTGTATGAAGTGATTGACAAGTTGGTGAGCTGTAACATTATAATATACCAGTGTTTTCAACAGTGAAGTGGTAAACAGCTGTGATGGCCTGCACAGTAGATAAGTACACTCAGGGATATAGTGGAGGGCAAAACTTAGTTTAACACACTTTTATAATTTGTGCAGATTAGAATAATAACTAGTATGGCACTTAGTAGAGTGCATACCTCCGCCAAGACCCAGCAGTCCCCCTTTATTCAATCAAGCCTGATGCAATATTAAACTGAGAGCCCTGTATCACTCTCAATTTTAAACCACCCATGACTGCATAACTTAAGCTCACCAGATCTAGGATTTGGATCAAGTTGCACTCAGTTGTAGATACTAACAACCTAAACACACCTGATTGTTTTCATCAAGATCCATGCATTATTCTCTGAGAAATTAACAAAAATGACGAAACACCCCCTCACATTTACTAATCACAATGCTCTGCTGAAAGGTTTCACCAACAGACTAAGCTGCTGGTGGTGGTTTTTACTAACTCTGTGTCCATATTCAGCAGCATTTGCATCATTATTGATTACTCCAGCAAAAGTCAACTTCAACAAGTTTCACTTAAGAAACTTTTTTTTAAACTTCAAACAACAGTCTGAGTTCAGTAACAAGCCTCATCTACACACATGGATGAATGCATATGTGCCTGAGCTGTATGAATGTTTATAGCCGGCTGCTTCAGTTTTGCCCCAGAGTGTGGTGAGTTGCGCAGGGCAGCAGGAGGAGCCCTAGAACAGTTGTGTAACTTTGTAGACACAGCTGGACCAAAACTTCTGTCCAACTCTGCTGTGCTTCACTTCTGAACTGTGCGCCTTTTAGTTCTTTTCAACTCTTCTCCTTTTTTCAATGTTCTTGGTAACCAAAGCTGTGCTGATGTAACACTTCAGTTGCTTTGTAGCATCTGAAGTTTGCGTTTCCAAAACTGCTGTAGTTCTACAGCACACTGAAGTATGCTTTAAAACCCTAATGGTTTCACTGTTTTTAGCACCTTTTGAGCATCAAACACAGCCAGCTTCAAGGGATCATACTCTTTTTATACCAGCTGTGGAAAGTTTACTTACAATACTGCTTACAAGCTCAATGGACTATGACAAAAAGTAATCAGACTGGTCTAATTCAGGAATGCCGTATGCTCCCAAAAGCCCCAGGATGTAAGTAAGAAGCAAAACATTTGGCATGATTTAATCAGCTGTAGCGGTGGGAAATGTATGAACTCACCTAATGTACAATATTTCAGGTAGGCCTACTTTACTTGAGTTTTTGTTTTTATCCTTTTTACTTCAATGCCATTACATTTTGTACAAATTTTGTACATTTAACCCCCTTTTAAGTGTATTTGACAGACATATTTGACTTTATATAATACTCTATTATAATTTAATACATCAGGTGCTCATAATCATAAAGGTAAATTAAAGGCCTACATTTATTTACATGTATATACTGTATACTATGGGTGCGGAACTGGATAAAGGGACAGATCCCGAATCTCACTTTCTTTAACATTGCGAGATAGGGCGTTTATCGACATTTTCACTAATTTCTCAGGGAATAATAGATGGATCTCGATGTAAATATATGAGCATGAGTGCCTTTCCGACTTCTCCAACCGCTAGCTTCACGGTTAATTGAGCTTAAGCTAACGGCAGCTACAGTTAGCAGTGGTTAGCGGCTACCTTGCTGACGTGCTGCCGCCTATTTGTCTGGAGTATGAATTTGTCAGGTTGGCAATTTTTTACATATTGCACCTTTAAACACGATATCTTTTGCCTACTTTTACTCATGTATAACTTTTAGGTACTTTTTCAAAACACTGCTGAAAAGTCTTGTGGACTGGAAGAAAGAGATCGATCAATCAATCAATCAATCAATCAATCAATCAATCAATCCACTATCTATCTATCTATCTATCTATCTATCTATCTATCTATCTATCACAATGCATTTCTGTGGAATACCCCACCATGTTACAGTACTTAGCCTACATTTTTGCCCCTAATGATCCATATGTTTTCCATCTGTGTCTCCCTCCCTCTGCTCTGCCCCCACGTTTCGACCTGGGGAGAAGGAGGAGAGAGGAGAGGAAGAGGAGGAGTAGAGAGAGAGAGAGTTGTCGAGAGTTTGGGTGAACTTCTGCCAAACTTCTCTCCGACATTCGGCTGCACGCGGAGCCGCGCGAGAGGACGACATGAAGAGACTGCGGCTCGTGCTTCTCACCGCGTTGCTATGGCAATGCTGCCATGCCCAGCAGAGAGGTGAGTCCTGACACAGAGACCGACCGATCAGACTGATCAGACCGCGGATCGATACACCAAATACACGGCACAGTGTGGGTCATTTACCGCAGGACAACACTCACATGAGCCCGGTGTCAGTCACTCAGGGCTGCTGCTGCTAATTTCTTATTAAGCTAATCAGTCAACGGCTAGCTAGCTACACTTCTGAGCTAGCTTAATTGGTAAGCAAGATATTTTCCTCACTAATGTCACTTTTTTTCTCTATCACTCACACTTGTTGAAAACTCTCCACTTTGCTGAGGGGCTCCTCTTTACTGTTGTGTGTTACACTGTGAACAGACAGAGGGAAATTTATGTTAAAAAAACCCTTAAATTAATACAAAAAGCACATGTGAATGAGCAAAAAGCAGCTGTGGTGACGGGAGAGCACGCACGAAAAGAAACATGCTTGTGAGTTTTTTTAAAATTGTAATTAGGAAACGTTGAGAGACATGATGAATCATCAGAGGTCAGAGAAAGACAGGCCTTTTTTGGGTTTGTTGTTATTTTTAGCCCCATAAATCAAGTTAAGCGGTTGAACTTCAACATGATTGACCCTGACATAGCTGAAGTGTAGCCATGTACTAAAACAACACAAATAAATGTCATGCGGATGGCCCCCTCACAGTTACTGCTTAGCTGACAGAGTAAATAATTATCCACCTTGCACAGTAGGTCATTTATTCTCACAAACTATGAGCACCCCCCAGGGAGTCCTGCTTTTTACTGTTCACATAGTTCAAGAGCATTGAACACTCATAATGTAGACTGCACACAGTGAGGTTTATGATAGTGTACCCGTGATACTAACTGTCTCTACTAACCTTTGACGGTTTTAGATTCTGTGCAGTTTGACGAGGTTTCACTTCATAAGTTCTAATTGTGATTGACTTGTTTATTCAGTAGTCAGTGAAGTATGTAAAGTATACAGTAAATGTACCGGCCTTTACAACCCCACAGTTAGTTGGCTTTAGTTAACCCGCCAACAGGCCAGCCTCATTGTATTCCTCTAAAAAACTCCGTCACAACATGGTTTATAGGTTATGTTCATCAAAATGACTTTTCTCTGAGATTTTGTCGGCTGCTACCTTCATAAAATGTAGGTAAATTTAAAGAGACAGTTCACCCCGCAATCAAAGATCCATATTTTTTCTTACCTGTAGTCCCATTTATCCATCTAGATTGTTTTGGTACGAGTGGCCTAGTTTCGGAGTTATTAGCTGTAAAGTAGGGGCTGCTTTATCCTTTCTCTCCACTACATTTATTCACATATTATATTTATATATTACTTTACAGATTCAGATTATTCAGTGTTTGTAGGCTATTAATTGTGATGTGTTACCAATCAGATATTATTGTGGGTGGCACATTGTGTGAGAGGATGCTGCATCAGAGCCGTGGTCATCTTGAATGTAATGGAACTTGATAGCACTCGGCTTGTGGTGCTTTAATGCGGGAACTATTTACTTTCTACCAAACAACACCTGCTCATTGTATCATGGTGCAGAAGGAAGCGTGCACCTTCTCATGGACAAGAGGATAGAAAACTAAGCTAAATGAGCTAGCTAACATCTGAGGAGGACACCATTAATGTTCACATTCAGCGCCTCACATCCACGAGTAGATGCATGCCTTCTTCTGTGTCGTGATATGGTTGAAAGGATAAATATTGAAAATGACATTTAAAAACAAATTCTACATCAAACACATTGATGGGATGAATTCTTTAAACGTACTGTTTTCAAAGCTTTGAGCACCACAAACAAAATGACATTCATATCCACTGCATCGCTGTGCAGGCAGAAATCACAGATGAATCTCTCCAAACCCAGACAGAAAGAACCACATCAATCTGCATTCAGTAAAAATAATATTCTTTTTTTATCATTACGGTGAAGCAGCCATTTTAAAGATCAATCATGTGCTTTTGTGTGTTAGGGCTGTGACATAGTCAACAATGAAAAATGAACAACAATGCCCTCAGCAGAGACGGGGATTGACAGCTGGGACAAAATCAATATCACATGGTGCACCATGACAGTCAAAATATTCATGCAAAATACAGACTGTTATTATTAGTCAAATTGTCCCATTTGATAACAAAGATGTTTTCCAATTCTTCCAATGCATGAAAAAGATCAGTAACCCATTTGAACATATGAGCGTGTGTAGGGTTTGTTTGCGTGCGTGTCGGCAGAGCGAGGTTTTTTTTATTGTTGGTGACTGTAGCTTGAAAGATGAGACAAATCTAGTGCTCGTCATGCTTTTTTCTTTTATCCTCTTCAAAACGTCTCCAGCTACTGTTTAACCCAGGAGTGCTGTGGATCTCCTGTGGAGGGGAGGAGGGGATGATGTGTGTGTTTCTGCATGCTGCGTTTGTGTGTGAGAGAAAGTGAGTAGAAGAGGGCGGTAGAGGCCATCTGCATTAAGAGCCTCATTACCAGGCGTGTCAACCAGGCATGCTCTCTATCAGCGAGAGAGCTCAGAGAGACACCAGGAGATAATCAGAAAGAGAAGAGGAGGAGGAGGAGGGCTGATATAGAGAGGAGAGAGGAAGGAGGGTGCGTTCAAGAGTTATTTGGCATTGTAGGAGACATCGGTGATAGAGAAAGGATGAAACAGGTAGAAGGAAGGTTCAGAGGACATAAGAGAGGATGAGGTTGGAGCGGCAAGATAGAGTTAGTGAGGGATTGGAAGTATACACAAATAATGAGAAGCTGAATGGAAGTTTTTTATACAGTTTCCTCATTTTCAACACATTGTGTGTGCTGGTTTGAGGAGAGAGAAGGAAACTATTTCTTGACGAAGAAAAGACATTTTTATGGCAACATTACAAAAAAAACCGAAGAAAACAAGCAAATTTGCAAGAGTTTGACAAAAAATACCATCAACCTTGGATCCAACTGGCTATTGCCTGATGACAATTTAGCCTCTGGTGGCACCGGCCGATGTTTTCAGTGTTTCTGGTGTAGCTTACAGATGTCCTGATAATTGTTATCCAGGCCAAAACTTCCTATTTCAAACGTAAATTATCAGTGTTTCCCACACACAGACTTTACTTGGGGGGCCGCCTACAGTAAGTATACTAACGGCAGTTTAAGTATATTGACACCCATGGACACACATTGAGTAACTAGTTGACAATCTCCTCTTGATTGTGAATTCATACTGTAAAAAAAATAATACATGGGTCAACCCTAACCCTACATAATATTAGCTAGCTTGCATTAACAATGTTAACGTTAGCTAGTGTAGCAATGTTAACGTTTACTACCGTTAGCAACATTAGCGTTAGCTAGCGTAAGCAACATTAATGTTCGCTAGCAATTGTTTGCAACGTTAGCTAGTCCAACAAACTGCAAAAGACTTGAGGGGGCAGATGATTTGAACAGCAGCGGTGTCTTAACGTGATTGCAGGGAAGGGAGGGAGAGGGAATGCCACATTTCGTGGGTGAATGCTATTATTATTAACACCTTCACTTTGATCGTCACTCATTTTGTAAGAAAATTTATTGTTATAGAGTTAAGACCTTAGAATCACATTTTTAGGTGCTATAAGTTAGTTTTCATGCAAAAGAATATTTGCGGGTAGCGTCATCTCTCTATATCATTGTAAATTGAACAGCTATTTATATGATAATGTTAGTTAGAGAAAACAAGAAAAAGAATGTGTCTTCTTGGACTATTTTCTGACATTTTATACAATAAACAGTAGTTTAATTGATAGTTCAAATAATCATTCATATTGGTTATATTGGTTGCCGGTTTTAGCAAATGAATGTTAATTTGACTACTAATGCCACTGCATCATCATGAGTCCAGAAAAGTCTAGTGTTATCAGCAAACAAAACAGCAACATAGTGTGGACAGTATGAAATATGTTGTTCCTGTGAGGACCTTGTTTCATACCCTGTACATTAACATCATCATTCTTGTAACATATGTTTTAAACTCAGAAGAGTCTGTATAATGCCTGAGGCTCGAGAGCCAAGCCAAAAGATACAGTAGCAAAATGTCAAGAATGTGTGGCTGTCACTGCGGAAAACTTTAAATGTTTAAAAGTTACCAGAAAAGTTGCCTCGATGGTGTTCTGTGTGTATTAATGCGAATGTTACCAGCCTGATTTGCATGGATGGATATGACGTAAACTCACAAGAGACACCAGTGTGGAATGAACCCAGACAAGGCTTGTGAGCCGACTGAGAAATCAACAATTTTATTTAATAAATCCATGTGACTTATTCTCATTATGACTGTCTTGCAGAAACCTCATTCTGCATCTCCAAAAAAACAAACATATCAGGATGGGTGAGAAAACTGATTGATTTCCCTGTTGATGTTTACTGGACTTTGGCACAGTCAAAGGTGCAGCCTGATCCTATGAAATATTTTCTTCTTGGGAGGGTTAAGCTGGAGCTATAAAAACAGTTAATTTGTTGCTAAAATGTCTCTTCAGAGCAGCTACAGATGTGTTTATAAGTTTATGGTAATGTGGATTTAACCAAGCCAGACTGAATGTGATGTGATGTGAAATCAGCAGAGTTAGCGCGGTGGATGCAATGTGAATCCAGAGTGGGTTTCTCTGCCCATCAGAGAAATCAACATTTTTATGAGGTGGATTCACTCCAATGTCATAATTTTTGTAAAATATGTTGATGTCAGTCTGCTATGTTAATGTGAAAGCAGCCAAGCTTAGCTGAATGGATTTGATGGAATACACCAGAGGGAAAGCTCTCAGACATTCTCAGCCTGGGACCCAAATTCAGCAAATAAAATCAGTGTGTCCTAGAAAACAAGAAGGGAGGGAGGGAAGGAAGGAAGGAAGGGAAGATTGGAAGGATGCACAAGGGTTTAGTCTTTTTGCGGAATATTTATATATACTCAGATCCTTCACTTGAGTTGGAGTAGCAATACCAGAGTGTAAAAATACTCCTTTGCAAGTAAATGTCCCTCATTCACGTTTGGGTGGTGGTTCTAGTTCCATATTGTCCAATCCAGTCCTAGTTACTGGTGATCATTTACTTGACATTAGCTCTAAGCTACTGACCAACGGCACGCATCAAGGGCGGGTATGTGTCTGTATGTTTGAATTCAGTTGAACCTCTCAATGAACTCAGCACTCACCAGAGACTCCAGTTCGCTCTTTTCTCTTTCCTCTCTCCTCTTTGCATTCAAACATAAAGTACAGCAGCTCCAGTCAGCAGTCAACACAGCACATAAACACCCAACATTTAAAGTCACCTCTGCGGATTGCTGCTGCAGTCAGGTTGATAAACGGGAGTGAAGATCAAACTAATTTTTAATCACAAAAGCTTGAATAGTAATCTTTGAGCTCTCCTTGCTTCGTCAAATGGCTCAGAATCAACTTAGAATCAGATGTGACTTCCTCCAGAAGATTTGGCTCTGTGCCTGACTCTCTCCTATAGAGCTCAGCAACGGCTTTGTGTCCTGTTGGAATAACTGATCAGCAATCATCCTTTCAAACATTGATATACAATCTGGCCGACAATGTGCAGAAGCCAAGGGACTATACTGCATAAATGACCGGAAATGAAAGCCCTTTCTGCTTTTCTGTATTTAATTACGTGTTGTTTTTTAGTTTTACGCTCAAATTTAAAGAAAGGTGTATCTGTGTCTGTCTGCACTTGTGCTCAATAAATGTAACCTGTTTGTGAGTAATTGCATTCAGTCAGATTTCAGTCACTGACTTCAAGACAGCTAGGAATTAATCAATGACATTGTGCCAAAGACACACGTCACATGACCACCAACAGGTGTGTGTGTGTTTCTGTCTGTGTACTTAAGAGGAATCCTCTGGGGAGCTAAAATTAGCCAGGTGCTAAGTTGGAACGGCGGTGTATCCTTCCTGTCAATAAAAAAAGACAGGCAGCCGGGAGAGAATAGAGAGAGAGGGATTCCGATGCGCTGACATTTTAAATCTTAGACGTTTTCTTTTTTTCTTGACACTTGTCATTGTGTGTAAAAAAAAGTGAATTATCAGAATGATTGCTCCTGAAGATGACAGCTCCTAAAGATCCTGTGGTACATTTAAGATTTGTTTTTGTAGTTTTGATGTGAAAACTGCGAGATTGCTTTATTTGAGTTTCATGCAACGGCACATTGTGGAGGGAGAGAAAAGTTGATGAAAAAAATTGTCTGACATACTTTTCTGTTTCGGTAAAAATGGAAATAAACACACATTGGGGAGTGGGACTGAGTAGCGACTCTCTCTTTACTGCAGAAAGAAAAGGTGTTTAGACTCTCAATTTTGAAAACGCAAATAGTGACTGGAACAAGATAATTGACGTGACCATTGTGACATTTGTTTATGGTAATTATACCCATGTATCCCAATTAATTTGAGAATAATTGAGGCCTGCGGATTTACACAATGGCTACACAAACAATGCATAAATGTGATTCATAAACACAGTCCAATGTTTCATGGGACAGTGTTTATCCTAATGCATGTGTGGCTCAGTTTGTCTTGTATATCTGATTATCTGCATCTATCGTTGTTTGTGTATTTGTCGGCGTGTGCTTATTACAGTAGCGTGTTAATATTTGACTTGTGCTTTTCCCTGTTGGGCTGTACTGCCTCATACAAAAGCACATCTTGCACTGAGCAAAAATGTAGGTCTGCGCATGTGTGTTTGTGTGGGCCCGTGTGTGTGAGTGTTCCCTGGCTGTTTTGTTGTCAGAACAGCATTGATAATGCTGAGGAGAAAATCAATAGTTAATTCTACCAGGGACACAATAGCTGCTCTGCCCAGCTCCATTCTACTGTGGGCTTAGACACAGAAAGAAACAGGGCATGAGTTGATGAATTGGTAAGTGTGTGTGCACGTGAGGTTGTACAAGGTGTGCATGTGTATTTGCACCAGCTACTGCACCCCGACTGTTTACTGTGCCTAGAAAATAAGCAAGGCTGTGGTATGGATTTGGAGGAAAGAACATAAAAATTGTAGGTCGCATGACAAACTTTTTAGGTGAGAGTACAACTCCAAACTCGTTTGAATACATTCCCTACTTTAGGCCAGAGTAATCCCATGTGTTTGCAATATATATGTGTCTAACAGCATCATCGAGAGGCTTCAAAATAAAAAGTCATGGCATGTGTACTGCAACTTGAAAATTGTACTGGGAGCAGAAATAACCACTAAAATGACCCATCTTCTCTCTGAAGCACCAGTCCAGTGCTGTTTGATGGTTTCATTCTTCTGACCCTTTTTACATTTTCCCGCATATCTGCTGCTGCTGGTGTTGCTGCTGCTGCTGATGTGTGGGTAAATTGCTCTCCAGTAGCATTTTTACTTTTAGCCTACCAGGTAGCAAACTTGAATAGTAAAAAGCAGAATGTAGGTTACCCTTTGGGAATTCCACTGCAAAACTCATCCTAGCCATGAGTCATTAAATGTAGCACCAAACTTTTAAAAACTTTTTCTGCTTTGTCATCAGTTGAGCGCCAAGGGCTGCAAGTGACTACTTCAATTATTTTCGTTGTCGATTTATCTGCTTATTTTCTCGATGAATCTTATTTATTGTTTGGTAGGAAGAAAGTGAAAAAAGCGAATTTTTCAGATTTCACTCTCGCTTCAAACCCTGCTAGATATTTAGTTTGCTGTCACACAAACCCACGAGAAAAGAAAAGCTGCCAGTCGTCAATTTCTAGAGGCTGAAACAAGGAAACGGCTTGTATCAAGAAGGGGCTTACCAGACTTGTATCAAACTGTAAAACGAGGCATTGCTGATCAGATTAATCAAGATTCTGTTACAATCGATCCTTTTTCTTGCTTCAGTTGTTTTCAGAAACATATTTTAGTGTACTGTACAGTGGGAGAATGTATTGGTCTGAAAAGACCATCTTTCCAGGTCTGAAATACTCCTTTAACATGTTTCGAGTGTTTTATTTAGACATCTTGAAGAAGGAGCTGAACTTTAACAACCCTTCTGGTAGTCTGAAAATTCCTTCAAGCAAACTGACAGTGTACATTTAAAATATTTATGTATATATGTCTATGATAGAAAGATCTGAGTGCATGTTCGCCATGGGATTTGACACTGTGACCTTATCGGCTGAAGTACTGTACGCCTGACATACAGATGTACAGCTGCTAAAAGAGAGGCTACTGACCCTTTCGCACATACACACACATGCACACACATACACACACACATACGCGTCTGCAGCTGTAAAGACTTTCGAATGACCTCCGTTTTTTCATCTTTCTCTCTCTGTGTCGTTCTCTCATCCCTGTCTCGCTCTCTGATCTTTCTGGGTGCTTATATTTTCCCAAGGAGCTTCCTGTGGTAACACATGGTGTCAATAATGAGCCCCCTACACACACACACGCACGCACGCACGCACGCACACACACACACACACACACACACACACACACACACACACACACACACACACACACACACAGACAAACACACACACACACTTGCAGACACTCTCCCCTCCTCCGCTATTCATAATCCCACGTCCCCTCTCGCCTACTTCTTTCTCCCCTGTCTCCTCTCTGCTCTTTCTTTCCGTCTCTCCTTTCATTCCTTGGCCCCCAGATCACAGTCCTCCTTTTATCTGCTTGGTCACTTCTTCTTCTCTTCAGTGTATTCTTGTATGCTTTTTGTCTTCTCTTTTTTCTTTTCTTCCTCCTCTCCTCTCTTTAACTCCTTTTGAGGACATTCTCATATAAAATCAAAAATTGACAAAATGTTGAAATATCACCTAAATATGAGCCTTAACTTGTGATGTTTTAACCTTGTAAAAGCAGTCAATAACACGCTGGGAATAGTGCATTCATTGTGGCAGATGATGGACTTCTTGCACATCTCTGCCGATCAAACACCTCCTGCGCTCTGCTTCCCCCCTCTCTCCTGCGCCCCCTCGCACA
Organism: Pagrus pagrus; assembly: GCF_965226575.1. Taxonomy (NCBI): domain Eukaryota; kingdom Metazoa; phylum Chordata; class Actinopteri; order Spariformes; family Sparidae; genus Pagrus; species Pagrus pagrus. Next base: position 16,181,339 of record NC_140200.1, read on the forward strand.
TCTCCCCCCTCATCTCCTCCTCCTCCTCCTCCTCCTCCTCCTCCTCCTCTCCACTATCTCTCTTTCATCCCATGTCGGAGTACCGCTGACAACCTCTGCGGCCATAGCTGAGCTCAGTGTCTGGCCTGAGTTTGTTTGTCTTGCTACCCCTTCGCTGTCGGTTTCTGGAGGTCTTATTGTTTTGCTCCAGCTCAAATCATTTCAGTTCAGAACCTCTGCTTATCCACAGCGAACACGCTGAGAGCAAGCTGTCTTTTACAGGAGAAATCTGTCTGACACAGGCAGTCCAAAGACAGCCATAAAGCGAGACAGACGCCCCCCAGCTCTATTTTGGAATTTTTTCGTTTGTTAGGTTTGGTTTGTGTATGTTTTTTTTTCCTGAGTCAAACTTTGGGAGCTAGTTCTCAGTTTGTTGATTTTGGTTTGAGGTTGTTTTCCCCTTAGCTGTCTTTTATGTAGGTCGTGTAGCTACAACACTGGGCTGCACAACTTGGTTCCTTTGAGGCAGAGATGACTTGTTGTTTTGGATGAATCACCTGATAATCATTTTCATTGTTATTGTAGGTTTACAGTAAGTAATCCTAGATTAGGACATGGCGAGGACGTCAAGCGGAGTCAAAGCAGGAATTTGATGAGTTCAGTCTTAGATTTTGACACTAATGTCTCACAACCAGGTGGTCCTTCCTTCTAGAGCCCGACCGATATATCGGCTGGCCGATATTATCGGCCGATATTAGGCATTTTCCAAACTATCGGTATCGGCATTTATAATGGCCGATAAATGAATATTTAAAAAATAAAATAAAAACGGACAAAACACCCTTCAACTATGTTATGAGTGTTGGCGTTATGAGTGTTGGCGTTCCATGCTTGAATAACAAAAGAACATCCCCATCAGTTCTCTTAACTCAAATAAGCATGACAATATTTGTGACTGTGTCCAGTTTTGCTGCTGTTACGTGTAAGCCGAGAGTGAAACTGACTTAGCTAGTAATTTTGATGTTCCTCTGTTCTGTTGTGACAATAAAACAAACAAGTTTATTTTTAAACTGCATTATCATATTATTTCAGTGAGGACTCATAAATAACTACAAATAACTAATGTTACGGAAATCTGTTTATGTTTTGTTACGCGTTTCTGGATTTATTTTTTTCTATATATATATATATATATATATATATATATCGGCCGATATATCGGAATATCGGATTTTTAAATCACCAAATATTTGTATCGGTATCGGCCTTAAAAATCCTTTATCGGTCGGGCTCTACTTCCTTCTATAGTATATCATAAAATTCTCGCTTTTATCTTCCCTCCTTTCCCAGAGAAAAAAAAAACCTTGCACAAAACCTTCTCTATCCCTCATTAACACTGAAGCATGGAAGTCATGCTGCATTAGCTGCTGACAGATCCTTTTTGCACTGTATGTATGAATTACTTTTAACATGGGGAAAGATCTAAAGTTAAAAAGAGCATCCTTTTTTAAGATTCCCGAGCAGATGTATGGACATTTATCAGAACAGACTTAGAGGAGGCAGTGGTTGAAACTCCCCCTATGAAATGGGACAGCAGTTCAAGACACTCATTTGTTACCAGCAGTTGTTGATGCTGTTGTAAACAGACGCGACTGGACATTTCCCGTACGCCGTCTTGCGTTACACTGGCAATCCTGGTTTTATCACCATGCCATTTGCCGTTTATCTGATGGAGGTAGAAAAGCATGGATGCTGGAAAATCGTTTATGACCTCACGCTATCAATCAAGTCATCAAATAAAATGGAACACTGCTTCTGCTTCATTACCGTCATTACATTAGCAACCTGTGCTCCTACCTTGCCGGTCTGCACTGATATTAGAGGAGCGGTGCGAAGTGCAGCAACTTCACTGCTGGACTTTAGTCACATTTTGGGCTTCGTATGCCGCCAAAAGGGAAGGCAACACTGAAATACATCAAAATGTGCTACTGTCAAGCACAAATGTGTAATGTTAGCTGGGTAGTTAGTTAGCTACCGAGGCATCACGGGCACACACAGTGGAGAGGTGTTAGAGGCAAGGGGTGTAGTTTCAACAAATGCCCAATAGTGACATATTTATGTTCAAGTGGCAGTATTATTGCCAACTTTAATTTGGTGTCTTAGCTTAGTTATTAGCAGGCTAACACCAAATAAAATGTTTTTATCTCAAAATTGTCTGTGGGTTCATAAAGAGCCTCAGTGTAGTTTTGCTGGAAAGGCAAACAGACAGGAAGGTAGCAATAAAAAAGGATGAGGCATCCTCAATTAGCAGATCAGCAGGAGTTAGAAAAAAAATCAAACTTGTAGCCTGTAGGCAGAGAATAAGAAACTGAAGATGCTATCTTAAAATTCAATTTTTATGAGTCTATTATACACTCAATTCAAAACTTTCTTCCTCAAAGCATTATTCACTTTTCAACTGTGACTGCTCCTGCAGTCCATTAAATGCAACACACGTCCTACACATGTAAGTATGGTCAGCTTTTGTCTGCGCACCATTATTTGGCTTTGTTGTGGCTTCATAATGTAGGCCTAACTCACAAAGCAAACTTTCAAAACACATGTTCAAAGCTGCTGACCCAGTGTATTAAACATAATCAAGATAGAAGAGGCCCTGGGACAAAGCAAAAAATATCAATTGTTACATGTAATTTGCTGCAGTTTTTTTTTTTTTTTTTTTACCTTCCTTTCCTTTTTACTGAAAGAGATGAAACATCTCAAACTTTTACAGAATAATTCAAGGAGTCTCCTCAACACTAACAGCAAACCCACCAGGCTCCCACCAACATCAAAATGCTTTGCGGATCATGTTTCAAAAGCGGATTTTTACACGTTTGTTGGCAAATCTGCTGTGGGTCTCTGTGGTCAGAATGTCTGAGCTGAGGCTTCTTGTTAGACTGGTGTGTCTCTGAAGTCGTGTATAGATTGAGACTGCTGGTTTAAGTGGCTGCTAGAAATTACCAATTGCCTCACCCACAACATCCTTGTTCAACATATGGTCCCAGCATGGCTTTTAGAATGTGTGTGTGTGTGTGTGTGTGTGTGTGTGTGTGTAAGAAGCATAGAAAGACATTGTGGGTGAATGCCTTTGAGTTGCTGTCCAGCTGTGATGATTTTGTGTAATGACCTTCGATATTAAAGCGAGCTCTAACCTCTCACACTCATGACCTGTCAGGTCACTGTGCTCTACCTTATGTAATCATGACCTCAGCCTGGTGTGTGGTCCAAGCCAGAATGCCATTGATTGTTCCAGAGCCATATACAGATAGGGTTGGACCAGCTGTACTTGTGCTGCAGGGTTTCAAACAGTTTGCACCATAGACGTAGATGTGCAAGTGTAGATCTAGTTCAGCAGGCTGTACTAGAGCTGTTTGGTAGACTTTCATTACCAGGGCTGGGTGGTCTGGTCAAAAGATATCACAATCAATTTAATCGCAATCATGATAAAATTGCAATCTTCTTTCTGAATTTCTGAATTCGCTGTAGACTATGTAAAACAAAATATTGCATTAAAGATAGATCTTTTTGGCCTCATCCGCCATGCTGCTAGCTATAACTTGCAATACGTCACCGAAAGAGGAGCCAGTTAAAGGAATTCATCCAATCAGCAACAAAATGGCATCTTATTGGCTACAGTGTATCTGATGCAGATGCATGCAGTGAAGTTTGGAAAGAGAAGTAAGGAGACATTAATTGAAACATCAGAAAACACCAGCAAAATGCGCTGCGGCGTCTGACGATTCCCAGATGGTTAAACACCACAGTCTTCACGATTTGCCTTCAAGTTCAATCAAAATCTACAATCGTCAGATCGCCCATCTCTAATTGTAACCAGTTTGAGGTTGCAGGGGAGCCTAACGTTCATCCCCAAAAGTAAAAATTAGAATTTGTAATTCACAACTAGAAATTGAATGTAATGAATTCAATAAATAACTTTAGTGTATCCCTGTGGTATATCTGTTGCTGCTGCTGTCGCAAAAACTGTAAGAGGAAAAAAACCCCAGAAAAACCCAATTTGGCTTAGAAACCCTGATCTGAGAGGGAGGGAAAACACCTGGTTGTATTAACAGGCAGGCAGGTTTTGGTACTTACTGATCTAGCTAACCTTCCCTAGTCCTGGTGGTACTGTAAGGGGAGACACATATCAATAGGGGAACAGAGCTTGACACCGCACTCTCCATTGAGCGAATGCCCGTCCGTTCACTCTTGTTTTACCTCTTGTCTTTTGCAGTGAAGAGTTTCCACAGTTTTTACAGTTGTTCTGTCATTGTCTGGGACCGGGCAAAACAATCTCTTCTGTATTTTGGTTGGGTAATGACAGAAGCGCTTCCTTTGTGCTGTAATTCGACCTTCGTTCTCCTTTTTTTTTCAGCCAATTCACAGTACAATCAATATTTACCATAGCCCTGTTAAAGTTTGTTAAGTTAAAGCAAAAAAGTTGTCTATTGCCGGTTTAATTATCATTAGCAGCAATCTCTGCCATTGCTAAAGAGAAGCAGAGAAGAGTGCAGCCTCTGGGATTTTTGGGATGTGCAGTGAATTAACACTTTGACGACCACTGAAATGTTAACAAAAGTTATTTTGCAAATGACCACTTAAACTCAAATGCTATGGGGAAAAGCAATAATTGGATACCCTAAACTCAGTGGACTAGCCTTTAACTGCTGCAACTGGTGTGTGTGCCTTCAGTACCTGGCGGTCTGTAATTTTGTCCTCATTTGTACCTTTTTAATTAAAACCAAATACATACAGCCGGCTAGACTGACAGGTGGAGAAATGAATGAATGGAAGTCTCTGGCTTCCTAACCTAACAGTTGCAGTTTCTGGTTTCACTGACAGATCTGTATGCAGCGCACACATACTCTTTGCAGCACAGCTCCTAGATAGAAGCACACACACACACACACACACACACACACACACACACACACACACACACACACACACACACACACACACACACACACACACACACACAGAAAGAAGCAGCAAACAGAAAGGCCATTATTTTGGGGCTGAATGTTTGTGTGATTGAGCTGATAAAGCATCAGAGGAATACGAGTCTATTAGACCGGCCTGGTTAGCTATGGATTTAACATTTATACACACCTCTGTGTGTGTGTGTGTGTAGGTGTGTGACAAAGAGAGCGAAAAACACAGGCAGAGGCAGAAGTAGAGTGAACAGGAAGAAAGAGCTATGTGTTGTATATACATTTTTGCTTTTCCATTATTCCAGTTGCTTTTCTCATCAATATTGTGTGTGTGTGTGTGTGTGTGTGTGTGTGTGTGTGTGTGTGTGAGACAGAGAGGGACAGATTCTGTATGTAATTTCAATTTTCCATTATATTTTTTGTATTTCCATTATTCTGGTCCAAGGCAACCCCACAGAGAGCCTAATGCAGAGCAAATGTTCACATCTGACACAAGATGAAATATGTGAAAAATGGTGTGTGCGTATGGATGGGGGCCACAGAGCCTTTGCAGCCACTGCAATAATAGACCAGTGACACCCGGGAATTTCTAGGTGCCGGTCTGTGATTGGGTGAGGCTGGTAGGCAGTGAATTATTCCACATCCTGTTCGGGGCTCAACGAGGTTGGCACAGACGTAGCTGGGTAGTGTGTGTTTTGTGCTTAAATAGCATCATAATGGTTGGCCTCAAGGAGGAAAGTATTGAGGCCAAAAACAAACACTGAGGTGCCAAAACTGAGATGATAGACTCAATTTAATGAAGTTTGGAGGAATGATTCATGTTGTCGCGGAGTGTTCCACAGGCTGCTAGCGTCACTGTGGAGGGATTAGGTGTGTCATTTTTCTTTGGTCTATTAGCTGCAATGGTTACATGTCTCTGGAATATGTAATTACCTTGCTTGAACCACAGCAGCCAGATTAAAATTTCAAAACATATGCCCAAATGAAGAGTCCTTGAAGAGTCCACTTAGAGCTAAAGAAGTTACACTGGGTCTAAATTCACTCCCTATTTGCTATCTCATGCACAACTTTATGCTAAAATAAATGTAATTTGTTTTTGCTAGACATGTAAATTAGGTTTTTTGCAGGTTCTGACCGATGACTTTAGAAATACTGAGGCCGTGAGCAAATTCCCCCAGCGCCCCAGCTGGTAAACATCAATCTCTGACATGTTCTGATTGTTACATTACTTGTTCAAATGGTCTAACCTACATTGAACTGTTGAGCTGTTACTTTTTATAAGTAATTCCCTTGATGATTCAAAAACGTGTCAAATTTCTATTAACACTGCCAGGAATATGATTCTAATTCACAAATGCTAAATCCCAGCGCTTTATTTCAACTAAGGCTGTTACTAACAAATCAAAAATAGATATTGTGTCGACTGCATATCATCATATTAAAGGACTGTAAACTCTAGAGCCTGACCGATAAATCAGTTAGCTGATGATATTGGCCGATATTGGCATATCACAGATATACTGACCTATATGTTGTTTGGTATGCACAGACATTAGAACTTTGACATTATAATGCAGAAAATTACTTAGATTCCCAGTGAAGTTATCTGTTTCAATGTCCTGATGTTATTTTAGACATTGAAAAACATTTGAGATAATCTAATTAACAACCATTAAAACAGGTCTAGTCATTTTAATATGGAAATGTTACATTTTTGCCTTTAAAATCTTAAAATTCAAAATCCTAAGGCATGACACGATGATTCATCAGTGTCCGAAGTTTCATTTCACTGCTCACTTTACAGTCAACTAATGTCAGTTTATTATAGAGGGATGATGTTGGACACAGGACAGCATTTAAGTTGAATTTGACCTTTGACCTTCCTCCCTGGTAGGAGGGGGTCACCCTGTTGGGATCAATGAAGAATTTAACTATATTTTTTCCTTAAATCAGGAGCAAATGTTGGACAGCAGATTGAAATCAGAAAAAGTTTTTAGACTCCTGAGAAAACATTTGTCGATCAAACCATATATATTCCAGTTTTTAATATCTTTCAGATTCATGCTTTATTTTCCTTCTGCTGACCTTGTTTGGCCCCGCAGTGGATAGCCGACCTAAGCATTCAGTCAAGCCCAAGGCTTGTTCTGATAGTGGGTGGGAGGTGGGTGGTCTGTCAGCACTTTAATTCCTAGAGGAGCCCACTGCTAGCAGCTCAACCAGCTCATTGTCCTCTGCTGGCTTGGACCCTGTTAACAAAGACTTCTGTTAGTTTGACTTTGTAGGGGTCTTGATCTGCACTGCTGTGGGACATACATTTTTTCCCTTGTTGTCGTTTTTGTATTTCAAGCCAAACCTTATTTAGCTTCTTCTAACCAGTCTAATATCCCTATCCAGGTTCACTTTAGGTTTGATTCGTTTTTTTTAAACTAACTCTTGCAAACTGTTCCTGAAAACTGTGATCAGTTATCCGATGAAGCTGCTTCCAATCAAATGTAAAACACATTAACAAACATTGTGCATGACTTTTGGCAATGCACATGCATTCCTGTGTATTTTTGTGGATTACTGGCCAGATGTTGATGAAGTAATATCATGTTGATTTACTTTAGTGGCTACAATGTGTGGTTATAGCAAAACATAAACATATTTCTAAAATGTAAATGTAATGTAAAATGTAAAAAATATAAATCAACCGTTAAGGCCCTTTTGTTAATCCATTTGAGCTTTGGAGACAACGCTTATGATCATTTTGTTATGTTCTGTCATTATGTCTTGTTAACCCACATATACAGCGGTATCCCATTTTGAAAACCTGCAGTTAATTAGCTTTCTGGGCTAAATGAGTTAGCCTTATAAGCCAATGCCAGTTTGTCATGTTTTCATCAGAATTAGCTTTATTTGGTTTATTAGCTTTATTATTTTTGCACACATAAAAGGAATTTGACTCATTGCTGTCAGTGTTCATAGATAGGAGCAGACATAACAGCAAAGACCAAAGACAACAAAGCTGAACAATGGAAAAGAATAGGCAGGACTATTATTCACAGAAGTAAGTGGAAAAATTGCTGTGTATCTATACATATAAATATATATATATATACCAATGACACCATAAATTAGGTAATATTAAAACATTTTGTTGTGTTAATGGATATAATGTTAGTATGGTGTAAAACAGGTTGTGGCTGAAATGCCTTACACCGTGTCCTAACTGCATGTGAGTGTCCGATACCATGCAATATGTGACCATGCAATATGTTCAAGATCAGATTTGCGACTTAACCATTCAAGGAAAAGATGGGTGAATTTGCTAAGATAGCCTATCTTCCTACATTTGTTTCTTTGAAAAGAAAACACATGCTTTATACTGTAATATTTAGATGGAAATGGCATTAAAAACAGAAAGTAGAATGGCAATCATCCTCCAGCCAGCTTACGCATTATTTTGGTTATTGTAGTAAATAGAGATAACGCCTCGTTTCAACTTCATGAATCAACTGCTCGTCCATGTCGTGCTTTCTATGCAGTCAGCAAGAGTGGAAATAGAAACAAGGGTGTTGGGCGCTTTAAACAGTCTCACATTTTTAAAGTTTCATGAGCCCTAATATAAAGTGGGACCAAATGGCTCACAACTTAGAGATGGAATTGGAGCATCCTGAAGGTGAACACACATACCTTATGACTGCGGCACCCACTGGTTCAATTCAGACCAGGGAGTGTGGGATTTAGACCCTCCTCTCCTGTTTCCTGTGTGCATCTCAACTCTCGCTTGTCAATGAATGCCAAAAAAAAAAAAAAAAAATTGGACTGCACTGAATAACAGTACACTGTATATTTGCAAAATACGTCAGCCTCTCTAAAATGATATATATTTAAGTTTTTATGTGACCTCGTTTAGTTTCAGCCCTAATGTCACAAGCCTGTGATTAACATCATATTCAAGAAACTTTTTTAGCCTTAGTGGAACCAAGGTGGAGCTAATTTCCAGGTGGCCTACATAAAATTATTGGCAGGCAGCTGCATAACCAACAGCTGAATTAAACAAGACTACACTACACATGCAAATGCATCATGGGAAATGTAGAAAGCTACCAAGGTTGATTAGGGGAAAGGGGATACAAAATGATTACAATACTTAATCACAATTTAACTGCTGGAGATCCTTGACCAACAGTGTAAGCATATCTGGAGGGTGTGATGGGGTCCTTTAATCGCACTCTGAGGTTCAAACCCAGTTGCAGATCAGCAGATCAAAATTGCAATTTTCAGAAGGTGTCACTGTAATATGCATTTTAACATGCACAGCGACATGGACAGCATGTACACATGTGTTCTATTGCTGTTTTACTGTCACTGCTGGATATGGGTTGTTCTTGGGTCTTAGTCACAACAACCATCGCTAACATTTGCCAGGACTTGATTAGTAACTCAAAGTAGAGTTCCGGGTAGGGCTGGGCAGTATGGCCTAAAATAATTTCATGAGATTTTAAGGCCATATCGCAGTATGTGCTATATACCTTGATATGTTGGAATCTTTCTCAAAAGCACTTTATAAATGTAAGGACTATGCAACAAAATCGAATATTATAATATTTTGACCAAATAGACCCTACTTCGATGTCGATATTGCGACAATATTGAAGGTATGACTATTGGTACTTTCACAAAATATTAACACGATGACATTTCTGATCAATAATCATCAGAAATGTGGATATAATGACTAAGTTGGTGTGCCTTAGAGAAAGTTGAACAGTCTGGTAAGTTTTAGAAAATGACATCACTTCACTGTAATGCAGCCTTTAAAACAAAAAAACACAACACTTATGGCCATAATGCCATGTCTCATATCACAAGTAAGATATACATCCTGTTCATTGCCCAGCCCTAGTTCTTTGATCCGAGTAAGGAAAAACCTTTTTATAAATATTTTAGTCAGAGTAGCTGTTAGCTACTGGCTACTCAGCGTGCTGCAGGACTTTGCTGTTGCCTGGCTACTAACAGCTACCAGCTAATGGCTAACAGCTAACTAGCTCTCCTCCTCCCGATTTCAACCCGGATATGTTAGCGTTGTCATAATTAGCGTTGCAGCTGTATGAGATTTTCAATATCATGGCTAATAGTAGCCTACTACACCATCAAAATGATTATTGTCAGTTACAGTGATCCTTAACGTAATGAAAACAGAGTATTTTTTGGTTGAACAAATGCTTTATTATTACAAACATTAAACAAATAACAGCAATATGATGGAATTGAAAACTGTAGGTAAGCAAATGTACAGGTCTCGCACTTAGTAGGCAGCCAGTGACCGTAACTACAGTAGCAGCATGAGAGGACACTCTGCTGTGGTCCAGTTTGTCATTTATTCAGCTTAGTTATACACACATACAAAACTCTCTTTTGTCCCGGAGGCATCTTGGGGTAGATCTCTGCTCATCCCAAACACATACTGTTAGTCTTGACTCTTTTTTTCCTCAAAAATATACTGTAGTGTGACTAATGCAGAAATTCCATCTGTTTCACAACATGCATATGGTGTGTGTCATAGACTCAACAGCTGTTCATCAGTTGAAAGCACTATTGTAGGAGCACTCTATCCTATTGTATCTGGTTCTGTTGTATCTTCCTCTAGTACTCAGTGCTTTATTGTAATGCTACTGGACACTGATTCAGATCCCGGCTGACATTTACTTTCCATGAGGGAAAATGTTTCATGATATGAAAACAAAATCTGATGCAGTGTGTTCTAATGGGAAAAGCAGGTTTCGCTGATTTACAGGCTGATTCGGAAAAAGAGTACTGACCGGGGGATTTTTTCTCATGGCCCCTTCCCCTTGTCCCTCTCTCCCGATGTGTGTGTGTGTGTGTGTGTGTGTGTGTGTGTGTGTGTGTGCGTGTATTTGCTGAGGCAGCAGGTCTGTGTACTAGTGGTCAGCTCACAGCCCTAGCTGGTGATGCATGGAGGAATCAGAGCTCCAATAATGAGCAGAATCAGCCTTTAACATGGTAATGTGTCATTTAGGGCCTATCCATTTAGCTAACGACTTGCTTCCTTTTGAAACCTATTAGCAGTAATGGTAAATAGCAGCTCCCCCTGCAACTCACATCTGATCTAATCCATTTTACCTCAACGCTGTTTCTTCTCTTCTCTTCTCTTCTCTTCTCTTCTCTTCTCTTCTCTTCTCTTCTCTTCTCTTCTCTTCTCTTCTCTTCTCTCTTTCACTCCTCTCTGTCCTTTCCTTCTTTATCAGGTCCCTTCTTAATCCCACCATCCCCTCTCCATCCCTTTTAGTGTCCTTTAAGGGCTTCTTTTAAAATAATATTAATACTGATTACGCTGCAGATTATTGTCTTGATGAAGCAAATCAATCCCAAGAAAATAGTGAAAACGGTGATTTCAGATGTCATGTTTCGTCTGAACATCAGTCAGTCAGTTTACTTTCATGTATGAGAAAGAAAAGCAGAACATTTTGAGGCAGAAACCACCATGACATTTTGCTTTAAAAATGACTGAAATGATTTTTTGATTTGCAAAATAATTGCCAATTAATTTTTTCTTACAAATGCTCTCCTCTTGTCCTTCCTTTTTGACATCAAATTTCCTCTCTCATTCACACATCTGCCTCACTCATTTTTTGTCTTTCTTATCTCATTTCCCTACCTTCGCCTTTTCCTTTCCTTTCCTTTCCTTTCCTTTCCTTTCCTGCCCATAGGGGCTCATTCATAACATCTACCCATTACCCACCAAGCTATTAGGTTTGCTAACAGTGAGATCCATTGGGTGAAAATCAATGTCTATCCAGGGAGCAGTTTGTCTGTAGCGCCACTGTAATGAATGCTATATACTCCAACACACACAGCTCTCGATCTCTTTCACACACCCTCAAACAAACACACTCACACACACACACACACACACACACACACACACACACACACACACACACACACACACAGGTGCAGACAGAGCATCCGAGCATTGGTGTAATGCATAGTCAACCATACATCTGAACTTCAGTGAAAACAAACACGCCGCAGCATAAATGAGTGTTGCAGTCAATGCTATGCGGTGCTCACTCATCCATACTTTTTCTCTCTTTCCAGCTATTATTTTACTATCACATCCTTTTATCTCCTTCTGTGTTTGAGTGTCCCTCTCTTTTACTAATCTCTCATGTGAACACACTCACTGAGAGTATCTCCAGACGCTAAATGTTTATCAACTCAAAATGATTTAGGTAGTGCGCGATCACTTACAAACCGCTAAATTTATATCCCCAATACCATTAAGCATAAAAGATGGAACAAGTCCGGAAAGCACTATGGACACACATGCTGTCTGTTGAGCTCGCACGCACTCGCACCATAATGGATTCTATATTGTCAAACACACATTTCACCTACGCTCAATCTAACCTGAACATTTCCTGTGCCAGAGCAGTTAGAAGTAGCCCGGGGGCCAGCTAATAGTAGATGTGTAGTCATCAGTGCTGGTCAAAAACGATGAGTCAGCAACCTGTAGTTCAGCTCTGTCAAAATCCATAGCCATCATTTAATGCTGCTTAATGTGAGCTCCGGCTGAGCTTGTTTCTATTTCAATCGTTTGATTCTGAGTTTTATTCCCGTGTCATCCACTTTTGTGTGGTGCACGGTTCTGATGTCTAGTGCTAAAGTTATTAGATTCATCTGTGCTTTTCTTTTTGAGGGCTATTCGGCGCATCAAACTGTCTGCATGATCCTCTGCCACTGCTAGATTGTAGCTGACCCTGACTTCTGACCTCGCTGTGAGAGGGCACAGGAGCTGGGAATCTGCTTTCCGGAATCAATATGGTTTCATACTGTTTTCAGACATTTCTGTGACCAAGATACAAATGGGCACAAGCAGATATGCGGTCCCAGTGTTCATGGGTGCATCTTAGAAGAAATTTAAAGTTTGAATTGAATAGTTGCAGACCAAAACACCTTTTGATTCTTTTTTCAAAAAAGTGTTCCTTCAGAATTTTTGCTTTTATTTGATAGAAACAGCCGAAGAGACAGGAAGGGGTCGGAGAGAAAGGGGATGACATGCAGCAAGGTGTTCTGGTAAGGAGTACTTAGTACATGCACACGCTCTAAAAAAATAGCTACCAGGGTGACCTTGGCTGTTTTTTTTAAAAAAAAAACAACAAATAATGCAATTATTATTAGCTCTACCAAGAATCAAATCAAATCAAATTTTATTTGTATAGCCCAAATTCACAAATCACAGTTTGCCTCAGATGGCTTTACAATCTGTACAGAGACGACACCCTCTGTCCTTCGACCCTCGATTCGAGTGAGGAAAAACTTTTAACAGAAAAACTTTTAAAAAGCCCTTTTAACAGGGGAAAAAAAAATGCGGAAGAAACCTCAGGAAGAGCCACAGAGGAGGGATCCCTCTCCCAGGACGGACAGACGTGCAATAGATGTCGCATGTACAGAGCAAATCAACGAGATCACAATGTATACAATTATAATGGATGGTTGACAGGAAAGTACAGAAAAGAGGTATTACAGCAATAATAATGAAATGCACATGGAAATGTGATTACTAGTGATAACAGTAGCAGTGGTTAACGGTAAGAAGGTTTATGTTTTTGCCCGTGTCCGTTGGTTGGTTTGTCAGCAGGATTACACAAAAACTACTGAAATGGATTTTCCTGAAACTTGGATGGAGGATGGGTCTCAGCCCAGAATAGACCATGTTAAATTTTGGTGTGGATCCAGATAAAGAGGCGGATCCAGGAATTTCTTCTCACTTTCTTTAATATTGCAAGACATGGCATTTTTTGGATATATATTTTTTTTAATTTCTCAGGTAATTATACATGGATCTTGATAAAAAAAACAAAGCAAAAAAACAGGTGTATTTTGGTGGCTAGTGTATTAGCAAGTACAGTTTGATGCAGATCCAAATAAAAATCAGGATCTAGCAGATTCAGAAATGTTATATTTGATATTGGATATGGCTTGATTGGATTAAAGGGGCCAATGGCCAATGTTTCCCTCCCTTACCTGTTTTACACGTGTAAAACACTCTGAGCCCCATCTTTCTTACAGAAGATTAATGTACAAATCCTGTGAGAGAACCAGGTCTAAACATCTGTTTTATATTTTTAGTGCCCTGTAATAATGTTATCCATGTCGACTTTCACAATGCTGGCTGTGTCTGCTGTCAACAGACTGTAAAACTGTTGGAACTAATCTTAAGATCTACTACAAGCAGAACAGCCGACTCGACTCTGTTAACTAATAGAGACTAATGGCAGCTTCTGTCAGTCTCTGTGATGGCTTGCTAGCCATGTTCTCTTCAGTACTGTGAAGAAGTTGCTCCCCTGAGAGGACAACTGGGATTAATTGTGTGTGAGTGTACGGTGAATATTACTCATGACTACTGGCTGGTCCTTTTGTACATACTTTGTTGATTGCCCCCCATGGACCCTCCCACTCAACCCTTCGGCCAATTGTACGCTCTGTTCAGTGTTCTCCCACTGTCATTCATAACTCAACTGAATGGAGAAAAGAGAAGAGTAGAGGAGGCGGAGGAGGCCATGAGGTGAGGAATGATGAGGAAAATAGTGAATAGGAAAAGTAAAAGAGTAAGAGAGGTGCACAGACAGAGATGAGCGCCATTAACGCTGCAGCGCGTGTGTTCGGTTTTTCGATTTCCGTGGTAACCGTTTCTTCCTGGAAGCTCATGCACGTCCATCTGGATTTCCAATTACCCACAATCCCTTGTGACCCCACTGGCTGCATCGAGAGAATGATGTTATTTCCTGACCTGACAAATATAAAATACACTCAAGATGGGCAGACCTGCACAACCCCAGTATACATCTACATAAACATGTGCAAAATACACAAACACACAAGTCCTACACACATAGCAAGGCCTTTAGTCATCACACAGTCATACTCTCCACCCTGTTTCTCCCCTTGATTGTCTCCAACATAAGAGATGTCTTTTTACGTTTGCCTTTTGTATCACAAATCATATCATAAATTTTAATAGGTAACTTGTATGTAGGCAGTATGTAACAACAACATTTACTTCACATATTGAATATTTTCAAGTGTAAGTTGATGATGACAAACACACATACATGAATACGTTTGACATATCATATGTATGTTTCTACAGCCTTAAGCAGAATCAGTTTTTTAAAATCATTTTAAAAGTAGCTTTTCCTTTAGCTGTTATTACATGTGATCATGTTAAATTGTTATCACATTGCATACTTGTAAAGGATAAACTACTTATGATAATAAGTTGAAGGAAATCTATTAGACTTTTTTGTTTTTTTCCTTTCCTTCAGTGTGTTTTATAGGTTCTTGTGCATTTAAGATCTTGACAGTTAAAAAGGTCGAAGTCCACACCAACAGGAGCTCCTCTCTCCCACAGAAAACACTGCTCCTGAAACGCCTCGTCAGTAGTCCTGCCTTTAATTCTGTGACTTCATGACATCAGACTACATCACAGTCATAAAAAATAAACAAGCTGATTTGTTTTCTGAGCATTAAATAATGTAAACCTATTGTTGTAGTTACCCAAAACAAAATTATGAACCTGAAATGAGAAAAATATTTCTCCTTTAACAATTAGGGCAGCACAATATGGTAAGAAATCATATTGTGTTTATTTTGACAGATGTTGTGATTGCTTTTTGAGTCGTAGTTAGTGGGAAGGATAACTTTTGCATCAGAATTTTCAATTTCACTGAAAAAACTATTAAAATCATGATGTCGGTACCAAACAAACTTTTTCTACATCTGGAGAACAACAGTTGAAGGCCAGGGTATCTCTGCAGCAATACAGTACTTCATTATAATGCTCTTTTGTCACACATTTTACCTTTATCAAAAAATTGCAGCTTCTTGTACATTGCACTTGGCTATTGCAGTTTCAATAATATTGTGATTATTTGTGTAGCAGTATTAATAAAACAATGTGACTATCCGTCATACATATGTGAAATGAAGCCGTTTTCATTTTGTCCTTTTTCATCCGTGAGTCCCATGTTCAGTTAGCGTGACAAAGTTTCTGTGGCCAGTTGGAAGCAGTGTGCATTATGCTCTTTTGACAGACTTTCTATTACCTTCCCCATCTGGAAGTTTAATTTCTTCCCAATGCCAAAACTGTGAACTGCTTTTAAATCATGTCCATTAGAGTGAATTGCCACTGTGCAGCTGTACAGTAATTTCTGCAAATGCCACTTTTGTGACCAAGGAGTGTGTGTAGGTGTTGTGCTCACTTACATTGGGAAAGATTCAGCTTCTGTGTGGTCAAGTTGTTTCATTGTTTGGCTTTACTTGAACAAAAAGGTCACATACATGCTGTAAAAGGCTGAGCAGTCACTGAACCCTGACTGTATCTCCAGGGAACGTTTTAGAGTTAAAGCAAGGGCAGTCAGCGGTGTGAGGAGGAACAATCGCTGAGTTAAAGATAAATGTCCAAACTGATTATCCAAAGAAAATCCTGTTTTCTATTCTTTTCTGTTCTATATTGCTGTGAAGTTGTGAGCAGGATGTGGTGGTTGTAGCGATGAGAAGATTGGATCCTCTACCAGTGATAAATCTCTCTGGGGCCAGAGGTCAAGTTGCTCTCTCCTGTAAATCTACTCACTGGCATGTTTTCATTACCAACACCAACATATCCCCCATATCCCCCAGACAGTGTGTGTGTTTGTGTGTATATGTGTGGTGGCCTTGGCTGCAGACTGTAAGTACTAACCAAGGCTAGCACCGATGAGTTCCTACTTAAATCATACACAGCCAAACACACACGTTCACACACACACAACTGTGTCTCTGAGGTGCTTGTGGATGATTTAACAAAGTCCTCATCACCGCCTCATCAGGTATGGACTGGGTGTGTGTGTGTGTGTGGGTGAGAGCAGTTGGTCCACTGCAGGATAGATTTACTGCTGGCCAGTCTGAGCTCAGCTAAATCACTTCAACCACTTATCCAGGAGTTATTGCGCATAAACACTCCCTCTCTTTGCCCCAGTGGTCCCTGTATTTTTATCAATTCATGTTTAGGTTTAAGTTATTATGCAGTGTGGTTTTCAATTTGGTGAATTTTGATGATAGTGTTTGCTCGTACTTGTACAAACTTACTCTGTGTGACTAACGAGTGCCATACCAAACAGGAATTCCATATTTGTGCGTGTTGTTGGCATATCATTAAAGAGGAGATGCATCAGAGTGTTACTGAAATGAAATTCTTCAAATTTGCAATTGGGCCCTCACTTAACCCCTCCTTCAAACAGGCATTATCCAGTCTTAGCATCAGTAAATTGAATTAATCTGGGTGTAGGCCAGGACCTATTTCTTCAATGTTAGCAGTTTATGTTGGTGGTGTGTGTTTTTGCTAGATAAGTTGGCAAACCCTCTGGTTAGCCCTCATCATCATAGTCTTTTCTCTGGTAAAAGTTAACACTGTTTAAATATACTGAAGAAAACCTTTGTGTGGCTTGTCAAGCATCCAAGTACGACTACATTACATGTTAAAACTGATGTTGGCTCAAAATGTGAAGTCTCTGGGCTTGAGTACCACACTCTGCAACTGGATATTGGACTTCCTCACAAACAGACCCCAGACAGTTCATTTGGCAGTAACTCCTCCTCTACTTCAGCGCTGACCACCGGAGCCCCCCAGGGCTGTGTGCTCAGCCCCCTCCTATTCACACTGTACACTCATGACTGCACTCCCAGACACCAAGAGAACTATATCTAGGTATGCAGATGACACCACCATTATCAGCCATATTACAAACAACGATGAGCGTTCATATCGGGAGAAAATCAACAGTCTTGCACAGAGAACAATCTACTGCTCACCGTCAGCAAAACCAAGGAGCTCATTGTTGATATTAGCAAATTATGAGGCAAAGACACACTCGTCTGTTTACATAAGTGGAGATGAGGAGGAGCAGTTGAACAATTTAAGGTTCTGCGGAATCAACATCATGGTCATCTTACCGAAAAGGCTCTACTTAAAGCTATGTTCTGGAGCCAAATTCTCATCAACTTCTAAAGAGGAGCAATAGAAAGCATCCTGACTGCAAACATTGCATAGTTTGTGCATGGCCCAGGGCAGGAAGGCTCTACAGTAGGTTATTAAAACTGCCCATAATATCATTGGCTACCATACCACCGGGATTTAATAATATTTTGATGCCAAAGCTGTCCCATGATTCTGTACTATGAGAGGTTATTCGGCCTACATTCTAGCCTGCAAAATTAATTTGAGTGTTGAGAGGACCGATGGGTCTCCTGGGAGACAGTTTAGACACCTCCCAGTCTGGAGCAGAGTGATCACCTCAGGCAGACATGGCCCCTTCACTGACATTGTTTGTGTGTGTGTGTGTGTGTGTGTGTGAGTGTGTGCATGCACTTGTAAGTAGGGGATTAACCGTCTATAACTCCATGGTTTTCCTGTTTAGTCTGAGTTTATGACCGTCTGGAAAAGGACAGGACAGCATTCGCAAAGATCAACCATTCAGACACACACAAACACACTCACACTTAACCACATGTCTCTCCCTCATCTGTGATGAGTTTGGGCCATCTGGAAAAGGATAGCATTAGGGTCTCTAATGTCATGAAATTGGGTGCAATTTCAATTACAAGCAGACACTTGAAAAAATGACACTACAGTGACGTAAAAAATGTAATTGGAAGCATGTGAGTGAGTTGAAGTTGTTGTTAATATAATGTGCATTGTTATGTAATAACATGCGATTGTAGGCTTTGCATTCCTCAGTATTCCTGGTTCGTTTCTTTATTACATTATTATTACAGCAGTTTTAGAAGATCAGCCCTGTAGCAGACATGGTATTTGGTACTGGGCAGTAATAGGAAAGAAAGGGAGATCTTGTCATGCCGGTGTGAGTCCATGAAATTAAATTTAATTGAAAGAAAGACGAGGCAAGTGAGATGGGCCGATGCCCTGACCCCTCTGATCAGCCCAGATTCTCTGTCCTTCTCTTTTACAAGCACATTCTGCCTTTATTTTCTCTGTATAATAAGTCATTCATGCTGTCTTTCAAGGCAGGGTGACTGACTGTCTGCTTGTATTTTTCTTTGGAGCGTCATTGCTGATGGGAACACACACACACACCCGCACACTCCCGGGGCAGGAAGTTCTTGTGAGAGCAGGATGTTGACTTAGTTTTCATTACAGCTTTCCATGAAATGCCTGGAGGTCGACAGAAGAGTGGCCAACAGATGTAAAGCCAGAGATACTGCCAGGAAAACAAAAGTGTAGATTAATGTACATTTTCTAACTCTTATCACACCATGCAAGTAATAGCAAGAAAACTAAAAGTACATATTTATTTACAGCAATGGTGTGGAGGGATGATGTTGAGGAAAACAGCAAGGGAAGGCAGATACAGATAAAGATAAAGAGTCAAAGGCAAAACCCATAGATTTTTAATTTATATGTACGGCATACATTCATGTCCCTCCACTGAGAAATTGTAACAACTTTTGTTGGTCCCTTAAAGCAGCAGTTCCCCAAATGTTACATGTCAAGCACAAGGTGGACTCTGGCTTTACATAATGGATGCTTTGTGCTTTCAATGTGAAGATGCCGTTATCATCACCATCTTGATGCGGCTTCATATCTGATAAACTCATTTTACAGTTTGAACTGAATTTCGCAGGCAGTGTGTGTCACTTTTTTTGTTTTCCCCCAACTTTTTTGAGTGAACCATGCACATATTTGTAATAGTCGAAAGTGCAATATCTGGTGGCAGTGAATCAAATATATTTCACCTTTAATTTTCCATCTATCACCATCATCAAACTCAATTTAAATCAGTCCAATAATTTAGATTATGACCAAATACTTGCAAAAGTAATGTCATTTCATCAGCCTCAGATTTACTTGATGTTTAGTGCCAATTAGCAAATGTTAGCATGCTTACTAAAATTGTGAACATTGTAAAGATTATTAAAAATCATCATGTCAGTTTTTTCATTGTGAACATGTTGATGTTAGCATTTAGCTAAGCAGCACTGTTCAGTACAGCCTTAAAGAGCCAGTGGCATGGCTATAGACTCTTAACCTTCTTGAAGTATGGTGCGCAGATCATTTACTGGTTTTGACTCAATTTATACACTTTTAGTGATTTAAAAACTGCAACTTTAAGACGAAGATGTGTCCCCAAATACCACACATTAACAAAGTTCAGCTTTATCCTTTATGGAATGAATGTTTTATAAACAAAAATGAAAAACAAAACCAGACAAGCAAATAAAGCGAACAGTTTTAGCACCAGTTGCAAAGAGAGTAACACAGATGATATAATGACACTCTGTTTCAGTGTGGAAGTTTGTATGGGTGCAGAGACAGAGAGCGACAAAGCAAAAGAGAGCTGGTCAATGTTCAGCAAATGTAATTTACCATCTATTAGAAAAGTCATTCATTTATCCAATGTGTCAGAACGAACTACGTAACCATAGAAACAACACGCAGCAACCAGGGAACACTGTCAAACGTGTGTGTGTGTTTTTGTTAGATGTGAGCTATGCCAAACTTGGGTCATCAATAAATGTTATGATGGGCAGCGGCCAGGGCAGGTCGACAGTGAGGTGTGTGTCTGTGTTTGTGTGTGTGTGTGTGTGTGTGTGTGTGTGTGAGAGAGAGAGTGAGTCTCTGCGTGTGATTTAATTAACATGATGATAACATTCTATATTTAAACCTTTCACTCCTGATGTTGAGAACACGATGCAAGTCGTGCCTGGGTTCATTTTCCTTTCACTTTATTCAATTCAAGAAATTATTCTTATTTAAACTTCAGTCACTGAAGAGTTATTTTAGGCTTCTCTTTTTCAACTGATCACATCCAAATGAGTGTGTGAATATAAGGACTGATCTCAACTGATGTTTTGTATAAATGATAAACTGACACACAATGTTCCAGAAGAAGTGCCAAACTAAATAACTGCTACACCTGGATGCTGAGGGCAGCCGTGGGTGTTCAAAATGTCACAAGTTAATTATCTTGTGAAAGAAAAACCCTTTTTCTTACATAATGATTCGATTATCTCTGCCATGCAAGAAGAAAAACATTGTTTTCCTGAGATCATGAGTTTAATTGAATGCCTTGCTAAATAAATTTACAAAAGTCTTGAACTGTTGTGGCGATGTCATACTTAATGATCAAGCTCTTTATCAGGAGAATGCTTTTCTTATGCGCACCGTGTTATCTCAATATCTTGAGATAAATGTCTCATTATTTTCAGGCAGAAAATTACTTTTGTTCTGTTGCTGTTTTGCAGCTACTGTTGTGGCCATCATCAGTTACCAAATTGGGCTTGATAAATCATTTTTTCCCATCTATTTTGTACAAGAAAATGCAGTTTAATATGTAAAGATAACAAGATGATTATGTTTTGATTTAAAGACTGCAGGATAAAAACAAAATTGATGAAAGAATAAAACTGCTATCACCTCCATATCTATCATTGGCAGGGGTGGTTCTTACATATCCTCAGATCACAACTTAATTCTTGATAATGGGACTTTATTGGTGTAAAATGATGTGAATAGAGGCCAAGTCCTTACAGTCTCAACAAAAATGAGAGAAACCTTGATCTTTTCTGGCTAATGTTAATTTGTGTCATCATAAAAATAAGTCAGCACATAGTACATATGAGTTTAACAGTAAACAGGAAATTTGACTGAGGTTCATTCAGGTGCCTCACTTGCTCAACTGTTATTGGAGCACAGAGTGAGAATGGGCCGGACTTAGGAAGGGTCAATTGTGTGACAAAACAGCATTATAATGACGTTCTGTAGTGCTGCAGAGAAATCTTTTTCTCCAGATGTAAGAAAACAAGTTTGTTCGGTACAGACCCCAACAAATACCACATCTTCATGATTTAATTTATTTTTGCGACAATAAAACTTGTGATGCAAAAATGATCAATCCCACCATAACCTTTAATCCTATCACAATGGTAATATCTGTCAAAAATAATCACAATATGATTTTATTTACCAAAGCGCGCAGTCCTACTGTACCTGTGAAATTGATTAAATGTAGCCAAAATGGACACCAAAGATTGTTTTGTTTGGAGGAGAAGCTACGTTGGATCATTGATGACACTTTCCTTGACATGATTGTCACGAAAACAATTTTAGTTTTACAAAGTTCGTCATTATAAGTTTAATATTTCCAGATAACAACATCATTGAGTCATAATCTGGAGGGTGTGGGAATCGACACACCCGCTGTCGGTTTCACCTGTATGAACACATTTTGAGTGTAATTTTCACACTTACTTTCACACTGTCCTTGTTAAACTGCTTAAATCCTATTTTCTGGATTGTCTTGTTTGTGAAACTATAAGAGTACAGAATAAATCATATCTCAGGTGTTGAGAGCACATCTGAGCTAACAAAGCAGATTAGTTTTCTTGGAGAGACCCTCACAGAGCTGAAGACGAGTCCAGGACTGATTAGTGTTTATATTGTTTGTTGGTGTGAATCCAGTTCTATCAAACGTGATGTATTAGGCTGGCATCTGCGTGTGTATCTATTCATTTGAGCAGTCTTCATGGTAGATAAATGTCTGTAACATGTGTCTTGCATCTGTGTTTATGCGCACGCACAGTTCTTTATGTAGATATCTGTGTGTAAAGGCTCTGTGTGTGTTTTTGTGTGTTTGAGACAGAGTACACAGGATTAACGCAGTCACATCCCTCATTCCTCTCCTGGCCCTGACCCTTTTAAACAACACTCTATCTTTCTCTGAGAATCCCTCCATCCATCTCCATCAATCTTTCTATCTTTTTCTACATCCATATCTCGCCCTCTCTCACTCTTCCTCACCCCCCAACTACTCAGGATGGAGGGAGAGACAGAGGGAGAGAGATGCAGAGAGAGATGATCCTGTCTTTTTCAACCCTCTTCTTGTTCCATCAAGCATACATCTAGCCTCAAAACTCAACAATAACACATCCATCACGCGCACACACACGTAAGCACACACACACACGCACACGGCAGGGGCAAGCAGTGCAGAGACATCATCTACAGTACCGTGACAGAAAAAGCAAATAAAGTTTTATTCATAATGTAATAAGAAGCCTTTATACGATAAAAAGAATTTGCTGTCAACCTGAATCTCGTGGAAATCCACTCATATCTGGGCATTTTCTCTTTAAGTGGAGATTTAACTTTCATATTTTATTGTCCTTCTTATCACATTGTAGAGAAGCTTTCTTCAGTATCATCACTTTTGTAAACACTACATATGTGTGTTAGTGCATGTGTATCCTGTGATGTAGGAGGAAGTGCAGGCCATCCAGACTTCAGTCTTAGACACAATAAAAGCATGTTTTTTTTCTAAACAAGACCTTGGTTCAAATATGCAGTTGAGGGCCTTCTGTATTGTTTAATAAAGCAATGAGTAGTTTTAAAATGAAACGTCGGCTGCGTACCGGCACACCAGGTCAAACTGACCTGGATTCTTTATCCTTCTCCTCAGTCCCTCTCAATGACTCATGTATACTTTGCCCACGTGGTAAATCAAAATTCACAACAATATCTGACATTTTAAAAGTTTGTTTTGCCTACTGAGACTGAGTTTTTTTTTGTTTTTTTGCCTGAACTGCTTTGTCTCCAACAAAAAAGTTCTATCAGCCACAGACCAGTTCTGCTTGCTTCTACCATGTGTCTGTCCCTGCTGGAAATAATGTCACCTAATATTAGCAGCACATGAGGCGAACATCGTCAGAATAAGCATTTACATAATTATTAGGCACTATTGATTTCCTATTAAATTGATTATCAAAGATTTAAAACAAACCTTTTGATCGGATCTGAATAAGAAAGCTCCAGCGTAACCAGCCAAGTCACGTAGAACCTTGTGACAAGGTCAAGATAGACCCTTAAAGCTAGGTTTGGTTGTCAAAATCAAATTTCAGATTTTGTTCACCCCAAACATCTTTACATGAATGTATTTTAATGATGATCATTTTATGTGACATTAGATTTTTATATAAAATTTTAAGAAAGTAAATTAATTTGGATATGATGACGAAACAGGTGCATCTACATTTCACTCAGCTGCATCTACATTTCACTCAGCTACATCAGCCTTCAATATTAGGAAGACACACACTGTTTAATATTTATCATATAACAAAACTCCTGAACATGAGAAATTCCCTTTGATAATTTAGTGTTATATTCTGTAAATAAGTCGCGCACCTTTCGCAGGGATGCTGCCATGTTGTCAGTATTGGGGTGTTGAAACAACTTCTTTGGCAATGACATTGCACCGGCTGTCATTGGGTGTGCTTATACATTTTGACAGTATTATAATTTGGAGCCTGTATGGCAGTAAAGCCTCTGAGACATCTGGTTAACAGAGCGTAGACAGGGGATAGAGAGGCCATCAGACAGACGGACAGACACACAGACAGACAGGTTACCATGGTTATCAGAGCAGAGAGAAAAGAATGGAAGGTGATGAACCTGAGTGTGTATGTGTGTGTGTGTGTGTGTGTGTGTGTGTGTGTGTGTGTGTGTGTGTGTGTGTGTGTGTGTGTGTGTGTGTGTGTGTGTGTGTGCGTGTGTGTGTGTGTGTGTGTGGCTGCAGTAGAGCCGTAGGCAGACAGTCATTGTGTCCTTGTCATTCAGTGAATCTGAAATCTGAACCCTGTCTTGAGCCGGCACCTCTCCATTCCTCTGCTGTTATCTCACCTTATTGTTCAACATGAAAGGCAAGAGAGAAAAAGTGTTATCTGTAGCCAAAGTCAGAGTGATACACATTCCACATGACCAGATTCTCCCAAGACATGATTGTGGTGTTGAGGAGTTGCTATGACGAACTCCGAATAAAACACGCACAACAGTGTACAACTTAATTTGAGCTGTGTGTCTGTATTGGGCAGTGGGTTTCAGATCTCTGAATTGCAGTGCACATCACCAGTTTCTTCAGCAACAGGCCTGGTCGTGTGCTCGTTAGCTGTGCTTCCATCAGCGTATTTTTGTGAGCATTTTGAAGTTAAGAAAAGGTTGATGGAAATGGCAAAATTCAAATGTAGCCTATTACCATTCCTGATAAAACTAGCCTAGCTGATGGAAACGTTGCCCAAGTCGTATTTTCTTGTTGTCTTTAACATTTCCAAAGTTCGCTTTGAATTCACTTGAGATATATTGAAACAAATTGGCAGTTGACTGTGGACGAGGATGTCACTTTCTTTTGAAGGGCCACAAAATTGTGTGAAAAGTGTCGATGTGATTGATACAAATATTCAGCTAGTTGTAAGTCAACTTGCAGAATTAACAACTCAAAACATTTTTAAATGACTTGACAAACATTAAATGAATGGTTCCAGGGAAACGCTAGAGCAGCTTCCTTATTGACTAAAAGCACATTGGCAACGCTAACAATGGTGCTTTTTAGCATAAAAGCAAATGTGTTAAAACGATGGACTTTCATATTTAATCTCAACTCTTTTATTGGTTTTAACAATTAAAAACGGAAACATACATGCAAAAGTACAGGGAAAAAAACAAGCACCGTTTTAAAGGTTAATTTATTAGTCATTTTACAGCACTAGGCTTGTCGGATGAAATTTGGGTTTAAGTCCCTTCATGCAACATAAGAACAAAACAAAAACACTTTTTATGTAGTGGAGTGTGGAGGACGAACTGAGGAGTCTCACAGCCTGAGGAAAAAAGCTGCTCCATTGTCTGGTGGTATGGCAGTGGATACTTCCGTATCTTTTGCCGGACTCCAGCAGGCTGAATAAGCTGGCTGGGGTCGGTGTTGTCTTTTAGTCTCAGGTTATCAAGTTTGATGTCAGTTAGATTTTTGTAAATTCTCTCCATTTAAACAACCTGGGTTAAAACTTTTTAATGAAATATGAGTATTTTTGTGCTTAGCAACTGACATAACAAGTAGATAGGCCAATTGGCCTACTAATAAAATGATGAAAGGGCAGGACTGAGGTTGGTAAAGGGCTGCATTTGACCCTTGGGGCGCCAGTTGAATTGGTCTGGCATGAAGTATTCACAAAATATTCGATGAATTGCAATTTTGAATGTGGTGCAACATGAAAAGTTATTATAATTAATCCAGAGAGGGGGACAGATGTCTGTACTCAATTTTATAGAAATTCATCCCAAGGTTTCAAGCTATTTTACTGAACAGATTCATCCACCACGAAAGTCTGCACAAAACTGAATGGCAATAATAAGCAAATAATAGTCAAGATATTTAAGTCTCGACCAAAGTGGTGGACTGACCGGCATTGCCGTCAATAGATCCTCTAGCATGACTAATAACTCTCTCGATTAAACAGAAAAAGAAGAAGAAGAACACGATGTCAGACTGAGTATTGAAGTAAAATGACAATACAGTGTGGTTATTAGGCTATACATCAATATCCAGTGCGACCTGGAATGCATGGTTTGGGTAACTTATGAGTAACCCAAATACAATGCATGTCTCAGGAAAAAAAATGGAAAATTGTTCTGTGCACATGCAGGAGCTTTAAGGCTTCACCAAAATGTTCCAGCTAGATTGAAAGAGATGAAACCTGTGCGAACCAAAACATGTGGTTCCACTTGGAGCAAACGAAGTTCCCTTTTGAATCCCCTGTGATTCTGTGAATCAGACACACGGAACTGATACGAAGCTTAAGGTATTAGCCATCTCAAATCAAGGTAAAATGACACTATTAACGATTGCACAGTTTCCCACACACATTTGTATCTGGTTGGAGACTCTTCCAGGTTGTGGATCAAACCCCAGGAATAAGCAGGATGTTGGCTTGATTTCCTGGCAGGAGCAGCAGGCTGTAATTAGAAACGGTGTGGAGAAGAAAAATATGTTCATCAAAGCAACTGTTTTGATCGTGTTTTAATATTTTTTATACAGAAGTCAGGTTACAGGATTTCCTGTGTTGGCAGCATGGCAGAAAAATGGTGCACACTTTGTTTGCTGTTGTGATAGGTGCATGGGGGAATAGATCCAGTAGGCATTAGTATATACAGGTCCTGCATGCTGTCGTTTTTCTCTGAGAGTTTTATCTTTTGCCTGCTGTCACTGTTGAAACTGGGAATAAAATAAACAAAAGAGCGCAGTGAAATGGGTTCAACTTGCTCTCCGCTGACTCAAGTCTTTGAAATGTCGACCAAATATCAGACTTAAAATCTTGCGGCATTCAATAACTGTGCCTCAATGAAAAGATGTAACTGAAAAGACGATTGATAGAACACGAATAAAAGCAGCGCCATTATCATCACAATGTTCAAGCTGAGGGACACAAAGAGTAGTTTCTATCAGTAGAGGTGGGAAACAAGTATTGTGACTGTTGTATTACATGCGTGGATATAGCCTGTCTGTACTGTATGTTTGGTCACATACAGGAAGGGACATTAATTTACCCTGCCTACAATATTGTAAATTGCAACATTAATAGAAAACTCTCATAATATCTTCACTTGACTTATATGTGTTACGTATATTTTCTTTTTTTTGAGATTAGGTCCCTTCCTTATTGTCTACTGATATATCTAATCATTAATAATTAATAATTATTTTTGACTACAGAAACCCACAGAAACACAACCTGAATATGGTATCAATGTCACTTGCAACCTCGTGTCTGTCCTTTTCTCATGAAGAGTTATCTCAGGAAAAAAATATTGTCTTTATCTTATTAGATGCTTGATTTTCATCACCAGTTACAAATGTATTTTGCATCCTTCTCATACTGTGCTGGATGTGTAGTATACTGATTTACTGTTGCTGGTTAAAGCCACATTATGTAGAAATTGGCATTTTGTGCGATTTGGCGCCCCCCCACAGTTTCTGAGTGCAACACCACTGTCGTAAATATAAATCCCAGGTCTGCAACATTTGTCAGATGTAATGTAGGTGCTAACTACAAACAAAACTCATTACTTCATAACAATATTATGTGTTGAAAACTTGTATCTTGCAGTTAACATGTATGTAACACAGTGATCCTACCCTCTCACTGAAGTTACATAGACAGAGACACCATTCACCCTATTACAAGACAGTCAATGTTAATATAGAAATTATATTTTAATGTAGTCTTTAGTGTAAATGTGCTTTAAATATAGTGAATTAGTAATGGGCTCAATTGTATAAGTGTAACTGCTCATTACACAGTGAGAAACTTTGCCTTCATGAAAACACTATTTGAGAAATCGGCGCTCCCCCTGCAGTGTACTGTATCAGATATCATAACTGAGAGGATCTGACTAAGTGTGTATATGATATGTTGTGAGTATTCGTGTGAGAATGTGTACACATGTGTGAGAGAGAGTTTGGGTGTCTCAGATGTTCTTCACAGTCCATCAGTGTTGACACCTGGCCAAACAGCTGGACTCATCTGGACTCACACACCGGCTACACTTTTACAAGTGCTTCTCTCTTTCCATCTGAGCTTCTCTTCCTGTCTTATCTCCTCTGTGTACAGTTATTGTACATTTATGTGCCTCCGTGCTCGTGTTTGTTTATCAGTGCACATGCTGTTTAACCATAAAAGCTGTTGACCTTAAACCAGGGCTGGGATAGGTGACGTAACAAGCTACGCGCATGTGTGTGTCTGTGTGTGTTTGCCAGACAGGAAATATGAACCATGTGAGCACTATGCTGAGAATTCCAGGATTTTAAGTCCAACAAGCTTGCCATCTACACTGAGACTAATGTGCTCTTACTTTGGGAACAACACACAGGAGGCATGCTGAAAAAATCGGCACACCAGGTCAAACTGACCTGGTGTGCCAATACGCATCTGACGTATCATTTTAAAAATAACAATACAGAAAGCCCTCGACTGAATTCGAACCAAGGTCTTCTTTCGAAAAAAAAACATGCTTTTATTGTGTCTAAGAGTGCACTCTGGACGGCCTGCACTTTCTTCTACATCACAAGCTGGAAAAAAATGCTGCATTTGTTAGGCGATGACATGTAGACGCAAATAATGTGTAGTTTGTCTAGAACTGTCTGGTTCTGGAGCTGATCAGCTCACTTTATGTCTTCTTTAGACAACACAAGCTTTATTGCTTGCCACCTGTTTGCAGTTGCACATTTTATAGCATGTGAATGTACTGCAGAAATACTTTACTGTATGATACACCAATTACTACACTGTCATAATTCATTGGGAAATGAGAGGAGAATATTTTAGGCACAGTAAAGCTTCACATTAATGTCCTTGTGATAAGCTAAAGTTAATAGGTAATAAGGACCTTTTAAGTCCTTATAAAATACTTAGTAAGACTATATATACCATCAATAATATCATCAATAAAAACATAATCACATTTATTGTTAGATTCTAAGACATTTATATGTTTATAGTCTACTTAAGAATGTTAATAAAAGTCTTATGAGTTTTTTGATATGTTAGTACTATTAGTAGTTAACAATTCACTTAATAGCAGTCATCTATGCTTTTTGCAGCTACTGATCTAAAGCAAGATCAAATGTCTTATAATCTGAAAATAAATGTGTTTATTGTACTATTGTAAACACTTACAGTCTTATTAATGTTAATAAGCCTCTTATAAAGACTGAAAAGGTTGACTTATTACAAGGACCTACAATGTTTAACTATTATTATATAGCATGCTGAAATTGTTCGAAGATTAATCGACTAATTGGCAGTACACGTGCCAAAAATGTAATAGTTCCACTGATTATCAATTTTGAAAAAAATATGACCGTCATTTTTCACTATTTTCTCACATTTCATAGTCACATGATTAATTGATTGAGAAAACAAGCGAAATTATCGTTAGTTGCAGCCCTGATAGCAAGTTGCGACACCAAAGCCTGCCAGCACAAACCATTTTTCCTAGGATGGTAGGAGCAGAGGGTTACTCTGCATTTAATACCTGAGTGAGAGCTCGCCATGGCTGGAACACACTCCACTCAGTTAAGTGTTTAATATAACAGACAAGTTTATTCACAGAGATTCTGAGAATTTGAGATATGTAGCATTTGTCTTTGAGGAGATTTTTTTGTTTAACACCAAGGCCATCCGTGACGGCATTTGGGAGGAGAAAAAAAAGTAAAGTCTGTGTAGTATAAATTTATTGATGGCTTCCGACAATATCCTGGAAAAAAAATATGTATAATTCATAGTGTTTTCCATAATACTGTAAATGTTCTCTCCTAGTTTACATTCTGCTCCAGCAGTGAAAAATAGCCATGGACAGGAAATGAAAACAAAATTGCTTGGGCAACATAATGCAAATGAATAGTCCTTTGATATAGCAGCATTACGCTGCCCAAAGTCACAGTTGAAAGCTGGCCAAACGTTCTCTGTATGCTTCTTTTATCCAAAGATAAAGTGAATATGGCTCCTGCTATCCGTGAGGGGTAAATGATGTTAACTGCATTAGACTGTGCTGAAAATACACACAGATTAACTAACTTGGACGCAAAGAACTACCTGCCCTCCCCCTCATGTTCCATGGTAATTACTCATTACCTCAGTACAACACACATACAAGCGTTAGCTGGCTGACTCTGAACAGACTACACAGAGAAACCAACAGTTTTAATGAGATGAAATACAAAACATGTATAAAAAGCATGATGTGCTGGATGTTCCTAATGACCCCAACTGTACTGCAATTTAACATGACATTGCTTTGAAGAAGAAAGCCAACCTGGCCTCTTTTGAACAGCTCTTAATGGACGTGAACCTGTGATTAGTGATACAATTAGGCTGAACTCTCTGTGTTTGTCCACTTGTCAACTTTATATCCACATGTTTATGCTGTTTAATGGATTTAAAGGAATTGTCTCACATTTTTTGGAAATATTGTTGTTTTTCTCAAAAGACTAAGGTAAACTTCATCTGCCTGTGTAAAGCATAAACAAGTATATTTCCCACAGTATCAGACCTTTTAAGATTCTTTGTGTTTACTCCAGAAAAACAAAAACAGCTGCATGTGCTGTATATGTCTTGCAAACATTAGCACTATAACATACATCATCTAGTTCTTCATGTAACTGCCTCTTGTCTCTTTACTTTGCAGGATTATTCCCAGCTGTGTTGAACCTGGCATCCATGGCAGATATAACAGCTAATGCCACCTGTGGTTCATTGGGTCCAGAGATGTTCTGTAAGCTGGTGGAACATGTACCAGGCCAGCCTGTTAAAAACTCTCAGTGTCGAATCTGCAACCAAAGGAGTACAAAACCAACTGGTGAGAAAGATTCACACACACACTCACACACTCACACACAAAACTTAAAAGCATGGTGATTACAATAATTAATCATGCTAGAGTAGTTAATTAGAGCCCGATTGGCCAGATGTTAACCAATCATTTTGTCTGAAATGATAATTACCGAATGAACTGAGGAATCAATCGCGACATGACAAGATGACAATAAGAAATGAGCCGGCGATCATATTTCAAACTGACAACTAGACTGTCAGTCATTTAGCCAATCAATGATGCAGTTAACCGCTCAGCCAGTCATACAACCAATCAATCAGATATTGAGTGAAGCTGTCAGTAACAGGCTACTAACCAGTGATTTGACCGTCAACCAAGTGCTAGTTAGCTGTTAGTCATCAGCCACTAGTGAGTTCAATTAGCTCTTTGCTTAGCTTAATCAGCCAGGATAGGGGAAAAAGACCAATGATTGGATAAACTGCTGCTAAAGGGGATGAGCAAGAATAGAAGGAAAAACTTGGAAAGAGTGAGGTGAAAAATAGAAGAAAGGTGAAATAATCATGAAATGATTATTTTAAAACACTTCCATCACCATTTACGCTCCGGAGTAAGATTTATTTGACTGTAGCAATCAGTTGATTTACTGATTGTTAAAGTAATATTTCCACATATTTGGAAATATGCTTATTTGGTTTAATGCTGTCTGATACCACTGTCATATCTGTCCATCCAATATGAAGCTGGACACAGGAGACAGTTAGCTCAGCTTAGCAGAAAAACTGTATGCAAGCAGAAACAGCTAGCCTAGTTCCATCTGAAGGCAAAACAATCTGCTTCCCTAATGTGTTGTATCCTGGTTGTTTAATCTGTATAAAAGTGTAACTACAATGGCACTCAGTAGAGTGCATACCTCCGACAAGGCCCAACAATCCCCTCTAATTCAGTCAAGGCTTTTCCAATATCAAACTCAGCTGCCCTTTATCACTCTAAAATTTCAGCCACCCATTCCTTCTTGACCATAAGTCAAGCTCACCAGATCTAGGATCCGCATCAAATTATACTCACTCATAGATACCAGCCACCTAAATACGCCAGATGTTTTTTTTAAAAAACATGTTATCAATTATTCCTTGAGGAATCAATGAAAATGTTGAAATAAGCCCACATCTCGCAATGTTAAAGAAAGTGACTGAAAAAATGTGTGGATCCGTTCCTTTTTCTGGATCTGCACCAAAAATTAATGGGGTCTATTCTGGGCCAAGACCCATCCTCCATCCAAGTTTCCAGGAAATCCAAACAACCAAACAACCAAACAATTAAACAACCAAACAATTAAACAACCAAACAATCAAACAACCAAACAACCAAATAATCAAACAATCAAACAATCAAACAATTAAACAACCAAACAATCAAACAACCAAACAGTCAAACAATCAAACAACGTAACAACCAAACAACCAAACAAGCAACCAACCAACCACCCGAGCGTCAAAACAAGCAAACAAGGAAGCAACCAACAAAACCAGCAAGCAAGCACATTTACTGGCTAACTGATTCATTTAATGATCTCTGGCTGATTTATTGAAAGCCAGATTCTCTTTCTTTTTTTAACATTTTTTTTTTTACAGGATTTCAGTATTTTGGACATCCTTTATTCACTTGCTGCCCTGAAAAAATCTGTATTCATTTTTCTTCCTCTCCAAGGAAATAAGAGGGAAAGGATGCTGTTTTAGCAGAGATAGACATTTTACTGAAGAATATATACTGTGGAATCTGATGTTTTGCTTGTTATAGTTGCTGTGGTTTTTAACAGAAATGTCACACTTAAATAGCCTGCTGAGTGACAGCTGCAGACCAACCTGAAACATCCCATTTTCACTTAAAAATACTCTCTCATGCACATATAAACGCCAAGTATGCATAAAAGCTCTGTCTAGTGACCTTTCATACATCAAGAAGTAATCATGTATTTTGTCCGTCAGTCCCATTAAAGCTATTGTGTTGAGTTATAACAGCAGCTAGAAGTAGATCTGGCAAATAGGGTGACATGCTTTTAATTCAGAAGTGAAAGGAAAAGTATAATACATTTTTTAACAAGGCAGAAAAATGGGCTTTGGATATTCGGCCTTGGATGGTTGAAATGCCAGAATTTTATAAAAAGAGTGGAGAGGAACATTTTCCTCTTAATTTAATAACTGATATCTCACTCTGTTTTTCACTCTCACTTTCTGTGTGTGTGTATGTATCCATCCAGAGCGTCATCCCATAGAGTATGCCATAGATGGGACCAACCGTTGGTGGCAAAGTCCATCCATCAAGAATGGAATGGAGTACCACTATGTGACTATCACACTGGACTTAAAACAGGTACACACAAACTTGAGACACCACACATGTGAGGATATTTACCCGTACCTCAAACTGATACTCAAAATTTGTCGTCTGAGTTTCAAACATTCTCTTTCTGGAGCAGTGAAAGGTGGCTGAGTGTTTAAATCCCCTTCCCCACAATGAACGACAGCTGTGGTCGGCTCGGATTTATGTTGGCCACAAAGGATTTTTAATGGTGACTCGTCATAATTGGAATCCACTGTGACCGTCATGAATCAAACCTGACCACAGCCTCCATTCTCAGCAAAGAGGCAAACTACAAACCTTTTTCCATTTATTAAGCGCCATTCGTCAACATCAAATACATGAATAACGTAGATTTAGTTGTTTAGTTTTAGTGTGTGCAATAAACATTTTGAAAACGAGACAGTTGCCAAAGCACCATTAGGAAAATAATAATTATTAATAATATAACAAAACGGCTTGGCCTGTAGCCAGCTTTCTAAAACGATTTCCATTTTGTTCTTTGTTCTCAAAGTCCCCCTCCAGTAAAAAATGTTTTTTCACATTTATCTTTTAAAAGTGTAGATTTTCTCTGTGCTCATTGAAAATCTGATTTGAAGAGGCGGGCCTTCACACATAAATAGTTTGGTTCTGGTCCAGTTTTCAGCATACACAAGTGTGATATGGAAACTTGAAGCCTCCAACAATATACTCTGGGAGAGGAATGGAGAATGGTTTGTGAGAAGGCTTAAATTCATCACAGTGACGTAGGAGACATCTTGTGTCTAGCATTTAAACTTGGGAAATGAAAACTAATTGCATGCTCATGTTTTCTGAAATGTTTTCATGATGGAGAAGGGAAAGGTGACATTTTAAGGCTTTTAAAGCTCCCAAGAGGTGAAAATCAATGTTTAAATGTTTTTATCACATTTGCCTTTTTATATCTCACCTATAAACCAGTATCAGTATCAGAAAGTTGTAGGTATTTTAATGTTTTTTTTTGTTTATAGCTTCCTGGAAAACCATTAAAAAAAATGATGAAAGGCATCCTACACTCAGTGGTGTATGCATCTGACATGGATAACTGGACAAAACCACAATTTTATAACTTTATTCACTGATTTGGGTGAAACTGAATTGTATTTTAGGGAGAAATGTTGTTCTTATGTCCTCGAGCTGCTCTGCCTTGACTTTGGACAGATAGCTTTACTTGTTGCTAAAGTAACTACTAACAAACGCTAACCTCATATGCAGCCTCTGGGGAAAGATGGAGGTCAGTTACAATACTGAGGTGTATTAGGGAGTTTCCTGATCGACTTATACTGGTAACTTTGTTGCTAAAGTGATCGCTAACTGCTGCTAAATGTACTGTAGCTGCCGTTAGCTTGTTAGACTGACTCAGTCTGGGGTGCCAGGCGCAAAACTGGCAAGAATACTGCCCTGGTACTGTATTTTCTGTCGTCAACTTCTCTGAGGCTCTGTTTTTTGATCCCTGTCCGCCATGTTGACTGGAAGCTGCCAGTCTGGGAGGGGTTGGCTGACTGTTAGCTCCATGGCAGGGGGCCTAGCGCAGATTTAGCGCTGTTGGCTGCTGCAAACTTCAATCAATATCAGCAGCAAGTCCCTCCTTGAAACATGTAACTAAGCTGAAGCTGTGTTAGCCATTTCATAGAAACTTTAATGTGGGAATCTGCTTTTTGTGGAGGGGATTTTTAGGATTTAAAATGTATCCCTTGGAACAATACATATTTTAAGTTTATTAACTATTTATGTTATTACTTTGTAAGAAAAGCATTACTCGATAGATTAGTTGAAGGTTAACTGCTGATTACCAGCAACATAGCCCCCAGCCAACTTCCAGCGACAGTATATTTCTTAAATCAAATTAAAAAATGACTAAGAAGTTAAATGGTAAGTCAAATGAGGTTTGCAGATGAATGTTATCAGACTATTTATTTTTATCACATTCCTCCCATTTGCTTGCATATGTTTCATTTAAAGGTGCAATACACAGCCCTTTCAACAAAGTGTCTTTGTTCCCTTATCCAAGGTATTAAGATTCTATTATTTCAGCACTGCTGGAATTAGTTAAACAAACGTTGCTATCAATCATCTCATAAGCATGCGTGTCACTCTTTAAATAATTGGGTTTCCATTTTTGATTTGGAAAGCTTGGCAGGAATCTGATGATTGAGGGGCTGTGTACTGGCGCGGGATGATTTAGGACATCTAGTTACGTTTATAAGTGTGATTAAACAGATTAGACCGCCAGATTATAATTATTCAGATGTCAAGAGAATAAAACTAATGAGGCTGAGAGACGTTAGTTCATGAGAAGCCTTCACTACACCAAGACACGCCTATCAAAAAGCACTGTAAAGGTTAAAAACTGATTAGATTTATATTAATAATAAAAAAGCCAATATTCTAGAAAAAGAATTCATTATGTGAAAACAAAGCATCAATGAAACAAAAGCCTGTAGGAACACAGAAAAGGCAATTACTACCTAGATATCTCATATAAATGAACATTGCTCAAGCACATGCTATTCACATTTTGTACTTTTAATAAACAAAGTACACCTTTGTGGTCTCATTGAGAATAAATCTGGGTTAGGGTCTTTGTTGCTCTCCCATCTCTCTGTCTCTGTTCACAATGCACTGCAGAGATGCCTTATATTTATCACAAAACTACAGAGTTAGAAAAGGGACCTGGGGAAAAATGAAGATGGAACGGCAGCACAATAGAAGAGACACGTAGTGAAATAAAAACATATGACCATGGCAAAATTAAAAAAAAATTAAAAAAACAGATAAACAAACGGGACACAAAGCCACAATGAAAAGAGATATAAAGTTTAGTTCATTAAAAAAGAATTAAGGCTCACAAAGATGTGAATGGATGAATAAGAAAAACACTTTGGATAAATTGGAATATGAATGCAGTCTATTAGTAGTCCATCATTGTCGTCTGGCTCCATTTTATAGGCGTTCCTTGCCACAAAAGAAATATATTACTTTATATTACCTAAAAGCTAAAACCCCAAAACCTGAACCCGACATTTTAACATTAAAATTGTTACTCACTATCTCTCTACAATGTTGAGGTAATCCAGCAATTAAAATGGCAAACCAGCAAGCAAATGGGAAGAGACTGCTTTATGTCCAAACCTGACTCGAGCCTGATGTAGTTAATGTAAGCTGGTGCCGCCTGGAAAGTAAAAATAGCCTTTGTGTTGCATTCAAAGTTCAAACCCCAGCATTTAACAGGACATACAGCCCCAACATAGGCAGTAGGGCCATCACTTATCTTTATTATCATTTAATATCACTTTCAAGTATTTTTACACTATGTGAACTTATTTTTTCATCTTTATTTTAACTTAAAGAACTTGAAAGCATCATGTCAATTGACGTGACCGAACCCGACCCAAACCTGGACAATTAAAATTTTTGTCCCAACCTGGCCTGGTTCCGGTATCGATGCGGACGTCACAGATTGAAATATGATCCTGCTGCAGTCAGTGCGATGTGTCAGAGTAAACAAAACAAGACTAACAATGATAAGAAAACAAACAAAACTTTGAATGCTGTGTTTGAGCCTTGAATTTACCAAGTGAATATTGGAATATTTCAGGTCAGCCTTCTATTATTCAAATGGAATTGAGCTGAATGTAGAAGCAGAGAGAGGGAACAGAAAAATAGTAAGAGGGGAAATCTGAGGTGAGCTTTATTTATTTATTACTTTGCTATCACACGCGCAGAATATAATTATATCTCTGTACAGGAAGTAGAGCAGCAGCCATCCTGACATGTTGATGGCTTCAGGCCCATCAATCACACCTTTCACCGCTGTGGTGTGGCTGTAGAATATATATGCACTCATAAATGGTCTTGTACACACTCAAACACACACATTTTCACACCTCTCACTGGAGTGTTATGGCCAATTAATTCATCTGCATGGTTATGCACCCGCATATCCCCTCCCATAATCACTCACTCCTGACCTTAATATTAGTATGTGGAGCAGGGGCCCCTTTCAGGAAGCAAGTTTGACAAAATCTGAGTTTAAACGTGAACTCTGACTTGACTAAGCCTGAGATGGGAATCTCAAGGCTTTTAGGTTCCAGAACAGCTGATCAGAATTAGTTCATTCAAGTCAGCCTGAATCAAGCGTGTGCGTTGGGAATGAAAAAACAAACAGACGGCATCATCAATGGAGCTTTTTATTCCAGTGACGCTAAAAAAAATGAATGAGTGCCAACGTGGACCATGAAGTTTGTAGAGTGTCAGTCATCTCAGGCTTAAAAAACTAAACCAGCTTTCAGAAATAGTGCCCAGGAGACTAACATGTACACCTCTAGCACTAGTATTGCTGTTATCCACAGTCAAACTCCCATTGAGATGCTCAGAAAAATTAATGAAATAATCACTGAGAGTGGGATAAGAAAAAAACAGAGCGTCCCTTCTGGCTCCCTTTGTCACGTACCGATTCTTTAAAAGCTTTTTAATACCAGTGTACTTTTTCCTCAATGACCACCTACTGGGACCATTCAGCTTTAGCAGTCATATGCAGATAATGGCTGTGTTTGACGTGTCGGCAGAATTGTACTATGTGTATTAATTTCAGTGAAAAAGCTGTCCATCTTGCAATAAAGTAGTGACTGCCAAGGTTCCGATTTGACTAAATGCACCTCTTTTATTTGCTGGTTTCCCGATGAAAAACAAATTCAGGATTATCAGCCTACCCTTATAGCTCTAATTCACGAACGACTGATGCTGTTGGGCACACTACTCCCTGCACTGGCACTTAACATTACCATAAACTGTGAGGTGTCGAAGCATCCAATATGGACACACAATATGCGGTTGTTTTCATAACTAGCACTTGATTTTTTTTCTTGTCCCTACAATTACCTGTGCAGTATCACAATGACTTTTCAAGTAAATGTATGCAAAAAGACAGAGTGCAATAAAGAACTGCTCATACTGGAGTGGAAATCAATTATTTGCTGGCCCTTGACTACATTGCGTTAAGGTGCTTTCTTTTCTCTTCCGCCTGCTGGCAAACAAAGGAAAAGTGCTGAAAAGCTGCGGTGTGTCGGGGCCCCACGGTAGGCCAGTTGGTAGAGCATGTGCCCAATGTACAGAGGCTGTGTTCTCTCAGACAGCATCTGTGTCCCCACAGACAGGAACTGTGTCCTCGCAGACAGTGGTTTCATCCTCGCAGACAGCGGCTTTGTCCTTGCAGACAGAGGCTAAGGGTTCAAATCCAACCTGTGGTCCTTACCTGTCATCTCTCGAAGCTGTCGTGTCCTAATAAAGCCATAAACATTGACAACAATGATCTGATGGGATGTACAATCAAAAGGGTAAAGAACCCAGAACGATTTATACTTTTTATAAGCTGAAACTGAAAAACTGAGCCTTTAAGCAGACACAGACAAGTTGGAAAAATTGGAAAACTGGGGGGATCCTGACACTCATTTTGCCTAATATCATTTGCAGCAAGAATTTTGATTTGTAATAAGCTCTGAAAAATACTTGTTTTTGTTGGTAAAAGTGTTATTTCTGCAGATGCTATGTTAAAGTGGTGAGTTCAACGGAATTACTCCACAGCAAAACATTATAATCACAAAAGCATTTGCTATTGAATTTGGAAGCCCTCCTGATCGGTGACTTGATTGTAGCTTCATGAGAAACAGTTAGCTGAATTATTTATTTTTGTGGTTAAGCAATTGCTGGATTACTGCAAAGTTGGCTTGTACACAGCTGCTACAATGCACTTGTACATTTTAACAGGTACTTTGTTAACATTTCAGCACTTTTTCGATTGCTTTCCCCTCCGATGACACTTCTATTCTTGGAGCAATTGATCGATAGACATAATGAAGTATCATGACTTACCATTAAATTACTGAAGTTAGGTACTGTTGGTACTCAGCTCTTCCATCCTGCATTTTATGTGCAATACTGCAGGCTCTCTTACATGCATTTAGACCACAGCTCATTGACATACAGTATGTAATATTCATAACTATGCTATGTGTAAACAGCATATATATGTGTGTATATATATATATATATATATACATATCAAATATCATAGGAAATATTGTATTGATCCCCCAGGAGGAAAACTTAAGTGCCACAGTACTATAAGATAGACAACAGGTGAGATAGTAGAAAAAGCCATTCACATCTCAAGGCAAAATACAAAATAAGGGGAGACTACAGCACCATAATAAAAAAATCAACGTCATATTACGTATGACATCAACGTCAACATATCATACATACAGCATACAAGCAACTTCATCAGAAAGACCGAAAACAATCCTCCTGTTTCAATTCTTTATTGATCAACGTAACATTACATGTACCTCACGGCTGATTTACAGTGATTAACTGTATACTCACTGCCATCGATGTTTGTGTGTGTGTGTGTGTATGTGTGAACGTGTGCGTTCTTGGGTGGGTGTTTTGTGTGTATATTTGTGTGACTCTCAATCAGTCGGACGGAAAGCTATTTACCCTCCAGTGCGCTGAATTTCCCTTGTGACCTCAGTCATCTCACTCAGAAAATGACAGTGGGCTTGCGTGCATGTGTGTGTGTGTGTGTGTGTGTGTGTGTGTGTGTGTGTGAGCATCGCCTGTGACATCACCACCCTCATTTCCTCTCTTGTTATTGTTGAGCCACTCTGGATCGAAAGACTAAATAATGAGAAAGAGTGGGAGCCGAGGGTCCATGTGTGTTACTCTGTGTGCGCTTGCATTGGAGAGACAGTTGATGTCTGTGTGTGTTCTTCATCAGTTTTAGATGAGTTCTTGAAATGTAATCTTGCATGCAGATGCATCTGACTCGACGATCAAAGTAAAAGTCCTCCGCAGGGACCTGTTGAAGAAATGTTCCTGACTTTATGGGAGTTTAGTTCCTCAGTTCTGGTCACTTTAATGTTTAATTCACAGTTTTTATTTTCCGTATTATTAGGCCTTTATGCCTCCAGTCATTCCATATCAAACCATGTGTGAAGTCTTGTGTTGCCTTAGGCTCCGGCATTAGTATGCATATAGATCAGGAAATTACTAGTAAATGCATTAGGACTATTTTAAACCTGCCTCGCCATAGCAACGATCTTTTGTTAGCTTCAGACAGGATTCACTGAAATTGCAGTTATTACGGAAATGCAGCGGTCAGTTTGGTTGATGGACAGTTTGTTCGAAGTGGTCAAATCATGCGCCGGCTCTGCACTCCGGGGGGCGGGAGGAGAACCTGGCAGAGTGATTGTGGTCCTGAAAGAAGCCGTCAGTCAAAGTGCTTTCATGAAACACAGCTCTTAAATACCTCAACACACACACATGCTAATACACACAAAGACTGGCAGAAATGCATACACGTAATATGCAAAATTACTACCTTGAGTTCCCCGGAACTCGTTGCTGCACCCACATGCAGCGAGGTACGCTGTGGTTGAAGTCACCAGATCTGGTGGGATTCAAGGTTCCATTTGAAAAGGCCTACAGGGAAAAATAGTGAATGGAGTCCGTATGTTGTATGTTCCTTTTGTTCCTTTATCTCCTTTTTCTTCAGCCTTCAGCGTTGTTAAGTTAAAAATGTCTTTTTACATTGTTATGTTCCTCTGCTTTTGTCTAAATCCTGACTCAGCTTCAGATCCTGTCAAACAACAGGGGGGCTCCCATCCTACATAACTGTCAGACTCTCAGACTTACGAATATGCTTACCTGCATTGGTTGTGATCCAGACATACACTGCAATCAGGCATTTTGATCAATACTGCTCTCGTGGTGACAGATAAGTTTTTGTCTCCTTCAGAGAGCTTCAAAAACTGCTGTGTTTATTGTCAGTGTTTTGTTTATCGGCACTGCTCTTTCTCTTCTTGCTACTTTCCTCCATCCTGTGTTGTTCAATTTAAAGGCATGCAGGAAATGCAGGATTTGTCGTTTGCTGTTTGTAAACACACCATTGAAAGGTGCAGTAAGCGAGAAAGATCATTTAAGAGTAAATATTTTAGTCCCAGGTTGTCAAATACTGATGCTTTGGGTTGGTGAACCAGAGTCTACATTGGTGTGACTTCTTGTCATGGTAACAGGAAATCCTCCTGCTAACCCCTTGATTTCACTTGGCACGTCTCTGTTACCTGGCTTGTGTGACGCTGTTTTTTTTTTTGTCCTCCACGCAGCTTCATACCTAACTGGGAGCATTTCAGAAGCAGAGCGTCATGCCTGTCTGATATCGCTGACTTGCACAGATTGTGTTTATTTCGTAATTTTTCCTTCATTTTTGTGCTTCCACTTTGGTTGAGTAGGCGACGTAGTTAAATCATTTTGTTATTTCTGGTGTGTGTTTAATGTTAACATTCCCGACTTCGTTGTGCTGTAGATCCTGTAGAGTCTACATATGGGCCCAGTGGTAAGAGTGATTGGTGTGGTGTATCATTCACTCATGAAGATCTAAGTTAGCGACTTACTCGAGTTATTAGGTACAGAAGCGTTTTTTAGCTAACACTTGCTAATATGATACACCATACCAATCAGTCTTACTACCGGGCCCATATCCGCAGATGGTGAGAGTGATTGAAAAGTACAGCTCTTTGTTCCTTACACTAGTTTCGCCAAGCACCCCAGGTACCCCTGTAGCCTCTCCAGGAAACTTAAGAATGCCTTTTTTTAATAGGAAAACCCTGCGTATTATACCTTTACCTTATCTGTCACTATGAGCTTCATCCAATAATCCTCGTGTCCATAAAATACAATACAATGAAAATGGTGCAGACATCATTAAAAAGCTGCTTTCAAGCACATGGATGTTGAACACAAACACACAGAGAAGACCAATGGCAGCATTGTACTATTTATTTGAATATCCAAATCATTGAATATTGCAGCTTTAAAGCTCAACTCTTCAATTTAAAATCATTGCAGTCCAATTTACCACAGTCTATACCTCAGCGCCCTGTTCAAGGACACCATTATAAAGGAGATGCTTGAGTCTGGACTTGGTTTTTGAAATCAGTTGTTAAAAGTACTCAGCGAGCCTTACCCTACCATAGTAATAGCTTTATAGAGTATATGCTTGACAGAAACGAGAACATTTGTGATTTTTAACAGCATTAAAATAAAAACACTCTTTTCCTAACTTTTTGCTTTATATGATAATTAGCAACAAGAGAGTGATTTGTGGTCAGGAGTATTAACACCAGAAAAATATCTTAATTCATAACAGAGAGAAGGTAAATGAAACATCTGCTGCACCCAGTGAAACTTGGTCCATCCATGTCTGACAGTAGCTGGGGCCAAAGCAAGAATGTGAGAGAGATTGCAGCATCTGGTGTTTTTGTGCAGGCTAAAGCCCATTTTTAAAGCATAAGGCCAAATTACGACCAAGTCTGCAAGCGAGTATGTATGTGTGTTTTATTTGTGTGTACAAGTGTGTTTTTGGCAGTCAAGACAGAGGGGCAGACATAAAGAGCATGCATTTCAGCCGAACGTTACAGCCCAGACCACCTCTTAGTTCCACCCGGAGGCTGTTGTCTGTATACTGTATGCTGCAAACCACTGTAGCCAATGTGGAAACCACAATAATTTGTCAGTTTTTTTATATTTCGTATTATTTTTCCTGCAGTTTGATTAAATATTGAACTCTATTCTAATGTGTTTCCTGCAGAGCTGTCAGGAGACTGTCATTCAAAATACTGCAGCATTCAAAACACCTCCCCAAATTGTTTTCAGTAGCAGCTCAGTGGAAAAGCAGAACGGTCTTGCGATGAGACGACTTTGTGGCTGCAGTGAGTAACTTCCACTTGTTTGCCTACACGAGGTTTGGCAGTCAGGGCTGCTTGATGATTCACATTATTTCCAAACGGGCCAGAATCTACTTTATTTGCCCAGAGTCTCCATTCCAGCTGTGTTGCTCTGACGGCACATCCACCTGTGTTTCTGTATGTTGATGTCTGAACCCCTAAAGAAAAAATAATTCAGTTTTATATTTTTTTCTGGATTGGTTTTTAATTCCTCCTGGCCCATTTCAATCTTACTGTACTTGTTGTCTTTGTTGTGTGCAAATCCTGCTATAATTAGAGGGAGTAGTAAGAGGAATCAGAGTTGATGCCAGTTGATCAGGCCAGCGAGATTTTAACATGTTTCCATGTGAATGGCCTGCAAACACCAGCTGTTCAGTAAAACCGCTGTCACTATGTGTCCAAATCACGTTGAGACAAAATGGATTCTTCACAGTCCATTTAATCGTATGCAAGCCGACCATACTGGAAGAGGGGCTCGAATGGACTTGTTGAGCATTAGAATAAGCATTTTAAGTGCTCACTTGGCTGTTATTGCCTCAGAAATCTGGCAAAAGCTGTTCCCTGGCACATCATGACTACTTCCTGTCAAATGTGTAGGATTGCTGCAATAAAGTATTTGAGGAATATGTGGA
This sequence comes from Pagrus pagrus, assembly GCF_965226575.1. Classification (NCBI taxonomy): domain Eukaryota; kingdom Metazoa; phylum Chordata; class Actinopteri; order Spariformes; family Sparidae; genus Pagrus; species Pagrus pagrus. The sequence goes on from NC_140200.1 coordinate 16,225,305, forward strand.
AATGAACTTCATTTTATATTGTTTTGAGTTTTAAAACCACTTGCGAGATGTAAAATTAGGAGACTCTCGTCATATCTGGAGATGTACGCAAATTTGTCGCCTTTATAGACTTGGTGAATAATTTGCCTCCACTCCTCTGCAATGTCAACACGTCTATGTGAAGTAATGTGCAATATAAAAATAAGCAAATTTAGTCAGTTCTTTATTTTAGAGGCACAGAATTATTCATCAGTGCAAGAGTACATAATGTTATCTAGGGATAAATGAGTCACTGATTGTTTTGTAACTAGACTGCTTTCAAGTCAAAGTAAACTTTTTCCGAGCGTGCTGATCTGCTTTCTGTTCTCTTTTGAGACGAAAAAAACAGTACTTGAAAGAGAGAAATTAATATTTGATTCTTGTGTCATGACAGCACCCCCTGTTTGTACGTTAATCAGTTGGCACGACGAGACAGAGAACTTCTTTGCATGCAGCCAATACAGCCAGTTAAAGCTGCTGTAATTGATGTATTTTTATTCAAATAAGTGTTAAATAGCTCTATATTCAAACGGTAACCACCATGTCTCTCCTTTCCCTGCTCATGCAGTAAAATAGAAATACATGTTTCAGGTATCCCTGCCCACTTCATCCAATCAGAACAGAGAACTCCAAAAAGAGGCGGTCCTGTCTGCTCGAGGAACAGGCAGAGAGCAGGATCCTGACGCAGACAGGAGGGACGGGATGGCTCACTGCAAAGCGGACAGAAAGTTAGCTAAAATGACAGCAACTTTTGGAGCAGCTTTAATTTTACAGTCTATTAGATATATTAGTAATGTTACCATTCTGTCACGGGCTGATAACAACTCTAAGAGCCAGACAGCTGCCTAATAGCTAACCTACACAGGAGGCGTTTCAGACGCGTTTTTCAACAAAAGCTGTCCGTCTTTGCCCTACAAGCTGTAGTTATTAGCACTTATAACTATTACTTTATCGCATTGATACAGTGTCTTTGCCAGCTGTCAATCAAAGACATTTAACGACACAGCCTCTTCAGGCTTGAAGGCTAAAGGAGCACGTCTGTTACATCTTCAAAATGTTTTTGATGTTTTATATCATAAAATTTTAAAGACCACTTAGATAACAACTTTGACTCCAAAAAAAAAAGACCAGTTATGTTCTCAGTTGGACTTCAAGTTCAGTCTGTCCGTTAAATGAGACATATTATTTTCATGTTCAAGTTCGTAATTTTACTTAGGTTAGGTTACCATCTGTCTGAAAAGCTCTGTTTGAGTGCCTGTCTCTTTAAGGCCCCCCTCAGTCTGCTCTGATTGGTCAGCTCACACATGCCTGACCCAGCACCACTAACAATACGTAGCAGCTGTGCTAAATCAATTCTTACATGCTAAACTATCGCGAGGCATAATTTATGCAAATGACATGGTGACCTGGTGTGATGTCACGAATCACAGAAAATACCGGGTAAGATAACCGATGAGGTGTTTCAGGAGCATTGTTATCTGTGCGAGAGAGGAGCCTCTGTTGGTGCGGACTTTTGACCTTTTTTAACTTTCTAGTTCTTTTACATGCACAAGAATACACACACACACACACACACACACACACACACACACACACACACACACACATATACTAAAAAATAATCCTGTATTACCAATTCAGTTTCATTCATTTATTTAGTAAGATACTGTATGCCTTCTTAATCCAGTGAGATAGAATGTTGTTTGCTTCATTCTAACTTGCATTAAAGAGGTCTCAAATGTAACCTGATGAAACTTGGAGACATCGTTCTAGTTTGAGTTCAAAGTTTAAGCTCAAAAGTGCCAAGCCAGGCTGCAGTACAAAATAAAACATAAATAGAATTCTGATTGAAAAGGGAATCTAGCCAATTAAAATTTTAACCGAGGGGCGATAATATGACCTGTTCATGATGTAAAACGAACCGTGAAGTTGTCTACGTGACATTGAGGCTCATGGATGGAAGATAAACATTTATTTACCAGCTGTGTGATTTCTTCCAGGACGGTTATTGGTGTGTTTATTTGTTGGTGCTGTGTTGAGCTTTAGAGGCAAAAAATCCTTCTTCTGATCCACATCTGATCAAAACATAGACTATGACACACATGCAAGCATGCGCGCACACACACACACACACACACACACACACACACACACACACTGCATTAGTTAGCTGTGTTCATCTATGTTTAGCTGCTGGAGCTGCCTAGCTGTCCCAAGGCTGTCACCATATTACAAGCTACCACTGAGAGCTCTCTTACACACACAACACACAACAGGAGCACACACACACACACAGACACACACACACACACACAACACCCCGTCCTTGGTGTGAATACAGGCAGCATTGACTCTTTGTAGTGGGTTTGAATGACTGCTATAATGTTACCCTGAAATCCACTTTCTCACAAACGTGTGCGCATGCACGCACACACGCACACACGCATGCACGCACACACACACTTGGTAGCTTTCTCCCTATTCTAATTGCTGCAATGTGACACTGCTTCCCACATCCTGAGAAGAAAGAGAGATATACTCACAGGGAGAAAGGACGAGGTGAAATATGGGTGGGTGAAGAGAGACAGGAAGTCAGTTTAACCTACATCCAATGTCTGTCTGTCTGTCTGTCTGTCTGTCTGGTTGGTGATCAAACTGGAAAAAAGTCATTCTGAACAGAGATGATTGTGTTTTATTGAAAAAAATCTGATAAATTCAGTTTTCATTTTGATTATTAAAAAGGTGAAGGCGTGAAAACACCAGTGACTCAAAAGTAACTCATAAACCAAGATAAATATCAGATAATAAACACATCATGTGCAGTCCTCACATTCTCCAATGTTTAAACGGGTCTTCTGAGTTTCCTCCCCATCTTTGTCTTATAATCACTAAGAGTGGTGCCAGTTTACTTTGCTGTCTGAACAACTTTTATATGTTTGAAAACATGTCTCTTAAATCACTCTCTGTTTATTCCGCAGTTCCACTGTATTTACCCTATACCAGTGGATTTCAAGTTGAGGGTTGGGTCCCTCTAGGGGGCAAAAAGCCATGGCCATACTTTTCCCCTGGCCTGGATGACCAGGGGAAAAGTGTGGAGTGAAATTAAGTAGAAAGAATATAATTTTTGTGGAGCAAATGAACAAGAGTTTGCTGATCTATCATGCTGACATTTATTTCACGAAAATTTAAAATAAACTTTAATCCTTTGTCATTGTCAAACATTATGGGCTAGTTCGAGAACCACTGCCCTATGCATATGTGAATTGGGGGTGTAAAATGTATACATTATACACAGTGGAACAAAAAAAGGTAGCACCCATGGCATTTTGGCTACTTGCTGCAATCCCTGTCCCACAATGCAAGTTGCTGCATTTTATGGATAAAACAGTTGTGCAGCATTAGACCTGTCATAGGTTGTATCTTAATTTCACCGTGTTGGTGTTGTTCTTAGATCATCGTAATCAGTGTTGCTCCAGGGCCATCATTTCAATGAAAACAGCAACAAAATCCTCATCTTGAGCGAGCAGTGTTGGTGGGTTGAGTATAGGGTTAGGATAGGGTTAGGGTTAGGGTTAGGGTTAGAATAGGACACCTACTAAGAAGGCTTATTTTACTTTTCTTTTCAGTTTTCTCTCACTGTTTAGTTTAGGCAACACAAATGTATGGTTAGGTTTAGGCAATAATACTTGGTTATATTTAGGAAAACATTTTGGGTTGAAATAGAAACTTTCACAACTTTAAACATAAGCATTTGGATAGAATAAGGATAAATTATCCCCTATGCATATCTTTCCAGTAATTTCCCTCGAGTCACTAAGCTTTGACATGACAAAAAACAAGACTGTGATTGGTCAGTTTTAATGACGTTGCTGGAGCAACATTAATTGTGATGATCCAGGAGCAACACCAATATCTGATTGTGCCCCGTCAGTGACGACACAAAATGATCAAGTAACAGCTCGGTTTATAGAGAACAACAGACTGTCTTTTATAGTGATTTCAGACACAGACACAGACACAGATATCTGTGAAAAGTAAGGTAGTAAAGTGAGTTTAAATCTATCTGATCCTTTAAAATGCTCCTTGTATTTGTTGTGTGGAAAATTGGCAGGAAAGAACCTGGGGTCAGAAAATGTTATTGTACATTAGAAGTGCTCTTCCTCCACATTTTTGGTCTGCTGATAATATATATTAACCAAGTATTCCAATGTAAAAGTATTGATGAAAAAAACTGTATACGTATGGATTAAATTGTTTTTCATTCTTCATGTCCTCTCTGTGTAATCCAGGTTTTCCAAATCGCCTATGTGATCATAAAGGCAGCCAACTCACCTCGACCAGGTAACTATCCTGCTTCATAGTTTGTGTTTAGGCAGACACACACTGTTTTAGCTGGTAACATTACTTGCTTGACTATAAAATTAAACAATGACTGAGTGATTAAAGTGCCAGCCACAGACTTTGTCGTTGTCTTATGAAAGGTTAAATACAGTAATTAGAGCCTTTTGAGAACATAATCCACCCACAGAGAATCCACAAGTAATTAGAAAAGAAATCAAGATTTTGCTTTAGTCATTACTTTTCTTGATGTTGAGATGTTACTGTTTGTTTAACACACAGCATCCAAAAACATTCACAGATAGGGCTGATGGGCGCATGGTGTTTCATAGTGGCAGTTTGTATTTATTCTGTTTAGTGCCGCTTAATTTGCTTATTAAATTTTCCATTAACTGGACCCTCTTCACTTTGTGTTTAATCAATACAGGAGGAGGAATATTACAGTTTTGGTCTTTGCCAGGAATAAATATATGTGGAATTGAATGTTCTGTCAATTTTCTATGTATTTTAAGTAGGGTGACCCAAACACAGTCTTGGATGTCCTTCATTATTGTTGTTATTGATCTTTTTATTGATCTTGATTGTTTGAAGCATTTCGTATTATTTTCTTTGCCAATATTTTTGTCCACAGGTAACTGGGTCTTGGAGCGTTCAATAGACGGGGAGACCTTTGAGCCCTGGCAGTACTACGCCATCACAGACACAGAGTGCCTGACAAGATTCAACATTAATCCACGGACAGGACCTCCTTCCTACACCAGAGATGACGAAGTTATCTGCACGTCGTTTTATTCAAAGATTCACCCTCTGGAGAACGGAGAGGTAACGCTTGCAGAAGTTGTTTCACTGCCGCTGTAATCTCTGGTTGGGCTGAGTTTAGTTTTGGGTTGATTCAAATTTGGCAAGGGTGGATAAAGCCTGGAAAATCACAGGAGTACAATGAGTTGGATTGTGGTATGTCTACTTAACTTGCAGATTACACTGAACTGAGTTTTGGGTAGGAAGGCTTGTGTTGAGTCGGATTGAGCTGAGCTGGGTAGATGCAGGATATTTGGTAAGAATTGTTTTTAAGGGAGTATCGTTTACTGGGCACGCATTTAACCTTTATGTGCTTGGCTTTTCTTTTTCAAGATCTTTTTCTTTTTTGATTATTTATGAGATTTAGTAATAGTATTTATTTATCCAGTTATGGAAATTAACACAGTAGATCTAAGTACTGTACTTAAGCAGAAATTCAAGGTACTTTCACTTGAGTATTTCCATTTTATGCAACTTTATACTTCTACTACACTAAATCTCAGAGGCAAATATTGTACTTTCTCAGTTACTAGCTTCAGTTACAATTCGTCATACCCTACCTGTCCAGTGAAACGTGTATTTTAAAATTTGATGATTTTGAATTTGAATGAAGTGTTCCTTTATGGAGTGAAAACATCCTCCTACTCCTTAATAATCTTAATCTCCCAATGCACTTTAAAAGTAATACAAACCCCCCCCCCTCTTGGATTAGTTGCAAAATGCATTGTCACAAAGCAGAGAACAGGCTTTTTTCTGAGCTCATGAAAAGCCGGTTTTCTAGAGGTACTTGGTTCTGAAAGGATAGCGATGCTACAAACATATGAGGATCTAGTAGAATATAATGCACCGCTTTAGATTAAACTACCCACCAGTATATAAAGTAATACAATGAGCAACAAAATGCAACATACACATTAATTTAGCAGTAATATTTTTTTAATTTCACTTTAAAATAAGAACTATTACTTTTGATACTTTAAGTACATTTAGCTGACAATACTCAATTTAAGGATCTGATTAACCAACACTACATGAGAGCAGGATGAAAATCTATGGCTATGAAGCAGATTAGATGATCTGGGAAAGAGAGTGGCCTTGTGTACTGTACTTATACTGAGTGAGTGGAAGGGAATAACAGAGGTCGGAACAAGAAGAGATGTTGCTACAGTAGTGGACATGAATTATAAGCACAAAATATGAAAAATCAATTAAGAAGAAGCTGAACTCATGACACCAGGTCAAACTGTAAAACAAAGAACAGAGAAAATCATGTCGAACAGAAATTAAAGTAAAATCTGTTTATAAACCCTCGTGAAGGAATCCGTCTAGTCTTCTGTGCAGGATAGATAATGAATAATGTTGGATTTGAAATTAATAAGTATATCAGAGCAGAGTTAAAGTTCTTGTGCTGTTCGTATAATTTAATTGCTGATTGGATTCCGATTTATTGAAAGCGCACGCACACAAGCACGCGCTCACGCTGACACGCACGTGCACACCACTGTTTACTGTTATGTTGCTTTGATCAGCTGTGTATGTGATTGCACCCAGTAAGAACAGAGGGGCTAGCCTGCTATAACTGACATTAATGAAGAGAAGGAGGACCGCAGAACACACACACGCATGCACACACACACACACACACACACACACACAGACACACACACACGCCGTGAAAACAAACTAATCACACATCCACATCTCCCACATAGGGACTCTAATTGTAGATGCCTGTCTGAATGTGTGTCCGCATTTACATGGGTGCTGGTGTGTCTGTTTGCACGCGCCTGCATGCGTGTGTGTCCTTGTGTGTGTTTGTACTGTGTGTGTCTGCGTCCTGCGGGGGAGCGCTAGAGGGGGTGCGAGCTGGGAGATGTCAAGAGCTGCAAGTAACGACGGAGGTGTCTGAATGTGTGTATGTACTGTGTGTGTGTGTATGCGTGTGCATGCGCGTGTGTGGGGTTGACAGCTCCCTAGCCGTCTGATCACAGTGAAACCATAATGAGTCGTAGGCGATGTGTCACAGCATCGCACACACATTCACAATGTCACCCCCACCACTCATCACACACACACGCACACACACACACACACACACACACACACACACACACACAACCATCTTCTTCGCTACTTCCAAGTGTGCAGCTTGCACCCATCAAGTGTTCCCCCTTGACACACACACACAAACACGTGCACGCACACACACGGTCAGCCCACTCTGTAAGACTTTTTTGCAGATGCCAAATGTTGCTTTTGGCCACATTAGTGAGACAGACAGATGGACTGACAGACAGGCAGACAGAACCTCACACTTCTTGTTATGTGGCTGCTTGTTGATTTTTTGATGATACAGAATATGAATTCAGGCTTATTCTTCTTCTTCTACATTGATTTAAAGGTAGACCGGGGCAGTTGTGATACACAGTGTAAAAGTCTAGTCATGCTATGAATTTAATGACGTTATTTTCAAAATAATGTTCACATGAAAAGAATACTGTTATTACTTATGTATCGCTGGGATAGGGGGTGAAAGATCACACACATATCTGCTCTGTATGGGATTAATACAACTGACCTAACGACCTCAGATCCTGACAAGAACATCAATATTGGACGATTCTGCAAAAGCCAAGATTTTTCTAAATGTCAACATTTTTAGAATTCCTGCCTCATACAATGTGCACATGGAAACAATGGAAAATAAACTATGATTAAGGTACTGTATGGTTAGGCTAAGGCAACTGAGTCACTTGGGTAAAGGGTAACTCCACCAATTTTACACATTAAAGTGTGTTTACAGGGTTTAGGGAAAAAAGTCAGTGTAATCTGATAAATTGCATCCAGTGATGTCACTCAGAGGACATTATGGGTAATGTAGGCACAAGGTTTTGTAAATGTAATGTTTTGAAAAGCAGTCATCTGATCAAATAAACGGTCACAGACGTCACCATTTTTATTCCACGCATTCTTCTTCTTTTTCAAAACCTGGCGCCTACATTACCAATGATGCAATTTAACCACTGAGTGACATGACTGGAGGCAATTTGTCAGATTACATGCAGCTTCCTCAGGAGCTACAAAAAGCTTTATATCCCCCAAGACACATTTTAATGCTTAAAATTGGTGCAATTATACTTTAAGGTTATGAAAAATAAAATGGCGAATGTTAATTGCAGGACAGTGGCAGGATGTAAACTGTGGTCTTCTGCATGAGAGCCTGATTGATGACGTACCATCAACCACTGATCTTCACAGCCTCACATTTACAGCTTGCTACATATAGGGCACACTTTACATAATGTGAGCAAAACATCCATGTCAGTAGATACAGAATCTTCCTATATTGACTTACAGTACAAGAGCAAAAATGCTGAAAAGCATGCAGACTCCACAGTAGATGTCTTCTTTTTTAACATTTAATGTGAATTAGCTTAGCAACGCTTGTGAGTAATTTGTAGTGTGACCTGCTAATTAACAAAATAACAAACTAGCAAAATTAATATTGGCAAATATTCAGCTCCTGTTCACTTCATTCTGTACCTGTTCACCATTCTTCCCGACACCTTTTTCAGGGTTAACATTTTGTCTAGTCTTCAAGTTATTAATTTCAGTCCAGTTTTTTAAATTTATTTATCAGTCGACACAAGCTTGTTTAAGGTGTGTTGTTCCCCAAGGTTATTATCTGTTAAGCAGGGTATTAATGTAAGACGTATCTCTGTGTCTGTTCTGATCTTGGTGCAGATCATCTGCTCACTCAGTCAGAGTGAACTCAGGTGTGCATGTTTAGGTAATCTAAGCACTGAGGACCATCACATTGTGGAAGAGGGGTAAAACTTCTCCACAGTAAATGGCTGTGTCCAAATTCAGGGGCTGCAGCCCACGAAGTGCGCATTTGAAGGCCAATTACGTCACAACACTGCGCGAAGGCTGTCCAAATTCAGAGGCTACTTCAAACGCAGCCCACAAATGCAGCCTAGCCTTCCCTCTTTTCGGAGGACGCACCGCAACTATCCTTCGCGGCCTGCCATATCCCAAGATCCTTTGCGCACCGCTGCTCAGTCCCGAAACAGAAGAGGAAGCAAGAGAAAATGGCGACATCAAGTGGCGCAGACATTACATTTAAATTTAAGTAATGGGGTTATACTCGGTTTTTATTCATTTGAACATCCAACGCCAGATATGTTAAACTTCAAAACCTCCAAATTTCAACTTTCAGTTAAAATATGTGACGCTGGTGATGCTATGGTAAATATAGTTGTTATTCACTAATGGGTTAATGTTTATTTTGTAATGTTGATGATTCAATTTAGATTTGACACATTTTGTTGTTAATTTTTATACACACACAAATAAATGTACACATTTGATAGATTTGAACCAAAACAGACTTTAATGCATCTCTTCATTCACAATCGTGACGTAAGGGTAAGGGGCGGGAACATCTGGTGAGGCAACCAGGAAATACTCCGAAGGCTAGACCGTCCCATTTACCAACGGTAGACGCGGCCTTCAAAGACCTGTCCGAAGGACCCGGCCCTCGTGGACCGCGAAGGCTAGGCCACTGAAGGCTGCAGCCCCTGAATTTGGACACAGCCAATGACATTCTCTTGGAATTGGTCCAGTAATGTGTGTGTGCCTGTAGATTAACTGTGTTTGTCTGTAGTAACCAAGCGATCTTAAATTGATATTTTTTTATTCTGTATTCTTTGAGTGCTTTGTATCAGCTCAGCTCACCCTGTGTTAACCTGAGCAGATGGTTTCTTCCAGTAAGGTGAGGCTGAAAAGTGGCAGGCGGCAGCTTGTTGTTAGGCTGCAAGTTTGATCTTTTCATTCATTCTTCTTTGTGACAGTTATAAATAGTTTTTATTAAGCTTCCTGGGGTTCGTGTTTTTCTCCATTTCATTTATACTTTGGTGCACACTCCTCTATAATACTGCTTCTTTCTTACGTTCCTTTTAAAGTTCACACTGGCAGTCACCTCCTACTGCTCTTTTATATGTGGCGGGGGCACTACTGTTTCTCCTGATTGTCCTGTAAAACCATTTATCAGTATCTACACACCCAGAATTCCACGCATTTCTCTCTTTGTCATCAGTCATTTTGAAATTTGTGCCTCTTTAAGCATCTTTTTGAACTTCCTCTTTATAATTATCTGAGTAAAGTATCTTAGACGCATCAAATAACATGATTACGTTTATTGGCAGTCTACACTTCAAAGTTTTGACTTTTTTGCTTATGCAAGTGTTTTTAGAATTTCAGAACAAAGGTGTCACAAACAACTTTTCACCATGTGGTTACCAAAAGGTTGTCGCTGCTCATCCTCTTCCTTCCTCCAATCTGTTTACATTTGTCATCTTTTTGGCTTCACTGCAGAAGCTTCTTCACCATCTGCCACTGTGAGAAGCTAAAAGCATCTTTAATGTTCATCTCAGCACAATGTCTTAGTTTAGCTCCACTGTTACATGTCAGTGTTTACCTGTCTGTCTGTCTATAGATCCACACGTCTTTGATCAATGGCCGTCCCAGTGCAGATGACCCCTCCCCGACCCTGCTGAACTTCACCTCCGCACGCTACATCAGGTTGGTGTTTCAGCGAATCAGAACGCTGAACGCCGACCTCATGACTCTGACACTACATGACCCCAGAGATATCGACCCCATCGTGACAAGACGGGTGAGACACAAAAAACACATTCTTTTCTTTTCTTTTCTTTTCTTTTCTTTTCTTTTCTTTTCTTTTCTTTTCTTTTCTTTTCTTAGGGTTTGAGAGATCGTAGTCAAAACTTCAAAAGTTATGTCACTGTATCTGTAATGTTTGAGATACATGTAAGATTTTTTTCATTGCTATTTTTCTTACTTTGTCACAGTTTATTACTTATTGAGGCATTTTTTCCTTGTGATAATGTCTTTCCATACACTTCAGATGGTTCATCGTTGACGATGTTAGTGTATTTGTATCTGTTAGAAGTAACAACGCTTTATAATGTTGACTCTGCTTTCACAGCTAAAAAAAATTAAATAGGCAGAGACTTAGTCCAACCATAATTTTAGTTTAATGTGTTCAGCTGTTAAAAAAATGCTGTAACCTTTGCAAACCAGAAATCAGCAGATAATGTTACAACCACCAAGTTCAAGTATTTTTTTTCCTGTTTGAATCCTGAAAACTATGTATTTCACTTTTGACTTATAAATTAAGAACAATTTTTTAGTGACTATTTTTCGATCTATTGTGGTTAACTAGATGGAGACTCAGTTTACTATGGCGAGCATGTCAGAAATATGTCAAACAGCTTTTTGATCTCGTGTCAGACTCATGTTACCATCTTATTTTGTTAGTTAAAAGTGAAACTAAGTCAGCAGAACGGAATTTGCGTCTGAGATACTGTGATTTGTCGTCTTTCAGGTGCGAGTAAAGAGGGGGAGCCCTGTAGTGCTGGGCAGCTGTAGCTCAGGAGTGCGGTGACTGTGTGATGAGTGAATGAGATCTGAATCGTGACGCACTTTAGATAAAAACACTGTATAAATGCAGCTGTTTACCATTTACCGGTACAACTGTTAAACATATCTCCAGGTGTTAGGCTCACCGTCACGACATAATTTGTTATGTTTGGATATCCCTTTTCAAGTGTAATAATCACCGCTGAGATAACAGAGTCTAGCTCTCTTAAACTGCTAATATGCTCATTAACGCTGTCATACTCATTATAATGTGTTTTCCCTCTCGCTCTCTCTTTTTCAGTACTACTATTCCATTAAGGACATCTCAGTCGGAGGCATGTGTATCTGTTACGGCCACGCCAAAGCCTGTCCACTCAACACCCTTACAAAGGTAAAATACTTAACTCGATGTTTGTCTCTGTCCGCTTAACAACACTGGCAAAGTAATGGAGCCCCTGCATACTGTTGAACAGGAGCAAAGAGCAGCCTCAGGCACCAGCGATCTATCCACCGCCTTGTATAAAACTTTGTGTGTGTGTGTGTGCGCCTGTCTGCAGGGGACACAGGTGACACAGTGAAGCGTTGTCTCCTGTGTCACTTCAAACAGTGGAGTGTTTGATACCAGACACCTGATCTTCTCTCTGACTCACCACACACACACACACACACACACACACACACACACACACACACACACACACACACACACACAGAAGAGTCTTGTGTCCTTTACATGTCCTGAGGCTGAACCACAGGAGCTAGCTCAGATGTGACGCTGGTGTCTGCTCTCTTGGTGATGATGTCATTGACAATAAGTGATGTCACTGATGTGGAAAGAGCTCCAGTTTCTTCTTTTCTCTCCTTTCGCTTCTTTCCTCATCTCAAGGCCATTTTTTAAACAAGGTATTTTAAATTGACTGGATAAAGCAAAGAATTCACCCTTCACGGTGTATTTATTGGCTGACATACTCTTATATGTCAGAAGAAGAAGAAGACGACATTATTAATTCCTTCTTGGGAAAACTCAATTTACATTTGGGCAACTTTCTTTAAGGTTCCAATTATTCGCCTTTATTTAAACTCCGAAATCATTGTCGATCATTGTCATTTACAATGATGTTGAGTAATATCGGATTTGATCCGACCGAATAAGATTTTTTAAAATTAAAATCTGGTGTTTTTGAAAGTGTTTTTATTGGAGTTGCAACGATTAGACGTTTTATAGCATAGTGAGAGAAAATACATCGGCAACTATTCTTACAACCTTTTAATCATTTCAGTCCTTTTTCAAGCAAAAATGTTGAACAACTGCTGGTTTCAGCTTCTCAAATATAAGGATTTGCTGCTTTTCTCTCTTTGTCTTTTATGATAGTAAATCAACAGAGTTTTTGGGTTTAGTACTGGTGGTAACTTTAGGCTTTGGGAAATTGTGCTGAGCTTTTTTCACAATTTCTTTTGACATTTTATAGACTGAGCGATCAGTAGATTAATTGTGAAAATAATCAGCAGATTAATCTATAATGAAACTAATCATTGCAGCCCTAGTTTTCTCTAGGGCAGTAGATAATCCGTCAGGCCTAAGCGCGACACATTATCAGCCGCATTCCGCTTTTATTTACCTGTGATTTTGTTGAGACTTTCTCCACCTCTCTGTTCCCTCAAGATGTTTAGCTCCTCTACTTCGATACAAGTTTACCCATCCATGCAGTAAAGTCCCGGGCAGACATTCAGGAAGCAGAAAAGGTGGAGACCTGCGAGATGATTTGTTGATGATCGTTGACAGAACATTTGTTCAGATGCACGCTCAGTACAAAAGCAGCCTGAAGCCAAGCTGTAGCGTTGCGTCTCAGATAAAAGGGGCAAATTCACTCGTGCCAAAAAAATCCAAACTTGGCTCTCGCTGTGCTATTGTGGTGCTCTCCTCTCAGTTAATCTGGCACCCTCTCCACATCAACCAATTTACAGAAAGTCCTAAATTGAATTACTGAACCTCGAAGTTGGCAAATTTCCTGCTACATTCTGCTTCGACTGTGTTTAGTTTTGAATTTATTTCTCTCCTGGGAGAGTAATCCTGAACCCATTTGCCCACCGACTGACGAACTGGAAAGCGAACCAAGTTCTTTTATTGCAGTTGGCTCTCCTGTGAATAAATTATTGTTTGATAAGCTTTCAGTAGGTCATGCAAATTGGTAATTACCTGTTTTCAGGCCTCCATTTTCACACTCATGTCAACGTTTTGACGCTGCATGATGTTTTACAAAGAAGACAATTTAGCTACCCACCCACAACCAAAAGAAATATTTGGTTTGTGACACTGAAAGTGTTAAAATGCACGTTTTTGTGTGTGAAATCACATATTTCAGTTTTCATATTAAAATCAAGCAAAAGTTTTGTGTTTATGTTTCGGACATTTTAAAATTTAGCTTTACACAAGTTTATAATCTCTGTTCACTTGAAGTTCTCACTCTGCTGCAGTAATAACTGTGGTCAGTACCACCAGGATGTCACTGACATGCAGAAAAAGGTAAAAAAAAATGAATGAAATGAAATACATTTCAACTTGGTGGTAAGTGACTACGAAAAACAGAGGGCACGGGTGCTTCACTTATGTCAGAAAGTAGTTTATAAAGTTGAAGAGAGCTGCACTTTTCCCAGTAATCCAGTAAAAGGAGCATGTGGTTAAAAATGCAGTGCGGCCAAACTGTATGCAGGATTGATCTAAATTAGTGTCAGGCCAAGGCCCAACATTTTGAGATTTAGATATTTTTTTCCCTTCACCAGGCACTTGACAGATTGTGGAGAAAAAGCGGCAGCACTGGAAGTCAAATTGGACGATGACTCAGATTGTTACCATGTTTAGCCTCGTCTTTGAAAATCAGCTTGCAGAAGATCCGCTTATTTAAACACAGTTTGACCATGTGTGTTTGACAACTCCGTGAAACTTTTGCCCTCTTAATGTGTGCGTCTCTTCTATTTTTCTGTCAATGCGTGTGTATGTGTGTGTTCGTAGAAGTTTAGCTGTGAATGTGAACACAACACATGCGGGGAGAGCTGTGATCGTTGTTGCCCTGGATACCACCAGCAGGCCTGGATGGCAGGAACCTTCCACACTCGACATATCTGCGAGGGTAAGAAGACATAACGCAACAACAAATTACAAACTTAAATTACACACAACTGCCCACCAGCGTACAGCAGCTCATCAACAGCACAAGCAGTTCCTGCTTAGCCAGAAAGCAACACTTATCAAACTTTCCCTGCTTGGAAGTGTTCTTCTACTGCAGGCAACTTCTCTGCGTCTCATGTAATGAGGTTTGAGGCTTTCCCCTGTCATCATAAACTAGGATTACAACATGTAATCTTCATTTTATTTCACACAGGCTACACCTTCTAACAGGCTTTGTAGTCTCACTGGCCAGATTCTTCTGCTGCCTTGACACTGACACTACAAGACCAAGGTGACAAGACCTTAAATGTCCACACTGGCACAGTTGTAAAGTAGCCAACCATGACAGATTCAGCCCGTTCAGGGCAGGACTAAAGTGTCCAGAAAGCAGACTAGTGCAGCTCCAAACAGCTTTATAGGTCAGCAGTTTCAACAGGGTGTCTGCAGGTCCTTAAAAAGGAGGAAATATCTCAAATATTTTTTATTCTATAAATATTACGTCTTGAAAGTGATACAATAGTCTTAAATTGTAATTTGCAAGGTCTTCAGTACCACTAAAAATCATCTTAATTTAATTTATCCAACTTTTAATTTATTTTTGTCAAAATGAGTGAAGCTGTTCTGCGTCGAAGTCCACATTTTTGATGCTACAGTCTTTAAACCTACCACTCGACCTAATACTGTCTTTTTTACTGTAACTGAAATAGTGTCAATCGTATCCTGCTAGAATATTTATATTTTTTTAAAATCTACTTTTTAGTTTATATGAGCGATCGACCGATGTGGGTTTTTCTTCACTCTAATAACCATTTTCCATTATAAAACCTACCTCTGCACAGAGCCACATATATACTGCATATTTGTATATTGTATGTGTAGTGCATGAATAAGAAAACAATGATTTGTCCAAAAAGTCTTGAACGGTCTTGAAAAGCATTTCATTGAAGTGTCCCATACCTGTAGACGTCCTGATCGACTCTTTAGATCAGACCTGAGGAAGGCCTGAAATGCTCTTGAGATAAGTTATTCCGACTCCCCCTGCTGTTCCACCTTGTGGCATAAACAGTGGGTGGAGGATCCATCCTTGCTGTCTGTTTTGTGTAAGCCAGCCAGCATGAAAAAGAAACCCAGAGGAACCACCGGTTGCAGTGATGCCTTCCAGTCCAAGAGACGCAGAAAAAAGTTGCCCCTCGCTCAACTTTTGCTGCAACACAATACAGCGTCTTCTAGCAGATCAGATAACTTACTGATGTGATGTTTACCTGGAGGTTGTTGCAATCATGCTCTAACTGTCCAGTAAAAGTCATAAACCTTTTAAAATGTGGATCTAATACTCAAACTGGACATCTTGGATCATATTTCATCATCTCAAAACACACTCCCACAAACTTTATATTCAGTGCTGTTTTCTGTCTGAACATCTCACAACTTACAGTGCAGATACCTGTGATGCTTCATATGTAACACCTTTTAAATGATGTCCATTGGAGAATGCTTTCCTCTTATTTGTAAACTTGACATGTTGAGAACAATGGAAGACCCACTTTTTCTCCCTGGACCCTGGAGATAACACGCTGCTCATGGTCAGTGTGTAAACCTCAGGGTGCTGTCTTCAAAACAGGATTTGGTATTTTTCTAAACTCCTACGTGGAGGAAGTAAATGGATTAAAAAAGCAGCCCTCTACGCTTCATGCTCAGTATGTAGAGCGCGGAGGCAGGACTCACCAATCCTATCAAATTACAGCATTACAGTACCAACTTTGTGTGTGTGTGTGTGTTTTCAGAGTGTAACTGCCATGGGAAGGCAGAGGAGTGCTACTTTAATCAGACTGTAGCAGACCTGTCTCTCAGCCTGGACGTCCATGGGCAAAAGAGAGGGGGCGGAGTGTGTATCAGTTGCCGGGAGAACACGGCTGGAATCAACTGCGAGACATGCGTCGCCGGATTCTACAGACCTGCTGGGGTGCGTCACATCTGCATGCAGCTTATTTGAACTTCGTCATGATTACGTGAATGCTAACTGTGTGTACAAACTCTTCGCCTGGCCAGGTTAGCGCTGAGGAGGACGACCCCTGCATCCCCTGCTCATGTGACGCGCATGGTTCCATCAGCCAATCATGCGTCGCTGATTCAAGCCAGGCTACGCCCAGTACGAAAACATGCTTTTTTAATCTCACTCTCTTTTCTTATGTCCATCAGTCGTTTGTGTCTTGAAGTACAAATAATTTCAGCCCCTCAGTCGACACACATACATCAGTCCTCAGTGAGTGCCAGCACAAGTTTCACATTTTGATTCATTTTTAAGTGGTACTTCTAACTAACTCCAACGTTTCATCGATTCAGTCCTGCTTGATTTCCTGCGGGGTTGGGGTCAGCGCAGTTCAGCTGGAGCACAGAAGCTTCTGTTATTAAAAACTGCCTTTGACAGAACAGAACAACTATTTATATTAGAGATAATTTTACTGCTCTTTGTAATTGTACTGCCTTTATGTCGAGAAAGAGGAGCTATTTTAGGTGCAGCCACTTCAAAGAGATTCAGTTCCGCTCGCACTGTTGTTTTTTTTTAAAATGAATGTGTGTGTCTTTGTGTGTGTTTGATTGGCAGGCCAGCCAGCAGGGTCATGCCGGTGTAAGGAGGGTTTCGGGGGTCCGCGATGTGACAGGTGAGAGACGCACATACGCACACGTACACGCACATAAAGAGACAGAGACACGTTGTGACAGGTGAGCAGCACCTTTCAGCTGTTGTCTGTTCCAATTAGTGTTTGGAAATAGCCAGAAAGTTTTCATTAAGATCTTTTGATCATATTTATCATCACACAGACACACACGTTTGGTTTTGTACCTTACACGATGTCAAGAAGCCACTCAATAAATGGCTGTGGTATAAATATTTACCACGCTGCTTTTCTTTGAATGCAGTTTGGATAACAGTTCCTTGTTACGATGTGTTAAATACTTCTCTCTTCTCTAACTGACCTAAACATAGACATGAACGAGTTTTGACATTCTAAATTCAGGTTAAAATCCCAAAGAAAGACAAACAACAACAAGAAAAGCTTTCCGTCTGACCTGTAAATCTGTCAACAAGGTGCCTCGTCTTAAATTAGTTAATCTCTTACTGTATTATCATTATCGCTTATTGCTGTAATTGCTTGTTGTGTTATCCTCGTTCCCACTGCAAATTCCCTGTGGGTATCATTCAGGTTTAATGTAATCTAATCTAACCAAAAGCTGAGGCAACTTTTCCTCCAAACTTTTTAATGACCTGCTCTCAGATTAGGGCCAGCCATCGCCTTTCAAATCACCTCTTAAAATGCTCTTTAATAGACTTGCTCCAGCTCACTTTCTCTGTTAATTGTTCCTTGTTTACAGTAGATTTCCTCTGAGATTGTACACACATGCACGTCTAACTCAAAGGCAGTTTTGACTAGGATGGACGCAGAGGTTGTTAGCAGAGTTGACCCTCTGATCTTCCGGTGATGGGAAGGTCTGTAACGCTCGCCGCCTTCATCTTCATTATCGTTATTAAACTCATTTGTCTCCAGGTGTGCTGTCGGTTATATGGGCTACCCGTCCTGCCAGCGCTGTAACTGCAGTGTTGAAGGAAGCATCAACGATGACCCATGTATAACACCTTGTGTGTGCAAGGTAGGCTCGCTCACACACTCAAATGGGCACAAACACTGACGAGCACTCTGCGCTAACCTTTCTAGCCCTGTCATCATTATCTTCACCACATTAACACTGCAATAACATGCCCTGTGCGCATAACGTCAGTTTGAGGGCAGCCCATAAACTTTGCTGCAACTTTTCTTCTCCCTCGCTGTCTTTCTCTCCCGCAGGAAAACGTGGAAGGAGAAAACTGCGACCACTGTAAGCTCGGATTCTATGATCTTCAAGGTGACAATCAACGCGGCTGCGAGAAGTGCTCCTGTATGGGCGTTTCCAGTCAGTGCTCTGCCTCCACGTGGACCTATGAGAATGTAGGCAGCGTTACACACACATACACTGACTTCCATCCAATGCCATGTTCAACCCACCCTTACCTTAAACTAACCTCATTGAGCACCTTAGTACTAACCTTAACCAGGGCCTTAAATATCACATTTTGCCACATTAGGACCAGTCTTTGGTCCCCATGAGAACACCTGGTTCGGACAAGATTTGTTTTTATATGGGAAAAGGTCCCCAATAGATGGGAAAAACGAAAAAAGTGCACACACACAGACTTGGGGAAATTACATAGACTTAGATTATTTTCCTGGAGAATAATCCTAAACCTAACCATTACATGCCTTACCCAGACATAACCCGAACATAGCTATTTACCGGAAAATAAGCTGTTTTCCCAGCTGGGATGTGGCGTTTGTCCCCTAGTCCTGAGTCGGAAATGTGTCCCTGAAAGTAGCCCAAGTCATACAAGAAGAATATGCTATGAATGTATTTATTCCAACTGGAGAGAAGCGATGGGATGAAGCATTTAGTTTACATATATGTTCCTATTAAACAGATTATCAAAGGTTTACACCATCCCTCTAAATATGGCTGAAAATGTGCTTTCAAATGGGTCAGTTTCTTCTGATTGAGGTGGTAATAGGAGGATTTTTTTCCTGATCGGGTTGAGGTCCTTGACACAACATTTTGAATTTGAATGAAAAAATATTCTTGTATCTGAGAGGATGATGTAAGCAACACAATTTGAACTGATTCTTAGAGCTACAGTACATTCTTCTTTTTAAACTAAACAAGTTGCTTTTTCTGCTACAAATTGAAATCACCATCGTCTCCTGTCCACCACAAATATTTGTGTTCCCCGACACTGAAGGTCAGCTATACGCAAATTAACATGACAGAGCAAACTTTTTTGTGGTGTGCTTACCCTAACTGGCATGTAATAAAAGCATTTAAATTGAGAAATGTCAAAACAGAAAAGGTAATTAAACCAAATCATGTAAGACCTAGGGGAAGCTATCGTGGCCTTTTACTGCAGCTCTGCTGCACCGCACCTGTATACATAACCTTTCTTTGCTGCAATATAAACTCTCCCACAAAAGGAGCAGGCATGAGACAGCAGTAGGTGGTGCAAATATGTTATTAACAGTTTAATAACAATTTTATGTCATTGTTCACGCTACTGAGTTTTGCTAACTGGTGCTGAAAAATTTTAAAAGATTACAGTGGCATATTACCCACACATTAGCGTGGTCAGCTGCAGTAGTCCACCATCTAGCCTTGCAAGTTGTCTTTGTCACAAAGCTTATTTTGTGTGCAGGGATTAAATATCAGTCATATCACATGATCTTTCTCCGTTGCCTAGTTATCATTAAATTGTAGATGTTTGTGTTTATTTCTATTTTATCTGAGCACTTTAAGACCTCTCATCTATGTTGGTTTAAAAATTTTGATTGAAAGTTTATTATTGAACTGTTGCAGAATGCACATTTAACTGCACAAATTGTCTGCTTCTGTAATTTTCACGATTTTCTCTTGCATACATGTGTATAAAGGATAGAGAATCACTTCACTGATTACCCAAAAGATGACAGTTTCTCAGATGACATGACAATGGTTTGATAAATATCCCTCAGGCACAGAAAACATTCAACAAAATGTGCAAAATAATAAATTAATGGAGCAAAATAGCAAACGCTAAAGGCAAAATGGGGTCACTGTTGTATCAATGTGTAGCAGTGAGTAGGAAAGAAGTGTTAAAGGAAAGACAAATCTTTCACAAATACCCACTTAAGAGGTGGCTGTGGATGGAGTACAGTGGAGGTGAGAGAAAAGGAGAAGAGCGAAAATGAGGAGTAAAAAGAGGAGAGGAGAGGACAAGACTGGGAAGACGAAGGGAGGAGACAAGACAAGAGGCAAGAAGGAGGAGAGAGGTGAAAAGAGGAAAACAGTTTTTGACTGACAGGCGGGGCGGGAGAGGAGGGGAGAGGATACGTTGACAGGATGACAGCTCTGATTTAGACAGTGATAGTGTGTGTGTGTGTGTGTGTGTGTGTGTGTGTGTGTGTGTGTGTGTGTTCGTGTGTGTGTTCAAAAGGGGAATCCAAGGTCAGGTTAATTGCAACGACAGATGTGTGTCTGGCTGTCTCTCTCTCTCTCTCTCTCTCACACACACACACACACACACACACACACACACACACACACACACACACACACACTCCTTCAGGAGTTGAGGAACAAAAAAACTCTCTCTCTGGGTGTCAGTTGCAACACTTCCTGGTTGACATGTGACAGATGTACAAAACCTTTAAACATATCTTGAGTTTTACATTTTTGTTGATACAACTTCTTATTAGGATCACACCGGGCCTTAAAATATCCCGAAACAAGATTACATATGGAATACTGGCACACTACTACTTCTTATCTCTGGCATTTTCAACAGTTTTCCCTTACATTGTGACGCTTTAAAAGTACATTTAATTTTGAAAAAGTTGAATCCTAAATCAGCTGAGCTTTGCTTTCATTTCTGAACTAATCAAATGAAGAATCTAAACCAATTGAATAATAATGATGACACTTTTCTATAGAGGGCATGTCTATAATGCCTTACAAACACATTAATGATACATTATAATGCATTCACTGTTGCATATTACTGATGATTTAAAGACGTCATAATCTGTCATAGGTAAAGCAGTTCTCTGTGTTTATTACTGGTTAATGTCATGGTAGTTATAATGTGCTGTGCACTGTTGTCATAATACTTAAAATACTTTATAAACATGTTAGAAATATGTTATAAGTTGTCATGCATGATTATATACATTAATGAACAGTTTTATAAAGCCTTCTAAATACATTCTAATTTCTTATGAAGGAGCTTGTAATGCATTATAGATATGACCTTTTATAATAAGTTTTAGCTCAGTAATTTTTAAATAAGTGTTGCATTACGGAGGATGTGATAAAACGTTGGTATTTGACATCTTAGAAATGAGGCCGGCCTGAGTCAGCTTACTAGTTCGCTGTTATGGATAGATATCGCACAGTGATCTAAGCTTAACATTATGTTAGTTTGCTCACATGATTGCACAAGGAATCATGGGTAGCCTAGCATTAATATTGTGTTGATTCAACTTTTTTTAATAGATTTGTATTTACTCGTTTATTTTCAGACATTTTTATTTTTTTTAAATGTTTTTATACAAAACGTTTAGATACAATCACCGTGCAGTAACTCTGAGGACCCCCTGTTGAAGACCCAGGGTGTAAAGTCATGAAATTTGCTTTACTCAGAAAATACTGACCAATCAAGGGCTTACATTTTATTCTGAGAATAAAGGTACCACACTCATTTCTTTTAGATCAGCTTAGTGGTAAGGGGTTCATTTATTGTTTAAATGTTTGTTTACTTATTCTGGCAGAATAGGCTTTGGTCCTGAGGGTGCTGACCAGCGAACTCATGCAGGATGGCAGGATTCAGCAGGGAATGCGATAAACCTCCAAGGCTTTGCAGAACAGAGTCCGGTCATCATCATTTAGAGTTTGGATACACAAAGTGCACAAACTATGAGATGCCAAGTTTGAGGAGGAGCACGGTGAATGGAGGGACTGAGACAGCCAGTACAGTACATGTAGTAGGCAGCAGCAAAGCATAACCACCAGCTGGGCATCATGAGTGACGCTCAGAGGTCCATCTGCACTGAACTCGTCTGGTGACATCCTTAAGTATGTTTGCTGTCAGATGATCTGCAGACAGTGAGCACAACCTCCGTGCTTGGCAAGAATTATTCTTCTTTATTTGAGCATGAAGGTCAGTTCAGTCCATTCCAGTTTGAACGTCTGTGAACATTCTTTTACAATTTTCGTATAGTACGCTACACAATATCTAGTAGATAACTACATAAACTTTCTTTGTGTACTTTGAAATCAGACATTTCAAAGTACACAAACTGTGGTCCAGGTCTATTAAAACTGAATACCAGCCCCCTGTTATAAGTATTAAGAAATATTTTTCTTAATAGATGGAACTAAAAGTAAATCTTTAACATTCTTCTCCCTGAATCTTGTCTTGTAGGAGACCACTCTCACTGGCTGGCACCTGGTCGGAGAATCAGGAGGAAGAGTGTGGTCTGTTCACAGACAGACACCTCCATACCTGAGTGTCCGACACGCTGACGTCGTGAATGATCTCGGCTCAGCCTACTACTGGAACGCACCTGGACTGTACCTGGGAAACAAGGTTAGATGCAGACACACACACACCTATAAAATGTATATGAGTAAAGTTTTAGTTCCTAGACCAACTTCCTATAAAAATGCTGTCAGTGTACAGTACTGGAGTACTGCCTCGAGTAAAACGGCACCTCTCCATCACAGTCTGAACAGAAGTTCTACATTATAATCTTCTCAAATGTTATATGTTATATGAGACTTTGTACGTGATTTGTGATGTTCTGTTCCCTGTACTTGTGAAAGATGAGTCATCCTGTAGCAAGCTTGATTTAGAATATCGTGTATGTAAAATAAAAAAATAAAAAATGTTGATAAATTGCAACAGTAAGAAATTTCCTAAGTTAATAATACTGTATTGCTTAATACAAGTACATTTCAACCACTGCGAGGGTAGGTAATGAGAGTCACACGTCTACATGTTGACACATTTGTTTTGATCCAGTCATGAAACTTCACAAGTGTATCGTTAAGATCAAAATGATGGTCTAGTAGGATGATGGATGTAGTCTGACTCATGACTACTCAGCCATTACTACAGTATTATGATTGCTCAATATTTACGGGTCAGACTGCTCCCATCTTCCAACTAGACCTTCATTTTGATCTCAACTACACACCTGTGAAGTTTCATAACTGCATCAATCGTGTCCTTGTCAACATTACCAACTCCAGCTTTGAAACTGCCAAGACGGTTGCGAAAGTCAACTTTTTGGCAGTTGTTGTTATTCTTAGGGTGTCACGCCAACAATCAGACCAGTCAAGGACACAATAATAACTCAGTTGTGCAGTTGTATTCTGTTTTGTTCCAACCTGAGCTGCAGTCTTAATATGTGATCCGTCAGGTTGCTGCTAACTGACTGTTCACATCACCACATCAGCAGCTCGCGCCGTATTACATTCTAATGATAGATTTGAGGCAAATATGTAAAAGCGGACATGAGGCTACATCATTAGGACAGGCTTGAATATATAAACAGATCCAGTTGGTGATCTAACAGTATATCCCCTGGATGTAAGTCTGGTGAGAACGTGTCCTGCTGCGATGTTCACCTCCCTCCCAGCCGTGCTCCTCCGTATCTGCTCCTGCTAATGTCGACTGTTTGAATTTGTGCTGCGGTTCTCCGTGGCCACGATTAGACTTTATCACTCCAGCTGGCAAATAGCTGCAGTCCATGTTTCTGAAGTCGAGTTGTTGCCCTTCTACAACAACAGACTGACTGTGATGTTAGTCTGGGTGTCATGGCTTAGAGGAATATACCACAGAATTTCATTACTTTACACCCTGCAGGCCTGGCTTGTCATCTCACTTCTTTGTCTGAACCTCTATCCCTCCCTCCCTCCAACCATCCCTCCATCCCTGCTCCTTTTCATTGGTTCGCTCCTCTAACTCTCACTCCATCTCTCCAGGACTCCCATTTTTCACCTCCCTGTTCCTAAATCATCTCCCTCTACTCCCCCCAAGCCCTCCTCTCTCTCTCTCTCTCTCTTTCTGTATCTCTCTGGCTGGCTTTGTGTCTCTCAGGGTAAACAGTGTTTCGCCTGTTGAACTCGATAATCAACTGTTTTTCTCTTAGCGCACACACATGCGCACACGCAAAACACAAACACATATTCTCATTCAAGCACATACTCACACACACACTCTCCCAGGCCTATATAAGTCAGATAATGATGTGTTTTGGAGGCATTAGGGACAGCGGAGCAGAACCGAATGCCTCCAAACATGGGAAACAAACAAATTACCACTGTGTGTGCGCGTGTGTGTGTGCATGTGTGTGCGATCGCTGGAAGCAGTGTGCGAGTACTGTATGAAGAAGCGATTCTTTGCTTCAATCTCTGATCGTGTTACAGAGATAGATGTTATGTGACTTGACTATGCAAATCTTTCGCACACACACACTGTGGTGTGTCATGTTAAGTGTGTATCATTGGAAGTGACAGGCTGTGTGTGTAATGACAAGCCAACAGTGGATATATAAGAGCATAAATGTGTGTGTGATAACGTTGTTAATTCTCATGGTGACCTCCTGTATCGTTAATACCAAGGATGCTCATTGGCCCATTAGTGCGCTCTGTGGATGCTCATTGGTCCAGAAGCATGTTCCGCTGATGCTCATTGGGTGTTTCATCAGCTGTGTAGGTCCAGGGACTGCTCATTCTCAAGGATGGCCATTACTATCATTAAAGCGTGCTCTGTTTGAAAGAATATTTTATTTATGCAATGTTTCCAGTGTATTTGGCAGTGGAGTGCAGATAAGTGGGGACAAGCGCCAAATATAAACTCACAATGCTGCGAGAGAGAGGGTCGCATTATTTTAATGAAGTGCTCAACTTGTTTTGGAAGTTTTGATGACACTTGTTCTTTATAAGACTGGAGGAGACACTTTTAAATGGCTCAAAACTTTGATTCAACATTATTAAAACTGCTCTTTTTTAGATTGACCAAGGCTGACCCAAATGCTTCAAAGCTAAGAAGCTTTTTCCGTTGCCATTGCAATCGCTGTTCAAATCAGTTTTCAAATGAAGGAGACGTTACTTTGGCAGCACTGAAAAAGAGACAAAAGACTGATAAAGGAAGGGAGAAATGGTGCTCCCTTCTGGCGTAAAGTAGTCTCAGAACACACATAAGAATAAGCAAGGGAGCGTCTGAGCTGTGGTGAACATGAGCTCGACCCTTCATGCTCGCAACTGGTAGTTGAGTTTAAGATTTTGGAGGTGGGGCAGTGACTGATGTCTCCTCTCCTGTCCTTGTCTCTCATTAGACTCATGATTAAAATAATAATGATAATAATAATAATAATAATAACTTTACATTTCTTTAGGTTCAATATCGAATTCCACGTTGTGACAACACTGTGCTCTTAGGTTAGGTTTAGGCACAAAAACCACCAGGTTAGGGTCAGGAAAATATCATGTATTGGGTTAAAATGCTTGATTCGGTCGCCACAATTATGGCTGGAAATAATAATAATAATAAAAACAGCCATTTTTGTTGCCACAAAAACATCAAGAAATCAAGAAGTCACCTTCAAAAAGTCCAGTTGTTTTCCATTTATAAATGTTGAAACGCAGTCTCAAACTGTGGTCACTGGCTTGCATAAACATGCAATGTGAAGGTGATGACAAGTTTTGTAGAACTGTACATATGGTACTCAGAGATATGTCCCAAGTGTTCAATAACATCATCATTAAAAGAAGCATCATCATTTTTACTTGGAATGATTACAGATGTACCGTTATTCATAATAAGGCATACTGTACAAATGCTTTACAATTTGCAGTATAATGTAATCCGTTGGCTTTTCCCTGAATCTGGATAGTAATAACAGGGTGTCGTCCAACTTCAGTAATGGATGAAATGGAAGCTGGTTGATTTGTATATTTTTTTTGCACTCAAAAATTTCATCTCAGGGTCCATTTAGTACCTAATAGACTTCTTCATCATGTTTTCTTAAAAGTTGATTATCGGAGTTCAGTTGACAGAGTAATCCCACCTTAACGTCAGTTGAGTAAATGTTCTGGAGCCCTTCCCTGGACGATCCCCTGATTTTTATCAGCGGGTGAAGTTCTCAGACAAACTTCTCAGTACATTTAACTTTTTGGGAATGCTTGGGCAGTAAACTGGTCAAAGATAAAGAAGTTTTATATCCAAAGAAAATATAAGCTCTCAGGGACTTCAGAAGCCTTCAAAAGCAATCAGATCCTAACCTCCTTGTTTCTATCTCGTACCCAGATTCACTAACAGATTCACAGTCAAGACAGATTAAAAAGGCTCAAAAACAAGAAATGCTCATCATTTGGAGGAAGTGTGTGACAGAGAAGAGAAAGAGAGGAACGAGAGTACTGGGACTAGGGAGATACAGGGGATGATGGATGAACATGGAGAGAGGAGACACATCCTTTGCTGACAGCTGATGAAAGAAAGCTCAAAATATGTTGAGCCTTGACAGAGGCACACAAACACACAGCTCGGCTTGTATTACATTCCTTCTCTAACTCAGCCTCTGCCTACTTCAACTTTCTTTAGTCATTTTTCATCTTTCTTGTCTTCTTTTCACCTATAAAGAAGGAATACAAAATAATAATCCTTTTAAGAGGAAAAGCTGCTACAGGTGCAAACCTGAGGCAGAAATGTGTGTCGAAAAATGCTCCGGTTTCACTTTGGTCATAGGTTGACACCTGGATGTTGTGATGAATGAAATCTTTCTTATACTGTCAGTGTTTCTGTAAAATGCCTTTTGTGGACGAAAATTCTCAGTTTTTCTGCACGAGGAACATCGGCTTTTACCGAGCCGCTGAGCTGTGACTTATCAGAGAGAGAGAAATGTGTGTAGAGGAGTTTGTGTATAGTGCCACTCCTAATCTGGTCTTGATTGCATGAGATGGATTTCCCCTCACGTTTTTTTTCTCCTTACATGGTTGATAAAAGTGCCTTTACATCAATCACAGTGGATTTGTTCCAGTTTTCATCAAGCAAATAATTTGGTGTCACACGCATTTGTGTTCCTGGAAAGTGTGTGCAAGAGCTCCACACAGTAATCCCATGGCTCAGAGAGGAGAAAATCATTACACCTGGTTATCATTTCCAGTAATACAACATAAATGATCACTGCAATCCTGATGTTTTCATTACAGAAACAGCTACAGTGAGTGTTTTGAAATTAAGAAAGTGGCTGTATTTGGAACCAGATACTATATACCACTGACTATGTACGCATTTTCCCAAAAATGAACATTTACCTGAGAGATGGGTAACACAAGAGACATTATAAAAAAGAAGACTTTTCAATAGAAAAGTGCGTCTGTCGCGCCAGTGATGGCGGTTGGATTACACATATTCATGGCAGTTTCAACTGACTTGGTGCGGCTGCAGACGGACGAAAGAGGAGGATATCACAAGCTCTGGTGGCACTCTGGATCGATTCTTAAGAAGCTGGTGTCTTAAAACCATGCACATACAGAGTTGAAGTGCAAGCTGTGTAAAGAAAAGCGTTTAAACCTCATTTTGGGGCAAAGTCAATGAAGTTTAAAGTTTGTTTTTTTTTAAAATTAGATTTGACTGTGGATTCTGTATATGCAGTTGTTATCGCAGTGACAATTGACAATTGCCTTAAAGGACTGTGGTAACGCCTGTCTGCTGATTAGAAGGCACCAGATTCACCAGCGTTTAGCGTTGCTGAAGCGTAACATTATTCTTGTTATCCTTCAATCAAACTGGGTGCCATTTATTTATTTACATTATTGTGTGAACATTTCCCTCTTGGCAATAGCTGCAATATAATAAGTCAAAAATGTAATAGTTGGCCTTTTCCGTAGCTGTGTTGGCTAGCTGAAGTGGTCTGTATGACTGTGGGGCAAGGGCGGGTTTGCAATCTACCTAGCAACCCCTTTGTTCAAATCAGTTCAACATCTCTGTATTTTGGCATATTAATGATTATGTTTTTGTTTGTGTTCTGCACACTTTGCTGCCAAATCAGTACAGTACATACTGCTCGTGTAGTAGGTTGTTCTGACTAAACCTATATTTCCTGTGAAAAGTGTTACTTGCTGCTACTTTTTATTTCCCTAACTGCTGTGCTTTTTCTGGAGAGCACAAAAGGGCATTAAAGTTGTTAACAGCTCTTAATAACTGTCAAGATGTGTGAAGTAATCCACTAATGGCCGAGTGTGGAGGAGTCCAGTTTTGCGGCATAAAACTTGCAAGTCATCAGGCTCATTTCCTGACTAATCCAACCTGTTAAAGGCAGTGTCGAGGCTGATAAAGGCTGATGGTGTTGTGTTTCCTTATTCATATAATTATCACAGTATTAGCACGATGTTGATGCTGGACCATGATCCAGCCCCAAAGGTGGATCCGCGCCGGCTGTATTAAATAAAGGCGTCATCCTGCCATCATTTGTTACTTCAAGTGTGATACACAGCGAGCTGCGGGAGTTGACTTTCAAGCGTCAGCGAGCCGTGGGAGTGCAGAACAATAATTGATCGGCTCTAAGAGGCTGGAAGCAAATGTGTGAGCTGCTCTTAGTCATCTTCGTGTATGAAAGGTGCACACTGAGTTACAGTCTGTCTAACCTACGCTCCTCTGCCACCAGCAGTGATAATTGTCATGTCATTGTCCTGCATACAACCGCCACCACAACGCAATAATCATCAACGTCAATTCTATTTTTTTTTAAGTGGCAAAGATTCGTAAGTTGTTTAAACTGCTCTTGTACTTAAAATAAAGTATGGAATATAGAAAAGTCTGTTTGATTTTAGGGCTGCAACGATTATCGTCATTTTCAGTTAATCTGACATTTATTTTTATGAGTAATTGTTTATCTATGAAATGTTAAAGTTATGAATAATGCTGATCATACATTTCCCAGAGGAGTGACATCTTGAAATGGCTTCTTTTGTGCAACTAACAATATAAAACCCAAAGACTCTTCAGCTATGATCATAAAAGATAAAGAAAAGCAGCAGATTTTTACATTTAAGAAGCTGGAAATTATTATTATCAATTATTTGAATTTTTTTCTTGTAAAACTTTGCCTCAAAGACTTTGCTTCAAGGAAGCAAGGAACAGCACTGATTTTGTGTTGACTCTGGCGGCCCCTGTGGACTAAAGCGGTATGAGCATCACTGCCTCCTGTCTAAAGATCTTGATCTGGCTTGCGCATACATTTGTTTTGAAAAGGAGTGAAAGACAAACGCAAATCTTACATGTACAGCGCTGGAACCAACAATTATTTCATATTTTCTTAAGAAATGACTAGAGATTAATCTATTATCAAAATAGTTGGCTGTTGATTGATTAATCAAATGATCCAATGATCCTAAACTAAACTTCACCATGAGTACATGGTGAACAGAGAATGCATGTACATAACTCTATGTATGTGCACATGCGTGTATATACTAATGTCTACTGGCCTAATTGAGAACATCATCAGCCCTTCACTCCTTCCTCAGGGCAGTAAAGTGAAAAAGCCTCATCAAGGTCCGTAACCCCAAACCTCATGCAGAGCTCCTCAAATGACCAGCTGACAATTGATCCGCCACATTCCTGTCTGCCAGCGCCCATTCAGGGTTCATACCCCCAGACTGACCCCCAACCGATCATACTGCGAACTACAAAAGAGGACCTCATGGCCCCGTGCTGCTCTCGAGGCGAGGAGAAAGTACCTCCACCTCTACAGCAGAGTCATCCCACAGCTGCCAAAACATTCCCCAGTCTGGGGAAACTGCAGGGGAGTTGCAAATCAGCATACAGTCAACCACCCAGAACCGAAAGAAAAAGTTTTAAGGTGCACACTGTCTGAAGAAAGTGTGCTGCCACACTCCAGAGCAAATACTGCGCTTGTCACTCCTGCTCACAGTGAGTTAAAGCAATCAGACCTTCCCTGAATAAATAACGGATTCAATCAATCAATCAATCAATCAATCAATCAATTGAGCCTTAAACGGCTTTTCCATACACATGTCCTGGTTCGCTTGACTCGGTTTGACTTGGCATGTCAGCCCAGTGTGGCAGGGATTTGCATTTTGATTACAAAAGGGTTGCCTGCTTGAAGGTGCGTCTTTAACAGATGACTTGTTTGTCTTGAGTTGTGGTCAAAGGAGCGGCTGTAGATAGGCATGGGACGATATGAAAATGTCCTATCACAATTGTCCTGAACAAAAATGATTGCAATTCACGATATTATACTGATAATCATCAAAGTATGATTAAAACTCTTAAAATTGCGCTAAATCAAAGTGTTGAAAACGCATCGGATTTAACTCATTTATGTGGGGGATACCATGGACAAGCCATGCCGTCAGTCATGGTGAAAGTCTTTAGGATTTTGGAAAAACTGAAAAAGATGTGGACTCCACCCTTGTGGCAATTCAAAATAATCTAGAAATCTACATAGAACTGAATGTTACAGAGCTAGACAGCTTTTTCAAGTCATTCATGTGAGGATATTCCCGATTATCCTGATAATGCATTTAATGTCCCATCCCTAGCTGTAAATACTCCTCCCTGTAATTTTGTGAAGAGTCGTCAGTAAAAAAGCTCCCCCAATTCGGTGATAAACACGTTTCACTTACTTTAAATTCTTCGTAATAGAAGTCCCTTGTTATTTAGTCATTTAAAAGTTTTTGTAGTGAAGCGGCAAAATTAGAAAATGTTGGGTTTTCACCAGCAGGAACATGCTGAATCAGTGAGAAGCTAGAAAAGTACACGACGCGACACAAGTCTGAAGGGAAGAAGGGGGGTCAGCGTGGGTTGGCTGCAGAGATGTCCATCCAAGGTGGCACGGTTTGACTCGGTGCGGCTAAAGTGCCAGTGGAATAGCCCAGACAGAAATAATGACAGAATGATAATTCAACAGGGGGGCGTTCCAGAAAGCGGGTTATGTGAAAACTCAGAGTTTGTTAACCCTGAGATGAGAAACTCTGAGTTTTCAGTTCCAGAAAGAGAGATAACTTAAACTCTGGGTCTGTTACCGCGGTAACTGACTCTGTGAACATAACCTGCTCACTGGCAGGTTTACCTGAAGAAACCCTGAGTCTGACGGAGCTGTCTGACAGCGGCTGTCCTTTCCTTCAGTCCGATCATGTTGAAGCAGAAATAATTCACATAGTTTTACACCAGGAGGAGAATTTAGATTAATTTAGATGAGCTCTCACTCCCTGACGAGGACTGAACCGAACAGTAGACCGCTCCTCATCAGTCCGTCATTTATATTCTCCGGCCGCACAGCGAATATCAGGCTACACGTCATCGCTGACGTGCTCTCAGATCTGAACCATCCTCTGCGTTTTTTTGTTTTGTTTTTTTAATCACTTCGCAGGTTAATCAATCACCTTCAGCAGCAAGAAGGAGGAGGAGCCATCGTGAGACTGTTTTTATAGGTAGGCTATTTCATTTTCAGCCGATTTAAATTAAATAAAATAGCCTAAAATAAAACATTGAACAACATTCAACCACTTCCCCAAAGGCTTATATGAAAGAAACTGATGTTAAATTCCAAATGAAAAGACGACCGCATCTAAAACTCTGTCAGTGATTTTTATTACGGCCGCAGCCGTGTTACTTTTTTTTGGTTTTTTTTCCAGAAAATGTCTGCTTCCTGTTTTCTCCCCTGTTGCCATGGTGAATCACAGTATCGGAGCTCCATTGATGATGGCTTTTTACTAGTCGTCAGGCACTAGCTCAACTCAGAGTTAACATACTCAGAGTCGACTTACCTAACTCAGATCAGCTGTTCTGGAACTGAAAACTCAGAGTTTCACTTCACAGGGTAAGTCAACTCGGAGTTCAGGGATAGACTCAGAGTTTGTTGAACCTCCTTTCTGGAATACCCCCCAGGTGTGATGCAGCACTGCAGAAAAAGCCAGACTGTCCCTATACCGACCGACTGGATGTTTTGGTTTTGCTGCTTTTATTCCTGCAGGACCTTCTTTTGTCTTTCCAAACATATATCACTCACACACACAGGAGGTCCGTTTGGTTGCATGTTGTTGAGCACTGCACCGTCTATTGGTCCATCTGGAGCCAATCTAACCCTACTGCTAGGAACAACAACAGTCTGTGTGTGCATCTGTGTGTGTCTGTATGTGTGTGTGACCGGTAGATAAACAGAGTGAAAACTCCCGATACCAATTGCAAACAACCACAGGACTCATCAGGAAAGGCGACCCAGGTGGATGTGTGTGTGTGTGTGTGCGCGTTTATATTTTTATGTTTCTGTGTGTATGTTTTTGTTTCTCTGGGCATTTGTGTGTGTGTGTGTGTGTGTGTGTGTGTGTGTGTGTGTGTGTGTGTCCTTGTGTGCGCCTGCATGTGTGTGTATTTGTGCGTCATTTTAGGGGAGTTTGTTTTCTGAAGCTTTTGTGACAATCTGGTTTTCATTTCCTGAAGGATGATTTCCTTTGCACCCCCGCCTCTCCACTCCACCCCCTCCACCCTCTTTCTCTCTCTGCCCAATCTCCTGAAGAGAGCGCCGGTTGCCACTGTCTGCTTTCCTTTTGTACTCCAAAAATTGAGGCGTACGAATGCAGATTGGCAAAACAAGAAACTGGCATGTGGTAGGCACAAAAGAAAAGTTTGCATACTAATAGCGTGTTTCAATTGAAGTACTGTCATTACTGCCTACAATCAGGCACTTGTTACGTACTAGTTGCTGTACAAAGTTAGTGCTTGTTCGTTTTCTTACCTCCAAAATCAGTTCAGTTTCTCCTCACTGTTTGAGATCAGGAAATCCAAACAGTGTTGATGTCTCATGTTTTTGCTTAAAACTAAACTATTGCAGTGATGAGAATATGTTCATTTATACTCATGTGAGAAAACAGCTTATTATGAGGGAACCAATACAGGCGATACTGCTGTATTATTGTTCATCTAAATGGATAAGATCACCTAAAACCTAAAATGTAATCATTATCTACTCCCCTCTTGCTGACAATCCAAGTCTCCGGAAGCCCAGAGATCCCAAATTGATTATAGATCACATTTATACCTTTGACACGTGGTCAAGCTCTTGTACCCACTTCAGATGGGGTGTGCACTAACAATTGGCTTACATGCTACAGTGAAGATTTCAGCTTGAAAAAATGTCTTTTCAAATAAATTTGAAATCTCAGGGCTTCCAGAGACTTACATTATTTCAGACGAGCTTTACGGAGCCTTTTTATGTTCCTTTTTGGTTGTTTTTTAATGTTTTAAAACAATTCCCAAATACTCAGTTGTTTTGCTGTGAAGCTCCAGAAAAGGTTTTGTGGACTACGAAACTTCATCTGACTTACCATCGGGTGGTCGTAAATGTATCCTTTAAAGCAGCTACAAGAGCTTTCTTTTTGTGTTGATTCTGGCGGCCCCTGTGGACAAAAGTGGTATGTACACCACAACGTCCTACGGTAAAGATCTTGATCTGGCTAGCGTGTGCATTTGTTTTTAAAGCGAGTGAGTTTTTTTAAACACAGCTGTCTGCAGGATGTGTAGCGATGAGATAATGTGTCTATTTGTGGGTATGTACGATAAGTAACTGTAATATGACGATGGTGAAAGAAAGTAAACTTTGTTTTAGTACCACCGGACTACGGAAGAGCTTCTTTCCTCAGGCTGTGAGACTCTTCAGTTTCATCCTTAAGAATAACTATAATAACTATACAAACATAGCCAATCTTTTCATTTATTGTCTTGTTTGCTTATGTAGGTCATATTGAGGCATCAGTATTAAACTGAGGCTGTTTCATAACCAGTTTAAAGTTCCTTGTAGCACTTTTAACATTCTGTTTGTGAGGTGGGACAATTACATGAAAGGGAAACAGACCTTTTTCCTTGTTTGACCTTTTTTTGCCATGAACTGATATTTTAATGGTTTGTTCTATGCAGAAAGTCCAACTGTTGCAGAAATCTGACCTTCGCAGAATAACAACATTATTAAAATCAGTTCTAACTTGTAGGTCATTAAAATGCTCTGGCTTGGTTATTTAAAGTTTTTTGGAAAAGTCACATTACATCAGGAGGAGGAGGACTGAGGTCGATAGGGACTCATCTTCACACCTCTCCTCGCTCCGTGAAGACCCGCTCCTCAGCATAGGTGGCAAATTAAATCTCATGACTTTACCCTTGTTGTTTGCACTCCTCTCTCCTTCCTCCTTTGTGTCTCTCTCCTACTGTCCTGCTCCACTTTATCCCATCTTTTGTTTCACTCTCCTCATTTCTGTCCGCCTCCTCCCTCTTCTTCATTTCTCTTATCTCTGGTGTCTCTGTTCTCTTTTTTTCCTCTCTGCTCCTCCTGAGAGTGTCCACTTCCTTTTCACTCTAACTGAAACACAGCAGTAGCACAAAGGATGCTAACTTTAATTTCAATAAAATTTTCAGCTTGAGGAGGAATTTGAAGTTGTACATTTGTATTGCACTATGCAAAAAAACCTCCTGTAATTGCAAAAAATATTCCTTTTATTATAGGATTATTTTGCTTTATATTAGGTTGAATGGCTTGTATAAACTGATATACCCATGGCTGTGACAAAAGGTTTACTTTAATGAAGATGTTGTCAGGTTCTTGATTAGGGTTTTAACAGTGTGGATTATGTCTTGTTCTTCTTATTGTGGCCACTAATAGAGTTAATAACAGGCTTATGGAGCTCTCAGGGGGATCCTACTGATGTCTATTGTAGCTGTGTGTCTGAGTGTTTATTGTTCCTTCGTTTCCAGTTCCCATAATTCCCCTCTCCCTCGCCATAATTCCCCTCTCCTGCTGCGCTATTCTGTTCTGTTGGTCTTTTCTCTTTTCCTGTGTTTTGTGTCTTTTATTTCCTCTCCCCAAGGGTAGAGATGGGTCATCGGGTTGCCATGACAAAAGCTTTGATTGTTGTCCAGATCCGGGGGATGACGTTGGAGAAATGAGTTTTCTGAGAAATGTCAATAATTTCAAAGGAAATAAATTGGTAAATTCAGTTGTGCTTACAGTGGATGGAGAATCAGTACAAGTAAGAGCCACCAGTGTGAAAATGTTTGCTGAGAAGAAGCTTTTTCTTTTACTTTTCAATTAAAATGTGGCTGAGTGGTTGGTGAACACAACAATTAAAAATACAAACAAGTATAAAGTATGAAAAAAAAAAAATGTAATACTTTTATTGTAACAGTGCCAGAGTTTACGTAGATTCACATTTGGTTTCACAAACCGTTAGTCATACTTAAAATATTTCATATTTTTTCATGCAAGACCTCTCTTCAAACATGTTAAATCACTTACAATCTTACCTTTGCAATCCGTAGGTGTTTTTTGTCATATGTTTGATGAATAAAAAACAAAACATACTGTGTTCTAATTTCCTTTTCGTTCATTTTTCTTTATCTAACCTTTATTCTTTTAAAATCTAGGGTAGATTTCCCTCTCGAGCCCAATGATAAATCTTCAAAACTCATAACATGGGAAGGGAAATCACTCTTTGTTTAAGATGCTCACATCTCAAAGACATTTCAGCCCGTTCTCACCCCCAACGCGTCAAATACGACGGCCAGCCAGTCGCCCTTCACCTCTTGAAGCACCCCTCTAGTGCAGTAGTATAAAAACGTGAAAAGTCCATGTCAGGGGGTGGCTGAGATGGTGGGGGCTGGGTTTTGCGTCCTGTTTGTGACCAACAGTCGAGCGTGATTTGTTTGTAAGTTACATAACAAGACTGAATATGTTTTTGTAAACAAAAGTATGATCTTTTCCTAAACCTGACCAAGTAGTTTTTGTGCCTAAACCTAACCAAAGTGCGACAGTTTCACAACATTGTGTGAAGTGTCAGCAAACTTTATTTTGAAATTGTAAGCGGACATTGTATATCGCTTATTATTGCTAACTTGACCGTGGAGCTTTTATTTTTAAAGTCTAACCAGACGTTGCATGTTACATATTATTGTGAACTTGACTGCAGAACCGTTCACATGCAAAACTGACACTGGAGGGTTAGGTTAAGCATCATAGTTTAAAGCTTCAGGTCACTGAGCAAGCTGCCGTATATGACCAGTTGGGAGAGGGAACGTGTGGGACACTCGGTAAAGAACCTGTAGATTGTTTTATTTTAATGGGTCATAAGCCAATATGGGACTTCCTGCTCTGTACCACTATAATGCACATCTAAATGAAAAATGAATAAGTTCATCATATAAAACAGAGTTTTAAAGTTTAATATTTGACTTACTTTGACTAACTTTTTATATGAGATCTCTTTGTACAGTTGGAGAGCTTACAAACTTATGCAACCCTTTTGTGTTTCTAATTAAGTCATTTTGATTTTTAGATATGTCTTTGTCTAGTCTGACAGTGTTTCATACTTTCAGCTTGTCTGAGGTCCTCCAGCCTCACTGTTGTGGTTGAGTCTCAGCATCCTCATCGCCATTTCCAGCGCATCTCATCTGCATCTCTGCAACCTTGCGTAACACCAAATCGTGTTACAATCCAAAGTTGCATTTGGAGTCGCCTATCCGTGAAAACAGCACGGTCTCATTCATGGTCACGTTAGCATTGACAAAACGGCAACGTCGGCCTACATGTTCAATTTAAAGGCACAGAAACCTGGTTCGGTTTAGGAAAAAAAACATGGCTTTGTCCTTAAAACTGTCCAGTAAGTCTCTATAAAACATCATCTGTGGTTTCTTTCACATTCATCATGCTCCTATGTTGTTGCAGTGGAACAAAACCAATTTTTTTCGTCCTGTATAAGAGACTTGAGTGTGAATGCAGAGTCCATACTGGAGTGCAGATAAGGTAATGGTGAGGGAGGTCGAGCGGGACGAGCGTCTGATATGTGTAGGCTGTTCAGTGTGGGTTTAAACTATGATTTTACTGTCTTCTGGAGTCCAAATCAGCAAATGGGGCTAGATGGAGAATAAGTGTTAGTCAATAAAATGTCCACCCAAGTACACCGCCGTGCCCACTAGTGTGTATGTGTGTGTGTATTTTCAGTCAGCCTTGAAATGGGTGATTCCTCCTCTCGGTTTAAGAACTGAGAGTAATGATGTAGAATGGAAGAGGTTTATAGAGGCATTAAGCCCACCTCTTACACCCTCTCTATCTCTCTCCGTCTCCGGCTCTATTTCTTCGTCTCTCTCCCCCTCTTCCTCAGTGTCCCCCTCTCTCTGTTTTTATGGTGGCATTATTATCTCGCTCTCCCACCCATTACTGTTCAGGTTGGAGCAGAATAATAAATTTCAGGATCGTGCCGACGCAGCGTTTCTCCACCTGAAGCTCATTCTGTGGACTCGACAGAAACTGTGTTTCGGAAACTGTGCACCGAAACACACAAGACAACAGAGATTGGAGCATATTCTTGTTTTTCCTTACTTTTCAAATATTTTTTAAATGAAAAGTACCATTAGTAGAAGCAGAAGTTGTGGTTGTTTGTTTGTGTTGCTGTTGCGAAATTACTGTTATTGCAACAGTAGTGCTGCTGCCATAAACTGTGTACTGCACCCTATCACAAGATATCCACAAAATATAGATTTACTGGTTAATTTCTAACAGAAAGTACATTTCCAACTTGAAACAAATCTTTACAGCTTGGAAAAATAGTGGTATTTCGAATTCTATGCTTGATTTAAGTAAAAATTGTGTCACACCTACAATTTTCTAAGCTGCTTTTTGTGCTCTGGTGGATTTCTGAGACTTTTTTGAGATTTCTGTGCTTATATGCTGGGTAAAAAAAGAAAACATAAGCTTTGTTGCTCCTGTGTGTGACTGTCATTTGGTCCACAATTAATATATTGTGTAATTGCAAACTCGTTCCAATCAAAGCACTAATTAAAGATGCTCTGTGGAGTTGTTTACATTCAGTGTTGCTCACCAGATTGTTTGTGTCTTTAAGATCAATCAAACGTGATAAATGCACTTCCTTCCTCACGAAACACCTACCACTCTGATTTTTCTTAAAGGTGCAATATGTAAAAATCAGCCACCTGTTCAATTCATATCAGCATATCACCAGAGAAACTGCTAACTGCTGCGCACTGTACTCTCTTTATAAATCCATGACTGTAGCCACTGTTAGCTTGTTAGCTCAGTTAGCTGTGCAGCTAACCTGGCTACCAGAGGATTGTTGGTGTTCACACCGCTAGCAAAGGACCGCTGGGAGAAGCAGGTTTTCAGGCCTTAGGCTATCTGGTTAGCATGCTAACTTTAGTAGAAAGCTCTGCAACACAATACATAGGAAGGTTTCTGACATGACGTCCAAACTGTATTTTATTCCCATTCTGTTGATAATTTTGCAAAAATTCTATTTTTAGAATAAATTAAACCTGTATTTTTCACATTCATGTTTACTATGTGTCGTCTTCTCTCGAGTTTGTTTGCATTGCAACGAACTAGTATGACACCATTGGTAGGTACAGCTCCACCATTGTACAGTATGCACATGTGTGTCCTCAAGCACATGTGCGTGATAGGGACCCACTCATAAAAAAACTGGTCCATAACGTTGCAAGAGGTCAAAAGCCCTAAACCCTTAAAGTAAAACTGACTCTACATATTCAGCTATTCTCCGCCATCTTAGGCACTTACCTTCAGCAATCTTCTTGTGCAGCCTGCTGGTGTGGAGGGGATCAAACACTGATGTCAATTAATTAAAAAATAAAATAAAATTAATAATAAAGAAACACGTCCTTGCTGTTTACAATACTCTCATGGATTTTGCTGCTACATCATTACTTGATCTGGTGCAACTTGTAGCATAAGGCCGATAGTGTTAACTAATGTTGGCGAACTTTTGAGAGATATTGCTGTTTAACTGACATTTTAGAGTCAGTTTGTGTCACAGTGACTTGTTACATAATGTCACTATAAATATGGCAGCATTAGGTAAGCCTAATGAACTCCATGGAAGTAAAATAAACTCTCTCTTTTAACAGTGTGTACAAATGGCAGCTTACTAGGACATGCTTTTGCCAGGAGAAACATAATTCATCATGACTATTTTGCTTAATAAATGTATTAATCTCTATTTCTTCTGCTTTCTTCAGCTCTTAGCCTATGGAGGGAATGTGCTCTATACCGTGTCTTATAATACAGACAAACAAGAGCAAATGGACATCAGAGTCACCTCGGAGCCCGACCTAATCATAGAGGTAAGTCTTCAAACATGTACAACGATAAAGTACTTTTACATTATCTCCTAATGAAGAGCTGTTTAACAACTTGTCTGTTAATGTACAGTTTATATGGTGTTTCTAATAGATTTTGATTTTTGATTGTAATTTTTATTGAACCCTTTCATTAAATTTGTGAGACTCTTCAGGAGCAGTGGGCTGTGTGAAGCTGTGAAATAATCTTCAGTTGTCTGGGCAGCACCTTGGTCAAGGGCATCGACCAGGAGCATCTTTAACACTTAACACAGGCATGGCTTGTGTAGCTGGTGGAAACAGTCATGCGTGTTTTATGCATTTGAGTCTGCAGCATTATTTATCTTTTCCCGCAAGCAATTGACTTTTGCACCAGTGAAGACCACTAAATGAAGTAGCAAATAAAAGCTGTTAAACACACACACACACACACACACACACACACACACACACACACACACACACACACACACACACACACACACACACACAGCTGGGAGAGAAATGCTGAACTTAGCAATAAAAAATGCAGATAGAGTCTCTCTCTCCTCTCTCTCTTCGTCTTTATAATGAGCAGCTTGTGATATGATGTATGGCAGCAATAAGCAAAGCAGCAACACTATTAGTTAACTGTTTATATCTCCTATATCACTAAACAACAGTGTGTGTGTGTGTGCAAGACAGTGTAAAGTACACACACACATATACAAACAGGCACATAAGCAGGTTGGTGTGTTCCTGCATGTTCAGTGTGCCAGAGCTGCAGAAATGATCCTGTTATTTCACACACACACATTTCTCCCAACGATGTGTTAAAGAAATATATTTACATTCATCTGTTATATGCAGTAGTCTGTGGAAGTGTCTCCTTTTTTAGGCACGGACTGGAAAAGAGTGAAATATAACTTAAAAGTTTCATTCTTTTAGAAAAACTATTTCAGATTAAATATGGATGCAAAAGTAAAACAAATAATTGTATTATGACTTTGAACTAGAGCTAGGAAGACAGAAGAGACAAAAGAAAAGAAGGAAGGGAAAAAGAAAACAGAAGAAAAGGAAAGAATACATGAGGATGAAAGAATTAAAGAACAATAGAAAGAAAAGAAGAAGGGACAATAGGAAACAGAGACAGAAGGAAGTAAGAAGGAAACACAGGAAGAAAAGACAAAAGAAAGGAAGATGGAAAGAAAGAGAAAAAGCAAAGGAAAAGGGGAAACAAGGAGGAAGGGAAAAAAATGAAGTAATGGACAATAGCAGACAGAGATGGAAGAAAGTGAGAAGGAAAGATTCAAGGAGAAAGGAAACAAGAAAATTGACAAATGAAGAGGGGATACAATGGAAAGAAGGAAATAAATAGGGGGAAAGGAAAGAGGGAAGAAGAAAGGGGAGAAACATTGAAGAAGCAAACAAAGGCAAAAAAGAGATGAGGAAGTAAAGAAAGAGGAAAGAACTGAGTGATGGATATTCACACACCAATGAGCTTGAGTTATTTAAAGATGTGTCAGTGAGATGGACAGACAGGGAGGAGATGGGAGGACAAGTGCCGGTCTTGTTGTCAACAAAAAGCCTCTCCAAATGATGACGATAATGAGCCACCTACGCACTGTCAACCGTCTTTCTCCCTCTTCACTGTCTCTCTTTCAGCCATCGTCTCGTTGTGTTCCTTTCTCTTCCCCTCGCTGTTTACTGTCGGCGTATCTGCATCAAGATGTGATATTGTTTGCTTGTTGCACAGTTTTGTGTAGCACAGAGGAGAAGCTTGTGGCTCGGTTGTAACTTTCGTGGGATCTGAATAGACAATAATCTCTCTGTCTTTGTTTGTCTGCATGGCTTTGTTGATTTCCGTGTGTTTCTGTCAGTCCTGCCCACTTTATCAGCCTCCATCAGCACAGTTAAAAAGAATGGAATTAAACAAGCCTTTCATGACAATGATGGCAACAATCAACTGGAAATGTGTGCATCTGGAGTTTCTCATTGAGCATAAAACAACAAGACTGCAACTTAATTTGATTTTCTTTCCAAATATCATTTTAGTGCATACTAATGTAATCAGTATATTCTGAGTTCTTCTACAGTTGCACACGATGTTGAGGAACGAGTTGAAAGAGATGTTAACAAATGAAATGCTTTCATCGTGTCAGTTTCAGCTGTCAATAAGTTTTCAAGAGGACAATACTGACTGAAAGAGAGAGGCTTGTTTGATTCTGTATTTTTCTTATCACACAAGAAATCCCATGATAAGAACAAAACAAGCCATAAACTGATCCTGCGAACAAGTAACAAAAGTGTTACGATATGTAAACCGGGTAAATGTGCAACCAGTGAACTGAGTGGAGAGCGACGACCACCACTCTTTTGTAGCTCTCTCGTCCCAACATTGGAAAAGTTTGCGAACCCTCTGCTGTAGCTAATTTCTCTGTTATCCGTAGAGGAAAATGCTAAGTATTAGAAGACAGATAATAAACTGTTGTTGGTTTCGGTCTTTTTAATGTAATTCTTTAATGAGAGCAATACAGAAAAACTACCATCCTTAAATTTAAAGGCATAATATGTCGCCTTTACACATTAAAATATCTTGAAACAACTACACGTGTGATTTATTTAGTTTTGTTGTGTACTTGCATATGCTGGCCCAGAAGTGTCGAACCAGATTGGCTGTGAGTTCATGTGCTGTCAGAATTATTGGAAAAAAACAACTCCAAAAGTTTGAGAAAATTTGAATACACAAGTTCCCAAATCGACATCATATGACGCCGAAACATGGCGGACAAAAGTAAACATTGGGTTGATGGTAGGAAACTTCTATGGAAGTCATGCATTGTGCAGTAATTGTATCGTTCCCTTGTCACTCAGATACCATGTTGGCGTCCATGTTGCTCCCACTTTCCGACATAAACACACCAAGGTTGGAAAAATGACTTCCTAAATCAAGAAAAAGGGACCATCCGGAGAGCATGTGAATGCAGCATTAAAGGCCACAACACATCTGATTCGCTAATGTTAGCTAAATTACGTGATACCAATGTTACTGCATAGCTACAGTAGCTTCGTAATAGCCTAACTTTAGATGGCAGACTACATAAATATTAGCAACATTGCTGATTTGTGAGCGATAGTAATCATAGTTAGCTAGCAAACATGTCATTTACTTCTCAGACTTGTGTACTATGTGTAGACTAATGGCGGAATACAATAGAAGCTCTATTCCGCTGACACTCACTTCTGTCATCATGTTGTGGCTTTTGCATTTGGTTCAACTCTTCTGGGCAAACATACCTAAATCATCCCAAATGTTCAGACCCAAAAAATCGTTATTTATCAATGGCGTCTTATCCCTATGTTGCGATAACTTCTGGGGAAACATGTTAAATGAGAGAGTAAGGTGGGAACCCTGCAAATTAGCTAGCTCACGTATGCTAATAACGTGAATTCAACTTTAATGCGTCACCTTGTCCGTGCGCATGATTCCTGCCTGTGTCAGATAGATTTTCATGGGCAAAGGTGCTTGTTTGACAATTAGGACAACAACTCCAATGATTCCATGCTATTTCACGACATCATCAAAATACTTTTCTTGTCATGATCTGATTGTGACCCCTAGTGGCAGGAATTACATGTTGTGAATTTAACTTCCTGCGTTGTGATACAAAGACGTGAAACACATTAAAAGTTAGACAATAAAAGCTTAATGAAAACAGTTTTCTCTCTCAGGTGACTGTTTTCATGTCAATCTGCCTCTTTTCTTTGTCTCTCTCTCTTTCTTTCTGTCTTTATCTCTGCATCTCTCAGCCCTGCGGCTCCATTCTTACTCTTTATCCCTCCCTCCATCTCCTCTCTTTCAATTAGTTTTTATTTAATGGTTTATTGGCATGGTAAGATCCCTCTCTCTCCCTCTCTCCCCTTCCATCAGTAGTTGTCACTCTGCGTTAGCTGCTACATGCCATTGATCTGCTCTCAACAAGAGATAGTCAGATACCAAGCCTGGGCTCAATTCACTTTGCATTCAGTCCATTCAAAATGTCAATAGAAACTGCAGCTCATTACCTAATGACACATCATTCACTCTCACTCTCTTTTCTTCCTTCAGTTCGGTTGAATATCGTGCTCCTTTCTGAAGGAGTTGTCATACTTTATTTATGTATTAATGAGAACATCCATTTTCTAGATTTATGGACTTGAAGGTGAACTGCAACAAAGAAGCACAGACTAAAAAAAATATCAAACTTAAAAATGTTTACTTCTACTTTCTCTCCCAGGGAGGCGGGATGAAGATTATTGACAGAAGGTTTGGCCAGCCGGTGTACCCGTCCTCGCCAAGCACCAATCATATCGCTCTCCTTCCAGAGAACTTCCTGGTTTCAGACAGCGCGCAGCCGATCAGTCGGAGGGATTTCTTGTCTGTGTTAGCCAATGTGAGCAGATTGATGGTGCGGGCCTCTTACAGCACAGAACCCAGCGCTGTGTACAGGTAGAGACAAACACAGACACGCATTTAAATGCAACACGCTCACCTCTACACTGTTGGGCATTAGTGGATGGTTACATTCAGTGGGTTGAGTGTTCTAAACAATCATAATTACTTTTTTCTTTTTTGTATTTGTTCTGTAACAGTCAAGTGTAGTAGTTTTGTGCTTGAATTTTGGAGTCCCTTGGTGAAATGTTGCACAGCTAAAAACAAGACTTAACACATTTTAGTGTCATCTTGTCATTACACTATGTGCCAAAAAAAAAGTATTAAGTGAGAGCAAGAAATGCCAACTCTTGCCAGCTTTAACCCTCTACAACCTAAACATAAATCTGACTTTATGAACTCAGGTCATAAAAGTTCCTAAAACCGAATCAGAAAAATACAGTAGTCCTGTTTATAAGAGGAGGTGTATGATTATCTGTAAAA
This sequence comes from Pagrus pagrus, assembly GCF_965226575.1. Classification (NCBI taxonomy): domain Eukaryota; kingdom Metazoa; phylum Chordata; class Actinopteri; order Spariformes; family Sparidae; genus Pagrus; species Pagrus pagrus. The sequence continues at coordinate 16,269,738 of NC_140200.1, forward strand.
ACAGACAGGCTACCAATGTGCCACATGTTTCTGCTTGATATCTCACTCTCTTTCACTGTGTGTGTGTGTGTGTGTGTGTGTGTGATGTATGTATGTAGACTTCACTCATTCACAATGCAGGTAGCTAATCCCTCCGCCAGAGGAGAGAGGAGAGCTTCAGCTGTAGAATTCTGCTCCTGTCCTCCTGGATATGCTGGAACTTCCTGTGAGGTAAACACACACACAGATACACACACACAAACGCAGACACACACACGCGCACCTTCCTCTACTTTGAAACTTCCTTTACAATAATCAACAGAAGACAGTCTTGGGGAAAAGTATGTAAGTAGGAGTACTATAAAGCCGTGTTAAATGGTATTTTGATTGGAAAATGTCCATTTACAAAGCAAGCACTCGAGTAATTTTGTTTTGAGATCAGATCACATAGACTCACTAATAGCCTTTTCAAATTTAAGTCAATCAGCAGTGTATGAATGTGTTTTCACTCATTGTTAGAAAATGTCTATTCTTTAAAGATTGCAAAACAGCTGACGTTTCATCAAGGAATGGAGGCCATTTATTTGTCTTTAAAAACAAACTGTTGCTCACAGAAAATTAACGGAATTATTAATAGTACATTGGTATCGGGTATAACACAACCAATGATATCTTAAGCAAAATGTTGTCCTTTTAAGTTTGTTTTCATGCGGTTTTGTAAAAAGTTCGGGGAATGAATGGCTACCTGAAAGTACATTTGTTATTCGGAGTTGAAAACCTTTGGTACACTTTAAGCAGTTTTATAACAATTGAGTAACACCAAAACATTCAAACATATCATCATGATCCCTAAAGTGTTGTTTTATTATATGTTGCTTTTAGTGGACCTGATTGTAAATGTTACTTTTAGTATTACATGATTGATGAAAGGATCATCCCAGTTTTCTTTAAAGCTTGCCAAACAAAACTGAAACAACAAGGTCAACTCTGTGATTAGTTCTCGTCTTGTCCGACACACACATGCACTCATTCATACGTTACCATTTGAGAGCTCAACAGGCAGAATCACGCTCAGAAACATTCACAGTGTAACACGTAAAAACACACTGGAGGTGCTAATTAGAGGCTCTCAGGATAATTACTCCACACTACAGCAGCTTAAAGATGACTGTGTCTGCTCTCCTGTCTTCTAACTGTGTGTGTGTGTGTGTGTGTGTGTGTGTGTGTGTTTCAGACGTGCATTCCTGGTTTTCGGAGGGTTAATGGGAATCTGTATATGGGCTTGTGTGAAGCTTGTCATTGCCACGGACATGCCTCACAATGCCACGAGGTCACAGGACACTGCCTGGTAAGATGAGCACACTGCCGTGATTTACTTTGCTTCACTCATTGTTTTGAAGTGGTTCGCCAAAAACCAAGGGGAAGGATGTACCGGGGATTACATGTTAAGAGCAGCGATAAAAGCTTTTATGAAAAAGCTTTCTTACTTTTGGTATTTGCAGAATGTCAAAAGAGAACGCTGGTTTCAAATTGCAGGTGTTACCATTTTTAGACAGTATTTTTCATGTAATACTCTTGTACTGTAATTTTCTTTTAACTTGACAAGCTGTCACTCCATTTATCATCATTAAAATAAAATAGTAGGTAGCTTGCCTGTCATGATTAAATGAGCTGACATCTTTATTCATGTTTTAAGCAGTCAACTTGCCCATTTTGTTTTTAAGGTGAATAATTAAGAGAGGTTAATTTAACTGGCTGGGAGTCCTGGATTGCTCATGGTTTTTGGTGGATTATTATTTGAGATTTCACGAAAAAACTGGAGAAGTAACCAATGGATATCCCAATGAAAGCTAAATCAGAATCAGGTTTATAGGCTAAGTTTGTGCACACATACAATATATTCCGACAATATTTTTAGTAAATAATCAGCAGTAATGTGGATCTAATGACTAACTGGGAAAGTATTAGAACAAAAGTCTGTTAAGTTCATAATATGACATCACTTTACTGTAATACAGCCTTTAAAACCAGGAAAGACCAAAAATCTTGTCATGATAAAATAATATCCAAAAATCTAAGACGAAATAAAGCCACAGAGTCTCAAATCACGGAATCAAGGATATAGAATCGGAAATATTGTTCTGTTGTGCCTACCAGAGGGGGGAAGTTGGAACAGGGTGTGTCCTGTGTGTAATCTGGAGATGTTTAAGCCCTGAATGGAGGGCAGGTTGGCACCAATGGTTCCTCTCTGCAGTCCTGACTGTCCGTTAAAGTCTGTTACTGTCCTGTTTTTCATGGCCGGAGTACTGCAAATGTAGAGCTGGATCAGAAGCTCAAGCAGGTTGAACTTCATGAACAGGGGGAAAGTACATCCTCCCGCTGGGTCTTTTTGATGATGGAGTCTGTTGGAAGCCAATTTTATATCCTTGGAGATGGTGAAGGTGTCTACAGCAGACACAGAATCATTGGGTACATTGATGAGGGATGGTGTTCCGGGGCTCCTCAATCCAAAAGGGGAGATAGCCCCTCTACCCTCTGTCGCTTCATGACACAGAAGCACAAATCAGAGCAGAAACATCTGGGAAAAAAAACATATTTAATTTGTATTTGAGAGGGAAATCAGAGGTCTCATTATGTTGTTCTTGGATACGCCATCTAGTGGCCCTCGGAGGAACTGCAGTTTAAGACACTTGTGCCCTGGCATCACACAAACGCGCGCACACACACACACACACACACACACACATTCACACATGCTCACACATACATGCCAACCTGCTGATGTACTTCTGCACACACATCATCGTTCCCCAGTCTACACATTGCCTCAGGCTTAAGCTGTCAGTTAGCATCAAACTAATACACACACACACACACACACACGCACACACACAGACACACACAGCTGTGGGTTTTGTATTACCATGTTATGTTTCATTATAGATGAGGAGGATGCTGGGATATGTCAGAGGGAGGAACACACACACACAAACACTCACACACTCTCTGAGCCAGAAGCCTAAGATAGACAGATGAACACACACACACACACAAACACACACAAACACACACACACACACACACACACACACACACACATACAACCACAGAGAGACAACTTGACATAAACTGACTCACGGACGTGCATGCAAACAACCACACACACACACCTCCTGGATACATATTCATACACTGTCACTGACGGATGGATAGATGGACTCACACACACCCTTCCCTGAGGACTGTGTTTGGATACAGCTGAATGGCTGAATGATGCTGTGGTCCTATAGGTTAACGCAGCGTGCGCGTCTGTGTCAGGGTGTGTTTCAGCAGTGAAGAGACATTTGATCTGAGAAGGAAATGATTCGGAACATAACTGACACTCCTTCACACACACAAACACATACACACACACACACACACACACAAAGTAGCATGGCTAAACTGGAACTTGTGTTGTAGTTTGACTTTTTAAAAATATGTCGGCCCAGAAAAGAAATGAACAGACCCGTGGGAGGAAGACAATTTCATCTCACTGTAATTTGTAAAATGACCCTCAACATCTTAAACTGAAATGTTTTAATACAGAATTACTAGTTTCATCTGTATCAGAGCAATGAAATGTCATGCTGAATAAGTTTTTTAATTAACTGTATTTTTGGGGCAGCTTTGGAATAAGTTATTAAGGATTTATTCACATTTTGTGATATGACTGTTGGCAAAGCAGTCAAGAAAGGGCGAATGTGGTCGTATATTGTAGTTTAGTTGATTTGCTGTTTTATGTGTAAAGTTTATCCTCGTGTCATGTTTCACTTTCCATTTCCCATCTTTGTCTGTTTTCTGTGTTTACCTGGCGCATTTAAGTCTTTGTTTTCATCCTGCCTCTCCTGCGTTCCTGTGTCTGTTCCCCGGTCCTCGCGTGTTCTCTGTGTTCCTGATTTGTTTCCCATGGCTCCTGGGTTTTTGTATTACTGTTTAGTTCTCTGGATTCTCCTTGTTGCCTTTTTGTTACTTGCATTTGTTACTTGCATTTTGAATCGTTGATATTTGGACGTTTATTTTTCAACCTGCCTGCCTCTGTGTCTGCCTTGGGGTCCTTCTTCAGTGAACTGTGACAAAATGTCATCAATAATTTAAACATTTTCATAATGTGTTACCAGTTGATCACAAAGAGGCCAGATTCACACTTAATCTCATGTGATGTTGACGCTAGCCAGCAGAGTGATATAACATTCATGATCAACATGCTTTCATTATACGTTTCTACTCAAACAAACATGACATATGTTCATGTCTATTTTTTTTAAATAGTGGAGAGAATTGAATGAGGTTCTTGGGTACATTATTAACAAACTGTTTGTGCCTATTAATGCTATGTGCTTGTATGCCAGTTGTTTATGCTAATCCTGAACCACATCATTAACCTTGACCTCCTTGAGATTGTTCCTCCTGCTGCTGTCTGCTTGACAGTGATTTGATGTGACAGCTTTATTTAAAAGCAACAATATATCAACAACTGTCTGCTGTTCTCATTTCACTGCTGTAACCCTTTGAGCCTATTAGTTTTTACCTTTCTAACATCTAACCTCTAGAAGCGAAGTGTGACACTAATTACACCAAAACAGAGCAGGTCTATTGTTAGCTCTTTGGTTTTCTTCTTTTTCACCCTTGGTATTAAATACAAAATAACTTACTCTGTGGCTCATTATTCAGGTTAATTATCATCGTGTGGTAAAATTGGATTTAGCTCTGCCTGTCTTAGGTTAGCTTTTTAAATACTACACTGGAGTTGATTCACAGTTATAGTCTATATAGGCTTATAGTCTGTCTTCAGAATCGCTTTAGGAGATTGTCTACATGACATGCTGTTGCTTTAATTGTCCGCCTTAATGCACGCTCGCTGGCTGCCTCTCCTTTCTCTTTTTCTCTCCTTTCTGTTTTCTCTCTACCAGCAACGTTATACTTTCTTTGTCAGCAATACCTTTTTTTATTATTATTATAATGTTATTAAATAGGAGAGGTTGCATCACGATCAGTGCGTTTAACAGAGCTTCTCTCTGTCTGCAGAGCATGTGTGATTGACAGTAGACTGAGGGGGAAGATCGGGGACAGATTTTCCATTAGGTCTTTGATGGCATTGCTCTCTTGGACGGATAAAAACATTTGCATAAAATCAGTATACAATGCAAAAATAGGTTGCCAAGTAGTATATATGTGGGAAACACTGCTTCTTCACCTTGTGCTATGCTGGAAACAGATAAAAAAAAAAAAAAAAAACACTAAAATGGGCAAACTCTATTTGTTTCCAAGACAATTTCAATACTATTGAGAATTTCTTTGATCAAACGATTATTGTGCCGCATTCCGTTTTGCAATGATGCTCTCATTTGTCTCGCGGTGTTAATTAAGGTTATTAAATGATTTGTTTACCTAATATTTTGTTTGATCTGAATGAACTTTAACCCGTGTGTCTCTTTCAGGACTGTTTCCACCACACTACAGGCTCCCACTGTGACACCTGCCTACCTGGTTACTATGGCAATGCCACCCATGGGTCCCCTGCAGACTGTCAGCCCTGCGCCTGCCCGCTCAATCTTCCCAGCAACAAGTAGGTTCTGAAGAGGCTCACAGTGACGACACAGACACTTCAATAAATCAATGCTGAATTTCTGTCTCTTTGAATTCCTCTACTTTCCTCACACTCCATATTTTTTTCTTTTAAAGGATAAATCACTGTCGGTTGGAGTATAATTGTAATGAAATGAATGGAAATATCATCACCACAGGCAGAAATTAACTTAAATGTGGCTAAAAAACTTAATGCAGTCGCAAACTTGGCCTCCCACAAGTCATTAAGTTATGTAAAACCTTGATTATACAAATTGTCTCGTATGGAGAACCGCTCATGCTGCGCCTATTTCTCAGTCTCAAATCATGGTTGTTCAAGTTACATCAAGTATCTTGCACTCTTAGTAGTTCGTTTTCATTGCCTGTCCTATGGTGGCCCTCCTAACATCTGGTCCTGCTCTGTTGGTGCTGAAGATGACCAGTGAACTCTGCACTGGCAACGTCTAAAGCTTCGAACGTCATCAGTCATGACACAGTGATATGAAACACTGTGCTTTATAATAATAATAATAATAAACTTTATTTATATAGCGCTTTTTAAAAACAGAGTTTTACAAAGTGCTTTGACAAAGACAATGCAAAATTGTAGAGGACAACAGAACAGATTTGAGAGTAGTAGTAGAAGAACATAAGTAAGAATAAGAAAAAGAATAAAAGAAATGGGTTAAATCAATAAAACAAGAACAACAATATAGTCAACTCAGACAGTAGGAGCAAAGTAAAAGGAAGACATCACATAAAAGCAAGTCTATAAAAATGGGTTTTAAGAAGAGATTTAAAAGAGGTTACTGATCCTGCAAGCCTTATCTCCTCAGGAAGGGCGTTCCAAAGCCGAGGGGCCCTGATGGCGAAGGCACGATCACCTTTGGTTTTTAACCTCGACTTTGGGATGGTTAGAAGGGCCCCGCCTGAGGATCTAAGGCTGCGTGCTGGCTCATAAGGAGTTAAAATGTCTGTTATGTAACTCGGGGCCAGCCCCACAAGTGCTTTAAAAGTGATCAGTAAAATCTTAAAATCAATTCTAAAACGGACAGGGAGCCAATGAAGGGAAGCTAGGACTGGGGTAATGTGGTGTCGTCTGTTAAAACCGGTTAGAGGAGTGAAACAGCTGCTAGAGCTTCAGTTTGGCGTGTCCATTTGTAGTATACTGTCAGATTCATTTTGTTATTCCTCATGCTAGGAAGAAACCCTAGTGAAGGACCACCGTTAAATCCCCAAGGACGTAACTAATCATGTCCATGTACACAGAAAGTTCACAAGAGTAACAGCACAAAGAGTAATATACCATATTCACACGGCGGCCATTTTCCTTTGATGTCACACTCAGGAATGCTGGGGTAATGTAATGCTGCTGTTTTCTAGGTTGCGAGTTGTACAAATGTAGGGAATCTGAAAAATCATTCACGCATTAGCATCTGCTCAAATCTCATACATGCGTGTTTGATGCTGTCATATTTTAACAATAACAAAACTTTCACTAATGTCAGGTTGGATCTCTAATTAGGCTGTTGGGCCGCAGTCCACAGAAAACAATAGCTTAGGTAAACCCAAACTAGCAGACTGCTGTTGAGTTGATATCAATGACGCAAGCAAAGCAACACAGTACATAAAATAAGCACAGCAGAATCGTCATATACACCAATCAGCCACAACATTAAAAACACCTGCTTTATGGTGCGGGATCCTCCTGCATAACTGTTATTGTTACTGCAACGTTGCGGTGATTGGTGTATTGGCTAGCTTGGTTGTAAACTTAATTACCAAATCACAAATCAACAAACACAGAACAGCTGTAATGGAGGGTAACGGAATGAGATGTATAGATATCTACCTCTGCCATTAAAGATCTGCAGTTTCCCCAAATGACCAGACAGAGATGCTGTGTGTTAGGTGCACAGATGTCACCAGCATGGACACGCACGCACACACACACACACACACACACACACACACACACACACACACACACACACACACACACACACACACACAGGCAGCAGCAGCTGAGAATCTCCATGCAGTCACGACACGTCATGCCCAAAACTCTCCGAGCTAAAGAAAGACAGAACTCTCTCTGTCTCTCACCTCTCCTCTTCTCTACCTCCCCCTAACCCCTGCAGTAATAATAGCTGGAAGGTGCCGTGCCTTTCAGCCCCTCGAAATAGCCATCTAGTCCCTTCGATTCACTGAAGCTAACCACTCAAATAGCCAGCCAGCCAGCCAGCCAGCCGGCCAGCCAGCCAGTCAGTCTGTTCTGGTTAGCAGTGATGTCTAAGCTCTTATGAACATCTGATAAAGTGATGTCCATATTAGTTTCAGCATGCAAAGCAGGATGCCGATTTACAGCGAATCAGTAGAAATCAGTTTAGTCCTCGAGTGCTGTTCCTCTTTATTTACACCCAGGCTTAATTACCTCACTGCCAGGGAGGCTTTCAGTCTTTTTATCTGCCTGTCAGTTAGATCTAAATCTACTTAACAGATTTCAGGGAAATGTAGTTGAAGTCGCTTCGTCAATTATCTGTCCCTGAAGAGCCCCAGACAGAATTTCCTCTGCTTTGATTTTTATTTTAAAAACACTGCTTTCATCACTGTTATTACAGAACTTCTCTCCTACACAACATACTCGGATGGCCTTAAAAAAACATTTTTCTCTAACAGGTAACCCTCTGGCCTGTTTATTTAATTAATATTTGATTATCATTTGATTATTTGTACATTGTGCGGTTTTAACCAAATGTAGACAACATCTACAGTCAACTGTTGAGTCTGAGTCACTTGAAATTTGCACAATTAATCATCATAAAAGCCCCAATATTCCCAGGATTTAGACATCCTCCAAACAATCTGCATGATTGTCAATTATTCTTTGTATTTTGCTGTAGATCTGGATCAGATGTTGTTTGAGATTTACACTTTCTATTATTAGAGGAACTCATTTGGATGATTATGCCGCCTTGGCAGAGGCACTTTCCCAGTGATTTGTGGTTGTGTATCGGTGTTGAATGAAGTCTTTAGACGTGTAAGGTATCTTGTAGGTTCGGATTGTGTTGCCAGTCGTAACAGCATTAATGATGAGCCGTGTTACTGTACACCTCAACTTTCCTCTGCCTTCATTCCAGCCACACATTAATCTCGGCCCAATTACCTTTCTTCACAATAGCATAGTGACAGTTTCACATTTTTTGCCGCACTGTTTAAATATCTGTTGCTTTGTTGTTGTTGTTTTAGTAATACATTTTTTTTGTTGTTGCATGAATGTATTGAATGACATTGTTTTTTCTGGCACTTATTTAGCTGGTTTGACTAAAAATCCAGCAAATTATGGTTATTTTATTTTAAAAATATCATGAAATTGACATTACCATTATAGAGGGTTTTATCAATAATACCCTCTGCTACAGTAGAGAGAGTGTTTTGCAAATACTGTGTATATATATTGCAGTACATTAGGCATTTCACAGCTTAAGCGGTGTCTTATCAGATTAAATTTTAAAGATGTTTGTCTCTACACATGTTCTTCAGTCTCCTAATTTCCACCATTAAAACATTTAGAAAGCTCGATCCATTATCAAGAAAGTTGGGAGGCTGTAAAACTCCTTTCTGACAATATATTAAATGTTTTACTCATCAGCTCCATTTATTTTTGTAAATATATGCTTTTTGTCAATTCGATGCTCACAACACGTTGAGCAAGGGGCAACAACAGACTGGGAAAGTTCTGTAATGATCAAAAAACACCTTTCTGGAACAGGTAAACAGGGTAATTGGTAACAGGTAGGCGTTTCACAATTTACATTGTTAATCCGAAATAGCTTTAGTCAATGAATTCAGAGGCAGAATCAGCTTGCACGTGTCCACCAAGTGTCTGAAGGGAAAATCAAAAACATCAGAAAAACAGGCAACACAGCTAGCTGACCAGTACCCTGCAGCTGCACCTACAGACATTCATCATGTGTGCTTGAAAAACAATCAACTGACTGATAAGGTAACTCCAACAATCGGACATGTTGGGTTTATTTTCTTTTTCAGGGATCCTTTTTTTGATTTATTTAAGAAGAGGCTATACTCCTGAGGGATAAACTGAACCGAACTGATAACGCTGCCGGAGATCCTTTATTGATTTGCTTGGGAAGAGGCTTTACTTGGGAGAATTTGAAAATGTAAATGACAGTTGTCAAGGCATAAAACCGATGATCTGTTCATTTCCACAAATCCAGATGTGATAGTCTAAAAGAAGCATTGCCGTCAGTACTAAAAGAATGATCTTTAAATTGAACATCAAATGAAATTTCAACCTCAAATTTGACACAAGTAATGACGGGTGCTAATATCATGATTGGGTATGAAAGGGGCATCCTCAGAAGGCTGGGGCGAGGTTCACAACTCTGTGAAACACACAATTGTATAAAGTATTACTACATGGGCTTGGTCACACTTCGTGAAACCATTGTCATTTGCAAACAAACACAATGTGTTTGCAAATGATTGTGTTCTGTTTTTATTTATGTTTTGCACAGCATCCTAACATTTTTTTTTTAACTTGGCTTGTACAAATATATCCAGTTTTATACAGTAAAGTGTTACTTTAAAGTGTTTTGTTGTTTACATGCACTGGCTAAGCAACCTTACTTGTAAGTCTGTGGGCCAGCTTGCAGTTAGCGAGACAGTCAGTCAGTCAGCCAGCCAGTGAGTCATAGTGGGGCCTGGAACCCGAGCCAGCAGAACTATCTATAGTTTATGGAAGTGGGAGGGTGACAGAACGAGGGAAAGAGAATATCGCTTTACTCTGTCCGTCTGTCGCTCTTTCAGTTCATTTAGGTTTACAGTTCGTGGGCAGGGAGATTGTTTTCAAATTCAGGAGTGTGTGTGGAAGTAAAGACCTGTGGGTGTGTGAGAGAGGAAATTAAGTGTGTGTTTCTGGAAGAGTGCGAATGTGATGTTTAGAAAGTGAAAGTAAGGACACAGGTGTTTGCGTGTGTGAGGAGACAAACAATGGCCTTAACTCGCCTCTGTCCTCTCTTCTTCCTCCTCTTCCTCCTCCCGCTCCCAACACCTGGACAACGCTACCGAACTCATCAACAACTTCAACAAAAACAACAACAACAACGTCTTCATGGCAACTACAAAAGTTTCAGTCCCACTTGCCACCTGGGTGAAGAAGGGGAGTTGATGTGCGATCAGTGTCAGCCTGGATACACAGGACCACGATGTGACAGGTAACACACACACAAACAAATAGAAAAACACACTCACATGAACACTATGCTTAAAATGTATGCCATTATGTTGACTTATTTGCCTTTAAGCTTTATTCGGAGGTGTAGAGCTGGAAATGACTCAATGCATCATTGCTTATCTAAATCTAAATCTGTTTTGACACCATTTTAAAATAACTCTTTGGACATTAATCACGAAGAATGTTTCATGACCTAATTGCTATCTCAAAAATAGCCAATCTTATTGTCATTCAAAGAAATTATTATTTGGGAAATAAACCAGGTCTGTAGTCAGCCATTCCCTAAATGAAAACACATTCTGCTGCTCATTAAGTGTTTTTTGAGCACTGGATGTCTCGTTGTCCATCCAGCTTTCTGTCCTCGGCACATTTATTAGTTGAGTGACGTTCTTGTTCCATTAGCTGTGAGCTTCTTTACCCACCCAGGGCTAATGAGAAGTCTGTCTCAACGCTACTCTTGTTAAAACGTCAGCCTGTACTGTCATGTGTTGATGGTCTGCATCAATATGTGTATATATAGTTTTTTCGCCACCCAGGCTCGCTGATATACAGTTCATTTGGACTTTTTTGTTAAAACTGAAACTGCCCACAGCTGAAATTATGAGTCAGCGTGCAGTATTTGTCCATTTCGAAAACCATAATTATCGTTATAATTAATGAAGCAGTCAAGTTAAATCGTGTAGCTCTGAAAAGTCCACTTTGCAGCAAGTTCAGATGAAGCCTTGTGCTCAGTTTTGTTGGATGGCAGTGTGGGTCAGCTGAACATTGAATGTGAACTGAATGTGTTGATACTGTATTCTTGATTGCGATCACTGCAGATGGAATTGCTGAATAAGTTGTATTAATAATTCCATGCAAAGTGACCTTGTTAGTTTCATATATCTGTAAATATATAAAAACATTCTTGTCAAAAGAGGAGTGCGTTATCTTGTTTCTCAGTCCTATAGAATACTGCATTCACCGGACTCTAAATCTCCTGCAATGCTGTTTGGCCTTGAATAATCTGTTACCGAGGTTTTACATTTCTATAGGTTGTTCATTACTACCAGTGAATGTTTTCTGTTAATCATGTTCATAGTAGCAAATGAAAATTCTTTCATGATCTTGTTACGTTATGACTTTCTAAATTGTAATATCAGTCTGTATCAGGTGTGTGTGGGTGTGGAAGTTACCGTTTTCAATGTCCTAGACCAACAGTAGAAATTCCAGTCAAATTATATCTGTGTTACAGAGCTTCAAAACAAGTCATGGAAACTGCTGATGCCATGCATTACCCAGCCAGAGCGTCCATATTTGATGACCTGGGAATGAAACTTAATAATTAACTATCCGTCTCTAGAATTGTTTGATTTTTAAGTGAAGTGAATTTTCATCTGTGTTGGCAGCAGGGCCATCTGTGCTTATTTAATAAGCCAGAATACTTTATTACACATTAGCCGTAAGCTAGTGATCAACGGCAGGCAACAAGTGTGCCTGTGTCTGTGGTTGTGCTCAGTTCTGCCACTGACTATACTCAGCACTCACCAGAGACTCTGTTATTATTCCTCCAGTCTTTTGTAGAGCCCAACCGATACTCGATTTTTGAGGCCGATGTTGATGCCGATATTAGGGAATAAAAAAATCTGATATGGGTATATCGATGGATATTCATACGTTTTTTGCAATTATCCCTCAAATGTGTTTATCAAAAACTTGTGACAAAGATATGTAATGGAGGCAGGATAGCCGACATTTTAACAGTAAACTTTACTGTCTGAAACAACATGTATGCAAATACCGATGCCGAGCTGTGATTGGCAAAATTTGGCCCATATTGCCGGTCAACCAATGCATAGGTCTTTTCCTAACTCCTCTTTGTATGTTTATGAAATAAAGTATCTCTTCTCCAGTTAGCAGTCAGCAAGGACAAAGACTTATTAGAGTACATCACACCCTACAGTGGAGGATGGCCCCTCCACACCTCTTGGCTGCAAGACAGGTTGGGAAGTGAGAGTGAAGATAAATTGACTTTAGATCCCAAAAGTTTGATAAAAAATATACTCTGAGCTTTCCTCCTACTAGTAAACGGCTCCAAACTCTGTATGTAATCCCTCCACGTGAAAATTTGCTCTTCTATTTTCACTGGACATTATGACCAGGGAGATTTAAATAAGTTGGGAAAACCAGATTTGTCCCATCAAAAAGGTAAATACCAGATATCCGACACCCTGCTACCTACACTGATCATTATGTGTTGAGTTGCCTGTTATCCAGGTCTTTGCTGTGTGTTGCTAGTTAATAGAGAGCTGCTGGTGGACACAGGGCCTCAGCTCGCTGCCATGCATAGTTGACATGCCTCGCCGTACAGTCCACAGCAGAATCTCTCCGTCTGGCTCTTAGTCTTTTTATAAACCTCATTTGCTGCCGGAAAGCAAACTGACTCATTGTCGGTCCATTTTTTAACTTTGTCTGTCACAGAGAGGCATCTGCTCCGCACTGCAACCCAGCCGATGACTAATATGGTCTGGTGTTGACTGAGGGGCCCAACCAATAAAAGTTCACCACCTCTCTTTTTATTTATTTATTTATTCATTTATTTATTTATTTATTTATTTTATTTTATTTATTAATCCATCTTATTTCTCAGGGGCCGTGCATATTACCATTCCTGAAAATGTATGTAAAATGATCCTAAAATGCCTAAATTGGTATAGCCCGAAGTAAATTCAAAGCTGTTGTTTAACTATTTGGAGTACAGGCATGATTTTGGGCTCTTTTTAAAGGTTACAGCCTTAATTTTCTCTCAGAGAAAATCTGTAAGTGCTTCTGTCATTGATCTACGGAGTTTGAACACACTGAATCATTTATTTTTTAAGTCCGCATATGACCTATAACTGGCCCTATTAGCTTGAAAACACAACAGGTCCACATCATATAATCTTACATGGTACAAATTTAAATTGAATAACAATATCACTGAAAATAGACTTTTAACACATGTTTTTCTAATTAAATATCCAGGCGCCTGGGGAAAAAATGCCCTTTTGTGACCTCCAAAATACCCCTGCTTGAGAGTAAGAGGAGCAATAAACTCATTATAGTTCTTTATTTCCTTACTTACTTTAACTTTGTGCATATAAAATAGTAGGTCCATAACAGGTGGAAAAACAGTCTTTACAAAGACAAAGACATAAACTTCCATAATTTCCAAGCTTAAGGCTTTAAAACATTTGATTTATATATTCACAGGTATGAAATCTCATTGGCTACATGATCTGCAATCATCTGGAGGCTTACTTTTAAGTGGCTCAGGAGAGAGGTGATGGAACAAGGAGTGGGTCTCCTGTCTATGAAATCACTTGTTGGCTGTTGCAGGCCACAGGTTGGGCATAGACGCTCTAACTAGTCAAACAAGGTGTCAATCAATAGTTCAGCGGTCAGTAGCCATCTTAGGTAACTTTGTATTGCAGTTTAATATCATTTTACTCACAAATATAGTATTACATACGAAGATAAAAGCACAAACTAGCATTTGTGATCGCAGTGTGTTGCTTTTCCGTCGCCATTAATGCCTTGAATACTGTAGTCCCAGTGCAGCAGTGATGTTGGCAACCTAAATTCAAGAGACAAGTCTTAAAACAATCATCATGATACAAGGCATTGCAAGCACAGTTAAAGCAGAACACAAACATTAGAGGCAATAAAAGCAGAGCAAATTAAGCGTCAACAAAACAAACGCAAACGACACAACAACAAAAGTAAAAACAAAGCAAAACGCTTTGCAAAAAAGACAGATACAGTACAGAGCAACAGGGAAAAAGTAAGACTGACGGCATGCAAAGTGATAGATATTGAAGTATTCCTATATACATCCATGAGAATGTGTGTATGAAAAAGTGTGTTTTAATGCATCTAAATGAGGTAAAGCTCCAACAATGATGGTGTTCGTTCTTGGGGAGCTTGTGAGCCATATGTGTATGGATATGTTCGTGTGTGTATGTGCCTGTAAATGTGTATCTGCCATTATATATAGAGAGAATACATCTGTGTATTTACTTTCTTGTGGTCGTGTGTGTGTGTGTGCTGTTCTGATGCCATATGGTGCCTCTAGTCAGTGAGAGAAGACAGCTGGTAAACAAAAAGGAGAAAGAAAGAGCAAGAAAGAAAGAAAGAGAGGCTGCTGGTCGCAGCATTGACTCAGAGTGTGCCGGAGCGGACATAATGTGAAATAATATTTTATATTACTAATGACAGTATTAAAGTGGTAATCAGCAGTTGGTTGTTTCTTGTTTTATTAGTCTAATTGATACCTGCTATGCACTACCTGCCATTACACTTCATTATCTGCAGTGCTTTTGTTGTTGTTAGTAGTAATTAATTATAATGTGCCAATTTGTCTGTATTATGGGCTTTAACAGAATAAGCTACTCTGTTCCTCCCATGCTAATAGACTATCCACTCGCTGCTAAGTGATTCTGCTTTTCAATTTCCTGTCCATAAACAGCCATTTAGAATATAGCTGAAAGCTGCTTAATGCAGCTGCCTGACAAATAAGTCGGCTAAAACACTTTGAGTTGGAAGCTATCATTTAGTGCTGTCTGGGGTTTGCCGCCGTATCCAGATGCTATTGGTCCTTTGTGTTTTTTTTCAGATTTTACACATTCACTTGGATTTCGGTGAGTCATCTAGCTGTTAGCATGATGGACGTGAGGGGCTTAATAGATCTGTCTTTCATCTGGAGGCGAACAGGAAACAATGGTGATGGTTGTGCTTATTGTTGATTGTGTCACATGTATTTCTATTAATGTCAACGACATTAAAATTGACAAAAGGAAAAAAAAACAACATTGGTCAAATGAAATGAGACTACCCTTTAAGGCAGTGCATCATGGTCAGCATGATCTTTTGGATCGCTGTGATGACAACAATAAGGTCAGCTGAAACTAGTAACATGAGCACTGAGTTATTTTCCACTAAGACCTCCAGTTTAGTCAACAGTTTGATCAGGAATTGAGGAAAAACATCAGGTTGCTTGTTTGTACTCTTGCTTTTAGCACTAAAGAAAAAGTTTGATCAGAAATGATAATTCAGTCATTATCTACTCGTCCAATGCAGACAGTAATTTTCGTAATTTACAAATAATTTCTGGAGCTTCAAGGCGAAACAGCGCTGCAGCGTTCTACTAAACAACTAAAGTAGATGGGGACAAAAAATGGTTCCATAATTGCCAAATTGATTTGAAAAGCATTATTTACACCTGCAATGCGCAGACAGCTCAATGCAAAGCAACCCACTTCAGATTGGGTACGTGTTAACACTTAGAGCTGAGCAGCTACAATGAAAATTGCAGCTTTTAAAAGGGTGTAAAGAACGTCTTTGCAAATACATTTGGGATCTTACGGCCTCCAGATACCTGGACTACGCTGCACAGGGTGTACAAAGCCATTTAATGTTTGTTTGGGTTTTTTTTTCCGGTTGTTGTTTTTTTTTTCATGTTAAAACAGCTGGGGATGGGTTGATCATGACTATAACTTTCATATTTGAGTGAAACTTGTCATTTAACTAGATTATTTGTGTAACATGAATTAACTGTTACTAGAGGAAATGGTAGCAGTGGTAATGGTTACTTTAGTAATAGGTATCAGGTGCAAAGCATTAGCTGAAATGCATGTCTCTGAACTCATCATCATAGTAGTTGGATCAGTTTTAAAAATGTAACTCCACTTTTTTGAGAATATTAAATACTGTGCGTCTGGGGCAGAAAGATGAATGACTGAAACTGTGAAGTCTCTCTGTCCCTCTTTTATAATAAACAGTATGACGCAAAAAGACAACTGCACCCTGCTCTTAATCATTAAATATCCATGAATAAATAATGCAACAATAGAAGGTTGAAAAATATCCTTAAATATTAAAATGTATGTTCAAACACAGGCAGTATGTGCTCATTTCTCGTAGTTCATTATATGGTAAAATAGGTTTCTAGTCAATTAAAGCTCTACAACACCTTTTTTTCATGCTGACGACCCAAAGTAGGCTACGTATTTAATCTTGAATGTGAAGAACTTCAATACAGAGAGTCACAATTGTTCTTTGTGTTGAGAATACACTGAGGCGATTTCAAACAACATGATGGAGCCTTGTGCTTTGGCAGCCTCGAGTGTCATATCGAAACAAAAACCACACCTCATTTGATCTTCTTATTCTCCTGCCGTAATACGCATAATTTTAAAAGCAAATCGCAAAATAACTGCAAGATGTTTATTCATATGAAAGTCCCATTTTACTTACTAAAAAAAGCTGCCCCAATTTCTGCTTTTAACACGGTATATACAGTAGCGCCACACGGAGAGCAATGCTTTAAAAGTTATGGAAAAAATGTATGAGGGAGGAGCAGAGCCTGTCGTTCCCCTGGCGCCGACTCCCCATTTATAACACTAAAAATAAAAGAACATAACTTTAAGGATCCCAACCCCTCTCTTTCCCCCTGCAACTCTCTACCAGTTGTGCTCAACGTCCACTTCCTGCTCACTCTGAAGGCTATGACCAGGTGTCTGACTCTCCCCAATATATCTCCTTCAAACACTCTGGACCCTCCACTATAAATACCTTCTCTTCCTCTTGAGGCCCAAGTAACCACACACACACACACACACACACACACACACACACACACACACAAAATGCTGACAGTATGAAACAGAATAGAATAGAAGCCTCAAAGTGAGAATTCATCTTGCAAATGAAGCTAAATACAAACACAAACACATTTTTCCCTCCTCTGCTCTCCTACAAAGACGTGAGATTGCTGCCAGTACGATTCTCCACTTGACTAGAAGAATGTACTTGTAGCATTACACACACACATACATTAACACACACACACAGACACACAGACACACACACACACAGACACACACACACACTTCAGCAACATGCACACGCTCGGAAGCTAATAAACCAGTTCTATTGAGTACCAAGGAGGGTCAGTGGTAATAATGGCTGGCTGCTCTTGACTGTGTCCCTCTCTCTGTCCTTTCGTCTCCCTCCTCCTCTAAATTCAATTCTCTTTTCAATGTGAACCCCCCCCTCGTCCATCTCTTTCTCCCCTCTTCTCTCCCCCTCTTCCTCTCCTCTTTCATCTCTATTCCCCTTTCAGCCCGTAGAGCTTTATTTCAGCTCAGGCCTGTTTTATTTGGTTTCAGTGGCTCTTGACACGGCGCAGCAGTCTCAGGTTAATATATATTTGCGACATCTGGACCCCCTCTTATTAATAATCAAACCAAAAGAAGCTGAAAAGCAAAAAAAAAAAATAATTAAATGAAAATCCTGGAATGTGACTGTCATTTGTCCTTGCTCGAGGGTGCCTACAACCATTTTTAATTTTCGCTTTTGATGAACGATACCAATCAAGAGGATGTTTTTTCAGTTATTTCTAATCACTGAACACAAAGAACAACATAAAAGACTCAAAATAGTTTTTGAAATTTTCTTTTTTCTATTGGTACAACAGAATATCCCGATTATTCTCAGTCAAAACATTTGCCTTCCAAGGACACCACCGAAACATGCATCATTGATTTTTAAAGATAAAATGCATGAACAGACGATGTGCTATATGGCATTTTCGTTTTTTGCAGTAAAGGTATTACAAAGATAAGAGAAATGGATTCTCCACTCAAACACGACTCTATCTCATTTCACTTTATTGTCAAATTAACGGGAAAAATAAAAAATGGCTTCAACTAGGAATAAAAATGAAGCATACTCCTGCATGCGCAGTGCCATTCTAGTAACGTTACTGTAATGTGATTCATTTTAAGACGAGGGGTAGGATTAGGCATCTCAGAGGGAGCTTTCGTGTTACGTTAACAACAGAGCCAGCAGAGCTTGCATTACAGTAGCACAACGAGGAACGTGAAAAATCAGTTTTCACACATCTAACCTACTACTCTGGTTATTTAATCGGCTTCAAACAAGGCTTAACATTCACACAACTCTACATGACTGTCCCTCAATACTAAACACTACCACATTGCTTAAGCATGCTACAATAAATGGAAAATGGCTAAAATTACAGGTTCCAGTGTTGCCAGATTGTTCTGATGTTTTCCAACCCAATAACTGCTTAAAATCCACCCAAATTAATAACAAATAGCCCAAATATTTTCTGTAATAAACAACACAAACAGACTAATTGAACAATCCGAGTGCACTTTTACACAGATACGAGGGTACGCTGTAGAATGCAATTATAAAAACTATGTTAAATTTCCGTGCCTTGTAAAATGAAAGGAAAGAAAAGGAGAGCTCAAAATATCTAAATTGGTAAACCACAGCAGGCCTTCACAGTAGCTGAAAGGCCCCACACACTTGCACACGGACATGTTGTTGTAATGGTGCAAGAATCGAGGATCCCAGATTTGCAAACACACAACAGTTTGTGTGTGTTTCTAAATCAAAAAACTCAACACTGGAGACAGTGACACCACAAAATTGGAATACCGTTCACCCCTATCATATACATGTATATTATAGCATTGATTTTGTGTCATTGTTAGAGCCAGGAGTAGCATTTAGATATTTCCTCTGTTTTAAAACAGTACTTCAGTTGTATGAATATTTTCAGTAAAACCTGAACAGTCTGCTGTGAATAACCTTTTTCTGAACTGCCTGGAGACATTAAATCTCTCTGTAAAAATCTCAAACGCTCATTTTATAAACCTCATTTCATATCTGCTGGTGTTTGATTTAACTTTTTTCCCCCCCAGCTCTTTATGTGTGTATTTATGAGTTAATGTCTGTGTGTATGTGATGCAAGTGCGTATGTATTATGAATTATACATCCAACAGGTACCTTCAGCTGAACAGCCTGAATGGTCAAAGACGCACCCAAGCAATGCTGATAAATCTCATGGACTGAGCTAGATTAGTTTAATTGACAACTTTTTTTGTGATTGGTTATTTGTTGCCTGCTCTGGTTGTACATGCCAGCCCCTGATGTAAACAATACTGCTGATAATATTTACCTGCTGAGATCTGAGAGTTGTTTTCTGCAATTGTCAGCTACAAAAGAAAGAACACAAGGTGAGCCGCTGCACATTTTCTTGCAGAACTGAAAGCGAGAGAAACTGCATTTTCAAACGTAATTTCCTACATGAAAGCAGAGCAAAGCTGTATTTTCTCTGAACATATTATTGCACTGCCTGCTCTTTCAATAAGACATGAAGCCGTATTATCTCAATCTGAATTTGTATTCTGAGAATGAGAACAACAGGATGACTTCTTGTTGCGACTTGAAAGCACATCTAATGGGATAGTGACCAATTGTTGAGGTACCCCTCTGTGTAGATTTGATTATAGTAGCTGTCAGATTACACTGATGGCACGTTTTTTCTTTTCATCTCATCTTTCACTTCATTCTCAACAGCACAGACAAGTGTCTTTTTGATTTCACCACTAGGAGGCGCTAAAGTCAGAAATTTGAAACCAACCTGTCTATTTATTATACAGTACATCCAATAAGAATCAGCATCGTCACACTTTTCTGTGTCTTTCTGCTGCCTTCTAGATGTTCCAATGGATTCTTCGGCCAGCCATCTGTACCAGGAAGTTCCTGCCAGCCCTGTGATTGCAATGGCAACCTGGACCTATCCATACCTGGCAGCTGTGATCCAATCACAGGCCAGTGTCTGCGCTGTCGACGAGGCTATGGCGGCGCCGATTGCGACAGTTGCGCTGAGGGATATTATGGAGACGCCATCACGGCAAAAAACTGCCAGTGTAAGTAAACAGACATCAAATCTATCAATATGTCAGTAGCTTTGATTTGTTGCTGTAGTTTGAGTCACTTGTTTATTTAGTTATGGAAAAAATAAACATTCCTGAGGTTGTATTTTTGCCTTGATATTGTAAATATTAAAATTCTGAGTTTAAATTTCTCCTCCAAAACTACATAGTGCCCCTTTAAGATTTGATCGGTGGACTAATCAGACATTGTTTCATCATCCTGACATTAAAGCCCATATTTGTAAGAAAATGTATAACTTATGCTACTCGTTGTGGTAGGGTAAAATAAGACACTGCACGCCACTACTGTACCTCCAATCCCCACAGACCGAGTGTGGGACACTGAAAATGAATTGTGCAAAAGCAACATATTGATTGAACCAGCTTGTCTTGATATTGTCTATAAACAGTACGCCATCAGAATGACTTTAAGGTGTTGTAATCAGATTAAAAAAACAACTCTACACATAGTGAGGGGGAAGGAAAACATCATCAGTTTTTCAAAAAGCAAAATCACTGTAAAATAAGCCAATATTGGCGCTTTAGTGTCTCAGCAAAGTAGTAGTATTTCCTCTATGAAACTCAATTTTCGCTAAATGATACCTTTAATCCTCTCACTGAAACATTGAGTAGATAGTGCACCATCTGGAGTGTGTGGTGTTCTGTGCGTGCATGTGTGCAACTGTGCAACGGCGAGCAGCTGTGCCAGTAGGAGGTGTGATGTCGGAGCGGCCGACTGACTGCCAGCTGTGTTTTAAGAGTGAGCGTAAAAAAAAATATATATATACCTGTAAAGAAGAGAGAAGGGGACTGAACAAGAGAGGGGGAGAGAGATGGCAGTGGATACAGACGTACAGATGGTGCTTGTTTGTGAAAATCTTCATCAGAATCTGACGAAAACAGTGGCACTGGCAGCGAGGCAGACGGACAGACAGACTAACAGATAGACACCTCACTGAGAGCGAGAGACGGGCGAGGCCGATGAATAAAATCGTCAGATACGCTCAGAAGCAGGCAGACAGGCTGACAAAGGGGTATTAATGTGCATTTGATAGTCCATTGTTCTGTAGTTGTTTCCCCTCTCCATCCAGCTAAATGGTTATTGATTAATCAGCCTGATCTATTGCTCTCCTACAGTGCTGATCGGCTGCTCGTGTCTGGGAGTTTGAGGGTTGTTATTGATCCTGTACCAATGACCACCAGGAATTATTAAAACACAACTCTCTCTCTCTCTCTGCTTCTGTCAGTCTATCTCTCTCTTCCCGTCATCCTCACTCTCCCCTCTCGCTCCCAGTCTTAATGAATTTTATTGAGTGGAGCAGGAGAGTTCAGGCCAAGTCCATTTGTGCGCTATTAGACTGTAAAAATCCTTTACTTTTTCTTTTGATGTCAGAGTTCCCATCCACGGCCAGTTTTGATGCAGCCGTTTTGTGTCTCGCCCTAATAGCGGTCCAGTTTTATTTCTGTCAGCAGATGGGAAAGGGTTTGATTTTGCAAGCAAACTTGGCCACAGCGCAATCTGTTTTAGAAATAAACTCAGGACAATTAACTCCTCCGACCATTTCTCACATGGGGAAAAAAGTCGTTTGCAAGTCGTTGAAAAGACGTGTGAATTGCACTGTCACACATTTGTCCAATCACTGGAACAAAGTGGATGTGGAGTAACTCAATAATGTAATTATGCTTCCTGTGTGTTTGACACTTAATGAATGTTTCATAGATACTTCATACAGTAGATCAATAAACTCTTTGGGGATTTCACAATTCCAATTTCACCACTCTTAATGGACTGGTCCAGTGCTCTGTGCTGAGCCTCGGACTTATCAAGGGAATGATGGGCCTGAAAAACACTGTTGAAAACACTCTTTTTAACCATCTGTTTCAATCCTAGCCAAAGCCCAGATTATTTGCAGCATTAAAAGAGTCATAAACAATCACAGCCTGCATTTGTACATATGCCATTGAATTTTGCATTTAACCAGAGACTTACTTGCGATGGGATCACACCAGCCGCAACACAACATTGGTTTGTATGGAGAAGTGGAACATCTGGTGAAAACAGGTGAACTGTGTCAGGTTTATTCAATATTCCTAACCTCCTTGCATCCTCAACTTTTAACCTATGTCAGTATTTACACATACTGCACTGTATGTGTATTTTGCTGGGATGTACAATGTCAAACATGGTACAGTTCACCTGTTGTCGCCAAGCTCACTTCTCTCATTTCATGTATTCCATTGCCACCACAGTATACACACCAATCTGGCATCATGGCCAGTGTGATCCCATCATAAGCTGCTCTGTAGTTACATCTAATGTCTTAAGCTAGGCAGACATCATCTGATCGTCAAGCCACAACCTAAGTCCTCAAAATGTACACGTTAAAAAAATAAATGAACAACACATCATATTTTTTTCTTTCTGTAAAATGTATCTGTAATACCAACAAACTAGCTAGCTTCATCAGAACATAAAATATTTGCAATATTTGTACTCATATCCCTCGTGACAGAGGTACATTGGCTGTTTCCACAGCCCGACCAACCTGGCTGCCATGTTTTCAGTCCACATGTCATGTCACCATGGAAGCTCTGAACTAAGAATACAGAGAATACAGATACTGAACATGCCGAATCAACTCGTGGCGCCGCTTCATCTGTGCAAGTGAAATGTCAGAAATTCATCCGAATGTGGAATGGTCAGTCAGGAGCAGTTGATCAGTCCTTGCTCCCTCCTGTACACTGCACAGCAAACAACACCTGACGAAGCTGAGTTACAGTCATACTCTTAGATGAGTCCTGCAGCTCAAATATCTGGTCAGAAACAGACTCAAATCGTAAAGAGTATATCCAGCTTTAGACTGGATGGTAATGAATGAAACTGGGATACAGTGATCTCAACTATACACCTGTAAAGGTTTGTGACTGCATCCTGCATGGTTGTGACGGTTGACAAAAGATCTGTCCACAGACAAAAGTTGTCTCTGGAACCACATTTTGCCATGATGACAGGCATACACACAGACTTACAAGGTGAAAACATTACCAGCTGACACTATTGCTGCTCGTAGAACAAAAGACAAAAGAAGTCCAACGGTACATTTCTTGATATAACCATAATATATGCAGAATTGTATTTAAAGTTGCATCTATCTACATATCCTGATGAGGTAAGACTTTTAAACAAAACATGGTCTGATTTAGGGGCAAAACAATCTATGAACTGACTGTTCTATAAGCCTCTCCCCTTAACAGTGATTGTCTTCTCATACTGTAACAGCTCATGGCACAGCAGGTCTGTCAAGCTTTGGATTCCTCCACATGTTGATGCATTGTGCACAGTGATACTCTGCAGGGTGGTGCCTTTTTTTTTTTTTTTTAATACCCATTCCAAAACCAAAAGCACAAGAGCATTTGACACAACTCTGCTGCTGTGGCCAAACAAACAGGAAACTTATATCAAGCATGTAATTGATCTTATGATGTAATTATTACACACATTTCAGCTCATTTGGCCTCAGAAAACCGCATTTTATTAGCATGCTTATATAGAAGATTGCCACTTCTGTGTGTACTTGTTTACCTTGATTGTGGACTCAATTTAGTATTCATATACAACACTGTATGGATACTGAATAGGCTGTATACCGACTGTATGTCTCACAATTGTAGTCCTCATGTTATAGACTAGATGCACAATAGCTACTAGCAGTTTGTTTACATAACAGATTGCTGATTGCTTAGTAACAGAACATAATGTATTTCAAGTTGCAAAAAAATGTCATCTCCACCATCAAGGCCAGAACTGAAAATGAATTAAAAAAAACACACAACAAAAGGCAACATTTTATCCCACAACAAGGCTCGCATTGCAGTGACTGACAGAACTGAGTCCAGATGGTTCCCGAGGGGTGAAGCTAGGGGGGTGAGAGACTGTGTGTGTGAGAGAATGTGTGCAACGTACATGTACACGTTTTCTTGTATGTTTAATCAGGCGTGTGCATCTGCATGTGTGTGTGGGAGGACGTGCGTGCCTCTCTGCGTTTGCGTGTGAGGCAGAAATCAATGTATTTTGTGTACTGTACGTATATTTGAGCATATTTCTGTGTGTGTGTGTGTGTGCTTGGACATCTGTTGTACCACCCTCACTCACCCATCCCACACTCAGGTCTCTCCTTCTGTCTCTTTCACATCTAACGGTAGTGAGGCAGGAGGTAAAACAGGCTACAAGTGCGCATGTGTGTCTATGTGATGTGTGCCACTAATTTCTTAAGAAGATGTCTATGTTTTTTCGCGGGCATATTTGTGTGTACGTGCGTGTGCTTCTGACAGCCAACCCACCAGATGGGAGCTGTGATGTTCAAGCTCTTAATTGTATATGTAATGGGTTGATTGGCGTGTGTGTGGGTGTGTCTTTTTTTTCTCTAGTAGGATTCGAACACACAAAGTTGAATAAAGTCATACGAAGTGTCTCGGAGAGAAAGATTTAAAAGGTCGTACGATGGAGTAAGTTTGGATTATTTCTTCAACTAATCCATTCAGGAAGCATAAAAACTACACAAACATGACAAAAGGCCAGGAGCTGAATGTTATGCAATGGTTTTCATTGCCAGAGAAATATGGCAGAGGTAGAGAAGAGAATCCTCTTATGGTTTGTATAGTGAACGTACTGACATCAAGAAAGGAAAAAAAGTCTTCCAAAAGGCCAGCTGCTTTTCAAACTCCTGGACACAGGAAGAAAATTCTGCCAGTGTTGGGAAATAGGGTGAATTTTAGGGTACTACGGGGGCTTTTATTTTTGACAGGAAATGAGTGAAAGAGAGAGATGAAACAAATTGCCTCAGCTGGAATCAAATCGGGGCGTTTTGGTTCAAGGTTGTCATCACTTTAAGGGTCCAGTGTGTGGAAAAAAGTGTGTATGCTGTATGGCTGATATATCGATATCATAATATTTCACTCTGTAATTTCAGTAACATCATTGGCCACAAACATCGAGTATCAGTTGGACTTCACTTTCTTCAGTAGCCCAGAATGAACAAAGCAAACACTGCCTCTAGAGACTGCCCTTTGCATTTTTTACGTTAAAGTGGGCAGTGTAGGGGAGGGCGAGACGAGGGGTGTTTAGTTGGTTGCAATCTCCAACCCCACCACAAGGTCATTATCAGTCCTGAATTTGACTCCCGTTTACATTTCTCTCTGTGTACATACACAGTAATAGACACACGACAACAAGCTAGGACAACAAAGTACTGAACAAATAGGGTAAAGAATACAATACAGCTATTGTGTACTGTATGTTCCAAATAGTACAAGTTGTACCACGAAGCTATGGAGGTCTTCTTCCAATGCACTTTTGGGACCCTAACTTGTGGACTTTGTCTGGACGGAGGACTGACTAACTGCTGTTTGTTTTTACTCATTTGCTTTCATGTTCACCCTCAATGAGAGCAAACATTACAAATCTACATTTACAAATTAATGAAAATGTGATGTTTTACTCTGTTGCCTTTGTCATTTAGGCTCATACTTAAGCTGGCTCTGTTTTTATGTACAAAATAAAGTCTGGCAAAACTAAGTCAACCCACTAGACTGAAGAATCTATTTGGAGAAGAGAAGATTTTCTCTCAAGTGCAGTCAGCAGGATATTAAAGTGCATATCAACAGCTAATCCTGAAGATGACCTTAAGCTGGATCTGAGCTCTTATCCAGCCTGCTGTGGTGTGAAGTAAACACACTCACCAACTTGTGCTATTGTTCAACCAATGCGTGTTGTTATATGTACTCATGTAGAAATTCTTCCTCGAGGAAGTGATAATTGATGCTGTTTCTAATCTCTCCTCTCCTCTCTTGCAGCCTGTCAGTGCCATACTAATGGCTCTGTATCTGAGGTCTGCAATAAGGAGACTGGGCAGTGCCAGTGCAGAGAAAATGTGGTTGGACATAAGTGCGATGAGTGCATGGTGAGTATTTTGACCAATGCCAATAGTCTTTACAGATAGTTCCAATATGTGTTGGCGTCTTTCTGTGTACCCTTTTTATTCATTTACAGTATTTTCCACATATACTGTTCCATCTCTGGCACTAATTTTCACCTTTTTCTTGTGATCTTGCAGTATCACATTTGTTTAATGGACTACTTGTGTTCTTCAGTATTTTAACCCCAATTAGATCTACAGTACGTTGTTAATGCTCTTTCTTGTATTACATTTTATATTTTTCATCACTTCACATCGAATGTGTTTTTTAGTTTGCCAGCAGTGTTGTGGGTACCGAATCTGTACCTGTACTTCAGAAACGTGTTAACTGAATTTTATAGTTTGTGTACAACGTCCTCGACTTTGGGAAAAATTCATCACCGTTTTTCACCATTTTTCTTCATCTTTCATCTTCCACCATCTTTTACAGATTAAACACCCAATCGATTAATTAAGAAAGTAATTGACAGATTAATGGACAGTAAATATAATCATTACTTGCAGCCCTAATAGCTATTTTTGACTGTTCATATATGTTTGTATGCAAGTCACCAAGAATGACCTTTACTGTTAGTGTTTATATTTTTGTACCTCTGGACGAATACATTTCTATCTTGTCTCATCTATCATCTCTTTATATGTACCGTTAAATGTGCAATATGCAAGATTTTTTGTTAGAAACATTCAAAAATGAACTATAATAACTATAATGAACTGTATTGCATTGCAGAGATATCTATTGAACTTAGCATGCTAACCAGCTAGCCCCAAGTACCATTGAAAGTAACAGTCCAATAGCAAACAACCCTAACACTTCTCTGGTGCTCTGAACGCCTAGTCAGCTTATACAACCGCCAGTTGTATGCTTACTAGCTAACGACAGCTACAGTTGGAAGCAGTTAGCGGTTACTCTGATAATATGCTGCCCCCTATTTGTCAGGAGTGTTGTGGAATTTCGGCTCGTTCGACCATTCAGGAGAGATGAAGAAGACTCGGAGAGACCGATGACTTACGTTGAGAAAGTTTATAAAAACAAGATCTGCCATGATAATCCTAACAAGTCTTCCCAAATGATCACATTATATCTACAGCACATGGTTATCTGTTTAACAACATATCAAGGGGGGTGAGTGCAGAGTTCTCCTCACCTCTAGCCAGAGGAGTAGGCGGTAAATAGGTCACAGACACTGAGTCTGTTAACATAGATAGATCGAAGGCCTCTTCACGAGTTGTACACAAACAATCAGCTTTGCCTTGGCTTGGTTTGTCAAACTTCTGTTCTGTAGATATATCTACAGTAGCTTTGACTGACCAGGTTGCAGAGACCATGAGATATGCCCTCATAGAGAACGCTTCACTATCCTTATCTAGACTTTAACTTCTGTACAGGGTACGTATGACGTCCTATTGTATGAGGACAGAATGACCTGGGAGAATCATATTTTCCTCCCACAAGGAGTATGAATTTGACAGCTAGCCAATTTTTACATAATGTAAGTAATGTGAAGAAAACCCTCTAAGTTCTTGTAACTCATCAGTGCCCTGCAGAATTCAGTCTGAATATTTTTACACTTTCCTGCACCTCATCATTTTTTTGTCTCTGTCAGCTCTCAGGCGGTAAAAGGTAAAGTGATACATACATACAAACAAGGAAGAGTAGTTATTGCTAGCATAGCATATAGTAATTGTATCAATAATACAGTGATTATGATAATCTCCAAAAAAACAAGTATTTGTCTTTTCTCTTTCTTTTTAACATTTTTTTTAACTTCTTGTGCTTTTTAGTTTGTTTTTTATTCATCCTGCTCACTCATTCTCATTGGTCCCCACCTCTGTACCCCCCTCCACCCCTCTGCGCTGTGATTGGTCCAGCCTAACTGCTGGTGGGATGCTGAGCGTCAGGAGTGTCTGCCCTGCCGCTGCAGCCCTCACGGCTCTATCTCTCAGCGCTGTGATGTTGAGGGCCGCTGCATCTGTCGCCCGGGCTTCGTGGGCCTACGCTGTGACTTGCGTCGCCAGAGTTACGAGAGGCGGGAGACGCGAAGGCCGGTGGAGCGGATTCCTATAGAAGCCGTGCAGCAGAGATGGGGGGGTTCATCCCGTACGGGGGGTTGTCCCAGGGGGGCGTACAGGCCTAAGAGAGGGGTAACGCACACTGCATGGTGTGTGACATTGGTGTGTTTAAAGGAGCATGGGTGTGCCAAAATGTTATAGATATTTGTGTTGCGTTTAAAACACATTACAGGTGTGTCAAGCATCAAACGATTTGTATTTGTGGATGTGATGGTTTGAAGCCTAAGTTTTTAAAACAATGCATGGAAATGGAGGCGGCTTCACATGTTCTCTGTCAAGGTTCTTCTTGCATGGTTGTGTTTTTCTGCGAAAGACATTTCCGTTTGAAGATGCTGCTGAGTGTAAGCTGTAATTTAAGGCCCCTGAGTAAAACATGCAGGAAACTTAAACATAATGTTCAACCCTTTACACATTTTAATAACGTTGTGTGTGAGACGTCATCAAAAATGTCTTTAAGTGTCTAAGAGGCATGTTGTTGCTGAGTTTTAAATGTCATTATTTTTAGGATAATGGTGATGTTGATGATTCTGCATCCAGGAAGCTGATTTATTTTTGCTCATTTTTAGCTGAACTGGACCTCAAATTTTCTTAACTGGCAATATTTCAGAGGATTTGCTATTAAATTGTCTTGGCCAGCATGCTGTAGCTCAGGGGCCAGTTTGTGAACGTCTGGGTCTGGTCTGATGAACCAACATGTACTGTTTTTTATTTTCCTTAGCAGAAACAAGGATGCATTTTACAGACAGTCAAACAGAACTATTGCAGTTTGAAGTTGGCTTCTAAGCTGAAGATGAATACAATTCAAAGTCATCTTTCATCCTTTCTATCCACAATGACTGAAAAATCTTGGCAAGATTGGAAATCAGTCTTCAGAAACAAGTCTTGCATCTTGTGCCATTATAACTTCCTCGTCCCTAAGTTGCTTGAGTGTGTCTGTGACGTGTCTCGACCTAATTCCACCGCCTACTCTCAACTTCATTCACAACCTGTTCTTCCTTGTCTGTGTTTCTCCAGCCCCAGATGCATGGCATCACCACAGGTGGAGTGTGCGTCCCGTGTCACTGTAACTCGTTTGGTTCCAAGTCGTTTGACTGTGATGAGAACGGTCAGTGTCGGTGTCAGCCGGGCGTCACAGGACCGAAATGCGACCGGTGCTCACGTGGATTCTTCAACTTCCAGGAGGGCGGCTGCACACGTAAGCATAAACAGTGGGGAAGAAAGGAGAGTGTTGACAAAATCAAAGCTGGTGGATTTGGCTTGTATTTATATTGTAATTTGCAATGAAAGTAATGTCAGCAATCCAGAATGCTCTCCTTATTAAACTGCTGCTCTGTTCTTCTTTCTTTTCAATTTAAAGTTGACACAAATTCTCATCAAGCAGAATGCAAAATGCATGTTTTTCTTTCATATCATGGTGGCAGTTTTATAATTAGTACAAAGCCAACTCTTTTTTGGCTCAAAAGCAGGACAAAGCTAAACATCATCACAGCAAAACGTTGCAAATTTGTTCTGAATATGAGCCGCTGGCTTTGGTTAAACGAGCGCTGCTTTGTAGTGAGTGTCGGCATTTCTTCCTGCTCGGGTTTCACCTGAACCGATACAGTTTGTATCTACACTGTAACTCCACAGCATCATCAGTTTGCTGCAGAAAACACAAACTACCTATCTTCCAAAACTCATAACCTCCTCACTTCCTGATTATGTATTTTATATTTTTTGTATATATTATACATATCTGTTATAAATATTCCTGCAGTTTTCCCCAGGGTTATGAAACATGCATCTTGGCAATAGCTATCGCTACATCAAACAAAACATCCATCCATATATGCATAAACACTTAGATGGTGGGAGGAACAAATAAAAAAAACGGAGGGGTGGAGGGGAGAAGGAAGGAGGGGAGCAATAAAGAACGGTCAAATTAGAGAATCAGGACCAACCACTGTGTCTACGAGACGGTGTGAAGATGAGACGTTGCCAAGAGAAACTATCTGCTGATTGATATGAACGTCTTTGAAGGTCGAACACACAGAATAATAAGACATGACCAATAAAATATGGAGCTAAAAGATTTCTTATTCGTCTTGGCCGGTGAACAAACAAAACGGCTGATAATGACTGTACGTGAGGACATCATTTAGATTAACTGAATAGAATTAAGGTCAAATTCACATTTTTTTTATGTTTATTGCAGGGCATTGATCATTTTGTTTTCCATTTCTATTCATTGAAATTATTTCAGCACTTTATCTCTATACTTCCCGTCCTGTTATCATGTTTATACATGTCACTACAAATGTTCCAAGTAATTTCATTTCCATAGTTTTACTGAAGATCCTTCTTCCAGTAGCGGTTAATCAGAGTTTAATCAGCAGGGATTTAACAGCAGGCACAGGTCGGTACTGACACCTCAAATTGAACATCAAGTTTTGCCGAAATTGTACAGCATGTTACTGATTCAAACTTGAAGCACGCTGGCACTGGACGTGTTCAAAGTGGAGATGGAATTATTTAGCAAATGTGTGAAGGAAGTATAGTTTCTGTGAAAATCAGAGACAGTAATTTCCATTGAAATTTCAGCTACTGTAAATCTGCTAGTGGGGAAAAGTATGGGTCACTTTGAACTGCATGTAAATACAGTTTGTGCCAAATATTGAAAGTATGTGTAACTTTTAAAAATAGTAAATGGCAAATTCCTCCTCTTACAACTTAAAAGTTATCTTCATAAGTAATAGAATACATCCTGGCTCTGTTATATGCACTTGGATTTTACAGCAGCCTCACTCGGTATGAGCAGCAGCTGATGGTGGCTTGGTTGTGTGCAAACTTTAGATTGCTGTTTTGAGCAAAAGTGACACACATACAATAAGCCCGCTTCAACATGCAAGTCCTAGCTTAGACAAATGTTGGTTTTTAATAGATACTGTAGCCTTCAAGTCAGATGCGATTATCTTTTTTAGAATAACAGTTATTACTGCAAGCAGACTGAAAAGATTTTGCTACATGAGCAGAGGTATTTCTCTCTGGTTGCCTGAGGGTGTGTTACGTCATCTAAAAGTACTTAGTCATTTTTTAAATGTCTAATCCAGACCCAAGTCTTTTTTTTTTTAAATAAGGGAATATATTCAAATTATTGAATAAACCCTAAAAACTTGGCAACCGAGGCGGCAGGTGAAGCAAACTTGTACTGCCCAAAATGAGGATTAAGCATCCCACATATATCTTTTCCCACATATCTTTTTATGCCATATATTATTGATGCTAACCACTATTGACAGCCAAGAAGAACACTAATAGGTTAGCCAGAAAGCACAGTCATACAGCAGAAAGACAGTTTGAAAATTGAGAATTATTTGCTTCGATTCAACTCAAGATCAACACCACAGTCAGCGGTCAGGTTACAGAAATAATATGCTGCCTTGTGTTTAATGTTCCAGGCAATTTACTGCAGGCAATCTGAATACAAATAGGATTCAGGCTGCGGGCACGTCGTTTCCAACATTTCCACAACTTGCAGATGAAAAATAACTAACGTCAATTCATCAGGTGTCCTTCCATTAAATTGCAGGCAGCTTCACGTCATTTAATCAATTCTAGAAATTAACAAAACAATGCAACTCTCCTGTTATGATGACTTCACATTTCTTGAGCGCTAAAACACCAATTCAACCAGTGTACTAAGCGACATTTTGCAATTGCGTTTTCAAGGGAATGGCGGTGATTGATTAAGTTAATTGGTAGCGGATAAATTGAAATGGGGCAATATGGGTGTTTCAATAAACAGCATGCTAAATAAATTATGCTTTCAGATTCCTGAAACCTGTTATTCAAATGTGTTTTTGCATGATTGCTACCCACGTAATTTATCATGTACATGGCATTCACCTCTTTATCAATCTAATAAACATTTTCACTTTTACTTGTGGCAGATGTCTCTAACACATAGAGGCAAAGTCACAGTTCAAGTCCAAACAGATGCATGCTGTTGCCTCATTCCTTAAAGCTAGAGGAAAAGAAGTTAGCTTTTAAGTGATGTTTTTTACAGGTACGCCACTGAGGTGTCGTCATCATTTATTTAGGACTATTTAAAATGTACTGTCTCTCTTCTCTCTCTCCTCTCATACAGCCTGCATGTGCAGTCATGTCGGGGATAACTGTGACGCTAACACGGGACAGTGCATCTGTCCTCCGAACACTATCGGTGAGAGGTGCGACCGCTGCGCCCCCAACCACTGGGGCCACGATATCACCACCGGATGCACGGTACGCTAAAACCGTTTCCAGATAACAGCTGCAAGCGTTTGTGTAACCCAGTCAGTAACTGTGCACATTTACTCAAGCTCATGCTCAATTTTCTTACAAACTTAACCCCAACAAGTGGGTAGTAAATATAATCAAAGGAAATCACAATATAATGTTTTAGGTTTGGACGCAAATTACATATGTATGAGCTCCATTTCACCTCCTCTCCCTTTCTTACTTTCCTTCCTAAAGTCCTCTCACTGTGCTCCCTCGCTCCCTCTCTTCCTCTGTTCTCTTATTACCACAGTGTCTGTTTACACAGCCCTTTGATCTGCTCCCCCTCCCTTTATCACATTTATTTCTCTGACTCTGTCGATCTTAATTCCCCTACTTCTCTGGTTTGTAGCACGACTTTGTTCAAAGTGTTTAAAAAGTAAGTGCTCCGCACTGAAAGCATCTCACCAAAGGGCCGTGAGGCAGCAATAACAGTGAAGTATTAGAAGTAGCGGTAGACTAGTAGCAATTAGAGGCTTGAACATGAAAGCACTGTAAGTCTCAGTTTAACAACAGATTGATCCGGACGGTGCATTGGAATGGCAAAGAGGGATGCAACAGATCTTAGTGGTACAAAACAAACATTGAAAGGAACAATAGAACAAAGTGAAACACAGCAAAACACAAAGCTGCAACAGAGCAGCCAGTTAGGCACGACAAAAGTGTTAACAAACTTGAGAAAAACAAACAGAAAGCTCCTCTACCCACTGCACTCAGATGCAGAATTTTGGTGATGGAGAATTATGAATTTTGAACTTCAGACATGCAAACTCATCTTTTACCTCATTGAAGTCAAATTAAACTCCACACTTTTGTGTCTTGGAAACTTGTCGACTGTCGTCTGAGTGTCTGCCTGACGCTCTAACATCTGAACAAAGATCATTTTTACACCTGAAGACCAACAACAGATGATAACCCCTGTCTTTGTGTGTGTTTTGTAGGAGTGTGGCTGCAATGTGATCGGCTCAGTGACCCAGCAGTGTAACGTCAACACAGGCTGCTGCTTCTGTCGTGACTCCTTCAGAGGGGAGAAGTGCAATGAATGTCAAATTGGATACAGAGACTTTCCTCAGGTGGGTGATCACTATCAGCTCTCATGTCACACTGCCAATACCACTGTCATTAGCATAAAGTGTGCTTTTATTGCACTGTAGTGAATCTCTGGAAGTCTATAAGGACAAGTGAGAGATAATAGACATGACAATGCTATTATTATGGATTTTAAATAAAAGATTGATTGATAGAGGTCTAATAGTTTCATCACACCAGCCGTTTTCTTTGAATCTTAAGTTACATTTAGACATTAGGCAAACCTTTCTGTGTAGCTTCAGCTTATATTTCTTCAACAGATGTACTGTACCTCACTTGAAAGGAAAACATGAACAACATGCTGTACATAATACATTTATTTATTTAGCCTCATTTGCCCTTGAACTTTCCCAACGGAATTTTCAATTTCATTGAAGTCTTCTCAGTTTAAATTAGATTTCAAAAAACAATGATTGTGCAATCACAGTCAAGTTTTCTTATTCGGTTTTTTGCTTCATTGTGAAGCTTCAAGGCAGAGAAAGGGTTTGGAAATAGTTTTTCATGAAAAGCTTGGCAACAGAATGAAAACAACTTAATAATCCTGTTGAAAAAGACAGTGTTCAGAGAACTTTCATGGTCATTTTGTCTTTTTACCCCTTTTGGAGCTCAGTCACTTCAGTCAAAAGGGAAAAGAACTGGACAACTGTGTTTTTTCTTGTGTTTGCCTGAACTGAACTTGATGTTTGGACTGACGTGGGAGTGAGAAGATAATGGCAACATTTTCATTTTGAAGTGAAGTTTAATGGTTTGGTGAAGCATAAAGCTAGGACACACTCTGCTAGCTCCTCTCTCAGCCTGCTATGTTGTTGATAACAGAAGCTTGGCGTTGTCTGCATCCATATTTCCTGCAGTGCACCCAGTGCGAATGCAGCATCTCAGGATCGGACAGCCAGACCTGCGACCTGGAGAGGCAAGTGTGTGCCTGCGCCGATCGGACGGGAAAGTGTAGCTGCAAGGTACAGCATACACTCACAAGAAAACACATACATGAATTTTGGCCTTCATTTTTTCCCCATTTTTCTGTCATGCATATACAACTGGTAAATCAGACATCCCCCTCCAGTCAAGAATATGGTTTTCTTATTTTTCCAGTTGAATGTTTGAGTTTCTCTGTGTAGTTTAACATTAGTTTTCACATTAGCTGCTGAATGTGTACATTTCTATGAGCTGATTTTAAGACACAGGCCTACAAGCATGATTCGTGACATCACAGATGCATTGAAAACCAATCAAATATTCAGCATACAGTGTGTTGTGGAAACTTGAAGCCCCCATTGCACATACACCGACAATGGACATTTTGAAATGACACATATTTGCATAGTCATAGATTCAGAATCTTTTGATGAGGGAGGTGGAGTAAATGTAATTTTAATGATTGTAATGTAATATACTGATTTTGTGGAAAACCCATATCAGAAACACATTATTAGTCAAAGTATATTGTTTTATATACATCTTAAAACATATCTGGAGGGGATCTGTAAGCTTTATTTACAAAGAAAAAATCTAAACAAAAAAATGATTGCTGTAGTGATAAAAACACACCCTGCAACACTGTGGTGCCACAGAAGAAACAACGTCTATTCTGATGAGCTTGGCTGTCTCAGTGATGAAGCTGCCCGTGGACAAGTTCGATCAAGTCAAAACTTTTCACACTGTACAGTAGGTGTTATTTCCAAATTTGTGTTTCAAATTCATCTCAGTGTCAAACTGAGAATCACTGAGCTAACCGAATAAAGGAAAGAAAGTAAAAAGGTCTCTTAAAGCGTTTCAGTGCCAACCCACAATTTTCGTTTGCTCGCTGCCCTGAAAGAAGATGTAGGTGTTGTTCTTCAAGTGACAGGTCGCTCATTCAACATGTGAATAAACTCTGGACTATCATTAGTCTTTGTTTCCAACTGGGAAGGCACTGGTGCTGGAAATATTTTTAAATGTCTGCAGAGCCGTCCACCACAATCAGACCGCGCAGCTGCAGAATCATTCGCTACATGCTTCATCGTCTCAACACTCCACACTATTCACTGATTGGCTCAGCACTTTACTGTAAAGCTTGTGATCAGAACAGAGACGTGAGATGTACAGTAGTCGGTAAGGCTATGTCAGTTTACCAGGCACAGACTTGCCAATTGGTAGCACTGGGAAAATTCCAGAGATTTCAGAGAGAAAACAGCACAAGGCAGCCGTAATCCCTCAGAACGTATGAATTAGTCGCATGCACATACAGTACGCGCAGAAATGGAAAGCACAGGAGAGAAAGAGAAAAGGTTGAGCAGAATGGGAAAAGGCAGAGAATAAAGTGCGGCTAAATGCTGTAAAATTACATATATCACGAGCAGGGGACATGGTTGGTGTTTGAAGAAAAAAACATACGATTGGGGACGCCCTCAGCATATCACAATAGCATGCCTTTCTCGAGTTGTTATCATGCTATGTAGCAATAGATGCATATGTACACAAAAATAATCAGGAAAATAAAGACTTATGCGTACTCTTGTGTTTGTGTCTGTCAGTTGGAAGTGCCTCCAGTTACTCAGAGACTCCAGAGCTTCATGATGATAAACAGTCCAGTCAGAGCTGGTGCCTTAATTATGGAAGTGCAGTTGACTAACTCTGAACCTAAAGACTCCATTTTTTATATAACTTACATAAACAGTAAACTTAATACATATTTCAACACAACGCTGACAGTATCCCCAGTCTGTTGCAAATGTACTGAATGTGGAGATTAGCCTGGACTGACGTTAGATCCCCGGCCTGAATTATCAGCCCAGTTTACCCGTCCAATGACAACAACACAATGACTCACTGGCGTTCTGTCGAGCAACTGTTCCTCGACTTTGCAGAAAGCTTAAAGTTTGAGAGAATGACGGAGGAGAAGCTGAGAAAATTGGTGTTATTTATGGTTTTAAGTCCAACCAGGAGATGTTTAGATTTTTAAATGTCAATGCAGATTTAAAACCTACTGCTCATGGATTCTGTGCACTTTATCTGTGGATGCTGAGAGACCCCGTGCGTGTTTTTTTGGTATATGTGTGCATGTGTGTTAGTGTGTAATTATTTCACTAAATGTCACAGAACTGAGTAAGACAGAGTGAGGCATCTCTACGTGACGGCCTCCATATGCTCGCGCACACAAAAGAGCTCACACACACACAAAAAGATAGATACATGCGCACATACATCCATATATAATATACACATACATATTTCTTTTTTCATGCGTCATTACCAGATTTTTTATAGCTGTAAATATCATATATATTGGCACGCACACACCTTTTTGTTACTCCTGTCGTCCTCACTGTGACAGGCTGATCACATTATCACACACACACGCCACTCGATCATCAATCGATCTTATGCGCACACACACACATACACACACACACACATAAACACATGCACATATTTAATATCCGTCACTCCCAGGCTGGAGACACTCGCTTTCATCCTCTCTGTCACTAGCTGATGACAGCTTTCCCGACACAGACAGCGACAAATGCTAAAACAAAATTTTGCATGTTCACACACACACACACACACACACACTCATACACACACACACACACCCAATCCATGGCCCTTAATGAGGGTTCAGATCATTGGTTGTCATCGTCAGTCTGAGCAGGTAGGAGGTTGACTGTCACTCAAACAGTCATTTGATCTGTCACCTGTCTCTCCGTTCAGCTGGTTTTTCTGCTGTCTGTGACGTGTTATGCTAGTTACCTGTCTGTCTGTCTGTACTTCTCTATCTATGAAAATATAGCCTCAGCAACATCAGATATCTTAAAAATTGGGAAAACCATGTTTAAGATCAAAAAGGAAAACAAAATGTGGCCCCAAGGTCAACTTAGCGTGCAGGGATTGTACACTATATAATGTAATAACTGATGAAATGTTGATTGACAGAACAATTCTCATAGTTGAGTTATTGTTTGAGTCAATAATCAAGCAAACATTCTTATACTTCACTAATTCCAGCTTCCAACCTTTCTCTGTTTATGTGACAATTAATTGAATAACTTTGTGATGTTTTCTGGCAAAACAAGGACAATTTTCAATATTTTGTGAGAGTTTATAGACTAAAATGAAAGAAAAAGACAATATTTTGATGGTTG
Organism: Pagrus pagrus; assembly: GCF_965226575.1. Lineage (NCBI taxonomy): Eukaryota > Metazoa > Chordata > Actinopteri > Spariformes > Sparidae > Pagrus > Pagrus pagrus. The sequence goes on from NC_140200.1 coordinate 16,307,903, forward strand.
AATTGATGATGATTACTTGCAGGTAACAACATAATGACCTTGTTTCATCATAACAAACGGTAATAGTAGTGCACTTAAGTTGACGTTCTGGGTTCTTTCACCATACCTTCACTTTCTTCTGTTGTTCTCAGGCCGTCCACACTAACCAGCAGGACTTTTTGACGGGACTCAACATTAATTGGGTGATTTGTTGACAGGACTGTGAGCCTTTTCACAGCACAGAGAAGGCTTAATACACAGACAGCCCTGTCCTGTCCACAATCCCATTTTAGACCAGTCAGCTCTCAGCCTATTTACTCAAAATGTAAACAATTCAGTGCAGCGAGGTACTTATTTCTGTCCAAATGTGTCGATAGGTTGGGTGTGTTTCAACGGCTAAAATATGTGTATCAGTCGTGTATCATGTGTCATGTGTATCAACATACAAGTATCGCATTAGTAAGCGCTATCCGATAACACGTTTAACGTTGTGAAAAGGTTTATTCTAAACCATCTTTTTCTAAACTGAACCAATTAATTTTCTTCCCAAAACCTACCCAAACAGTGACAGAAAACTCAAACGAAACCGAAAATAATGAGTCCAGGAAATAAAAGCTTGCTCCAAATGTGAACTTCCTCACTTTTTGATAAGTTGAAATGGAACAACATTAAGTATAGGAACAACACCAACATGGCGATATCAGATACACCTTGTTATTAATTGTATATAGGCTGGTAAACTGAACTTGTTGTTGCATCATGCGTTCAGTGTGGTGACATGACGTCTTTTCTCCACTACTGTTGCCCACTGTAACAGAATTTGTTGTTAAGATAATGTTCATTAAAAGTTACAGAAGCTCACCTCACCTTTGTGTGTTTATTATTTAAGGTAAATGTGGAAGGAGACAACTGTGACCGCTGTAAGCAAGACTCATTTGGGTTGTCCGTACAAAACCCACTCGGCTGCAGCAAGTGTTACTGTTACGGGCTGACACAGTCCTGCACAGAGGCCCAAGGACTCATCAGGATGTGGGTGAGTAGACACATGTTTATTGTTATACTTCATTCCTGTCGTGGTAATTGTTTAACTGAAGTAGGTTTACATTAAGTATTTGGGTGAAAAAGATCAATGGACCGAACGCAACACCTTACTGTTTTCATAAATATTGGAAAAACCATGGCCACATTTGCTTTAATGAAAGTGGAGATTTATTTAAATCTCAGTACATTTCACAGTTTGAATCTCACAGCAATAGAGTAAGAGGCAGTTAAGGGGTTTTGGTGTCCAGTTAAACTTTATTAAGACTCCACAACACTTCTGGTTTCTGGTCTGTATCCACGTCCACTTAGGATCTCTCTCGCCTCTAATGTGTTATACTTGGATCTAACCAGCCGTTGCCTGTAAGCTGTACTTTCTGTACACACTCTCCGTGCCAGCTTCCTTGCTGAGACAACACATTCGACAGCTGGCTGCCTATATTGCCAACGTTGTACGCTTCATGTTTTTCATTAATCATTATCTATGAATAATCAGAGGCTTGCTCAAATAATTGAAGTTAATAGATCTCACTTGACTTGATTTCTGAAAATCACTGATGCTGGTTTGTTTTTTGCAGCCTACCTGGTAACTGTCAGTGTGTTACAAATATAAAAATATTAAGAAGGTGGGCTGATATTGACACGAGTTATGCATGCTGTATTGCAACAAATCACAGTTTGGCGCTGGAACTAAACATGGTTAAATTGTCCAAAGTTCAAGACTGGGAGCTCGGGGACCCACGAGAGTGTTGGTGTTTACACCTCTAGCACAAGAGGTTTGGATTGGGACGTGACAGTGCTAGTTGGTTAGCATGCTAACTTCAGTTGATATCTCTGTAATGCAATACATAGATGTCATAATCTCAAAACTATTATTTCTTCACATTCTGCTGATAATTTGAACTTAGTTTTAAACTAAGATTCTTGCACATTGTACCTTTAAGGAAACAAACTGTTCTGTTTATCCATGACAGCTTTGCAAACAGGAACTGCTAATTGATAATTCTGCATATTTTTAATTATGCCCATTTACCGAAATTGTGAACAAACATAGGCTAAATCAAAACAATACCAGTACCTGAAGCTGACATTACAAAGGCCCATTTCATGAACTTTTACATGGATCTTGCTCATGGATTTTTCTGTCTTCATGTTGGTTCCCAAATACAGCTATTCTGTATGTTGCTGTTTCATGTGTAAGATTTTGCAATTTTCACTCAAATTCAAATTCCACACACAACTGATAATAAAACGAAAAGTAAAAAGGAAGGATAAGCAGCTCAGAGAACCTCTTAAAGACGGAAGTACATCGCTACAGACAGGTTTTAAATTACAGTAAGACCAGTGAGTTTGCCAAAAGGAATAGGTAATTGCAGCTGCAATCATTCCAACAGTTCGGGTGAAAAATTACCCACTAATGACAGTACTTCTCCTAGAGAAATAAATCCAAACTAAATTTGTCTTTGATGTAGTGTGTTAGCATGCTAGAATTTTCAAATTGGCACTCAACACTGACAACAACAGCAAGGTACAGCTGAGGCTGATGGCAAATTTTGACTAGATAGCTGATGTTCGATGAAATATTTAGGACATTAAAAAAGTTGGTACAATTAATTCTGAGGTAAAGTTGTTCAGTCACAACCACAAATGTCAAACTTGTGATGACGCTAGAGGAAAACTTCAATAACAGATCAACAAAAGTCCTATTTGCATGGGACTAGTATAACCTGGGGATAAATGCAGAGGTTGTATGTGATTTTAATAACTAAAGATGGAAGTCACCATATTTCACCTTGGTGATTTTGGTTCCTATTGTTTCATCTGTTTTCTGTTGTCAGACAACTAAACAAGTATAAGATTTGACTGTGGTCTATAATATGTTGAACAGCAGCTAATAGCTGCACTGTGAGATCAGCTATATTGACGTTTAAATTGAGTGACTGAGGAGGTTGGGAGGAACGAAATGTTCTCATATTCAAGTGCAGCTGTAACACATACGTTAGTTGATCCAACCGAGCTGCATGTGTATATCTATGTTTTTTATCGTATGCAGAAGAACTATTTCTTAGTAAAGTGGCTGCTGAAGAACAGACACTTTGCTTTTAAAAAACGGTTGTGCAGAGCCTTGACATCGTATCTGGGAGTGACGTCCGTAAATTCAAGCTAAACACAGTCTTTGCATAACCCGTGCGAACGCATTGCATGAAACACAGATGTACTGTAGGGGGCGATTTCTAAATCACAGGGCCCCTTGGGGATACTTGTCCTGTGTGAATAGGGCTAGAGTTACAAGACATAATCCTCCCTGAGCTATAAATGTCTGATCCAAATTTCATGGCAAACCATGCAGTAGCCATCTATAGAAATACAGTTAGCAAAATCCACTTTGCTTGTTAGTCAAAGGTCGAATCCATAACCTGTTGCACATTGTTATCCTCCGCTGTGGTGAAAGGTCTCGAAGTGTCGAAGAGTGTTGTGAAAGTCTGCTGTTTAGTTGAATCAATAGTCGTAACGCTTGGAATATTCCCTCAGCTAGCCTGGCTTCTGTATCGATGGCTTCTATACATAAAAATATGCGTGTGGACGTGACGGATACCAGCTGGCAGTCAAAATCAGAGTTATTTAAGTGTATCAGACACCATGATCAGTCAGCAAGTTAGCCATCGATTGTGGAGTGGCAGCCTGTTTTTAATAAAAAGCCCCTCATCTCAGAAACGGTTGCCATCTGCGATAAACTGGCGTTTCCGTGGTAACCGTAGAGTTTTCTGATGGAGGGTGGCGAGAGGCTTCATTTGAACGACAAACACTCACTTCATTTATTGTTGACAGAGAGAGAGAGAGAGAGAGAGAGAGAGAGAGAGAGAGAGAGAGATATGGACAGAGGGAGAGAAAGACAGAAAAAATTGAGAGTTTATTGGAAAGAGGGAGATTTTCTCTGAACCACTGAATCGTGAGATTACACTGAGTGGAGTGGGACATACACACACACACATACACACACTCCACATATCTAGACACGGTACACACACACTACACATAGTACACTTGCATTCACATACAGTGCATAAACATACGTACACAAACTCACACTACAGAATATTTCATAGACGTTGGGGACACACACTCCCATCAGAGATAAATGCCACAAAAATGGTGCCTGTATGTGTGATTGACGACTATTTACTGGTTGTTAAATACTGCTGTGAGGATCTGCCTTAATATAACACAGTAACATGTATAAAGACTTGAGATGAGATAAAAGTACCGCTATGATATGAACAAAAACAATACCTTCCAGAGGACTCTCTGCTCAAAGGAGACGATGTTTTTTGCTCAAACTACATTGGCCGCATTTTCTAAATAGATGATAACTTGGTAATGTTTGCAGACATTAAGTGAAATAAAGAAATACAGGAAACATTGAAAATAAAAAAAACTAATATTGCATTAGAACAGGTTGATGTGTAATTCAAAAAGACCTTTTTCAGAAGTGTTAATGCACTGAATGGGAGATGGAAACACCTTTCCAGAATAAGTTCTGACATATTGAGCGTTTAACGCACATGCTTAATCAGCTGTTTCATCACCGAATAAGGCTTCTGAGCTGACATAATATATGGGGGTGGATTAAAATGCATGGATCTTATTTAAGCTTCCTCACATCGAAAAAAGGAAACGACAGAATTTTTCATATTTCCATTTTGTTTTCTACATTGTTGTTTTTTTTTTACAGTTAGCAGTTTAACTGGCAGTGATTTGAACACCTCATCTTGTTATAACCTCTTCTTATGGAGTGATATGCCCCGCCTACTGCTTATCTCAGTGAATTAATTGTATATAGTAATAGTAATTGTCTAACGGTATTGGATAGAAACAAGCAATCATTCGCATTTTCTTTTGCAGATTAAAATTTAGTGAAAGGTTTTGATACATTTGGATGGCTTGTGTGTTGGCAACTGTTGATTCCAAAAAAAAATGGTTTATGGACTCAGATCCACTCCTCCCTCCGTCAGACCAGGTGCAAAGCATTGTAGTTCTTTCTATCAAGATCCTCTTGTGTCTGAATGCCATCACAAACAATACATAGAAGGACACCTATTTCCAAATCATAAAAAGCCATTACTTTATCAGTTAGATGAGGCCAGCAGTGTTATGTATTGAATGTTTGAAATGGGCTTTTGTACACATTGTTAAAGTGACCTTATAAAGGTATGAAGAATCCCTTGTAAGTTGAATTGAATGTTATAACTGATGGTGGTGATGATGATGCCAACTGCACTAGGTTTTGTCCCCTCAATGTGCATATCATTCTTAAACAGAATACTTTAGTATAGTTAGTAAGATAATTTAGAAAACTAGAATAATATATATTTTTTTCAGGTTTTTTTTAGGCTGCCTAGGTTTGAAGTCTTTTTGTGATCCATTAAGTTTTTAGGAATAAGTTAAGATTTGATTTATTGGAGCTATATTTCATTATCAGTAATTTCAACAATGACAATTTAGATGAAACCGGACATGCATGGCCTGTTTTTGCTAAGTTTGTTATATACGGTATTCAGAAAGAATACATGGGACACAAACAGCAGTCTCCTGGGTGAAAGTCCTGTTCTTATTTACGCCGACCAACCAACCCCACTCTCCTACTTATGCGGACTTTGTCATTCTTTATACTACTTCACCTGTCGTAAGAAATTACAACAGCCACTAGAGGCCGCCAGCTGACAAGAAACATGTATGGGACGTAATAAGCTGCTTTCACAGTTGACCTATACGGTCAATGGTCTGTTGAGGACGGCTGCTATTTTAGTCGTTAACCAATGAGTTAGCTCTATGGATTGGCAAACTACTAATTCAAATATTCAAATCTTGTTTTTTATCCTCAATTGGAAGTTAAAGTATCCCCCATAACTCACTGCCATAGATTTGTCCAAGTTGAATGTATTCTCTTAATCAGTATTTTTAAAGATCTAAATTTTGATTTAATTAACTTTCTTTTGTTGCACTGTTACTGTCACTTATTTAGTTTCATAGTTGTATCAAACCAATTCAAACCAATAAAACAGCAACACTACATAAATGTTTTGTAGTGTTTTTGACAGAAATTAGCAATTTCCCATTCCATGAGTGACTGCCTCTTAATTGTGCCGACAGTATTCCCGCTGTAACCGAGCTATAGAAACTTAATAGATTTCAGATTCTGTCCACTCAACCGAAGAGCACTCTTCCATACTGCCACTGATATTATTCACACAATATAAACGTTACCAACGCTGCTGGATCCGGGCTTGAGCAGAGGAATCTATTTTTAAAATCGGTCCACTCCACCACAACCCACAGTCAATAATAAACCCTGATATTATTCTAATAATATTTAAATATCAACACATTAAAGTGAGAGACAGAGAGAATGAAAAATAAAGGGCCGGATTTTCTCCAGACTGTCGGTATTAACTCAACTGTGATTTATATACCAGAGCAAGAAGGCTGACACAATCAGTTTCAAGTTATATTGAGAATGAAAAAAACATTTTCATGACCTGACTTTGACCACCAACATGGATAATAACTAAAGTGCAATCCTCACAGTGACTGAAAAGCAAATAAACCTTGCTTTAGCAATTGGTATTTGTTCTATTAAGAATAACACAATTATAAAATACTGCATCAGGGTCGTTGTATTGAAAGAATGTTACATATCACAAGTTGCACAATCTGCCCGTCATCAAATAACAGGAAAGTCACCTTTAGCTGCACTGTCACACATTCGTGTGGGCACATACAGCGCATAATCTCACATTAAGAAGTTTAGGTTTGGTTTGACGAAAGCTGAGGGAGTGAAGGTGTTTGGAGATTCAGCTGAAGATTAGAGATGGTTCTCAGTTAACTAACAATTAATCATCCTCAAACCTAAATGACTAGAATTCCTCTACAGATTTCTCATGAAAAAACGTCTGCTGATGTTTTTACAAAACACAAGGCCGTTTTAGGAGAGAAGAAGGCATGTTCCAATTAAATGTTTACATAAAAGGTGCCTACATTTGGCCAGTTTTGCGAGCTGCATAGACCCATCCTCATTAGTTAGGATATTTCAGCCAGAGATGAAACAAGACACCATGGAATGCAACTAAAGATACTGATATTTTCTGAAAAAAAAAAAAAAGAAAGTCTCGGACAAAAGCCATTTGAAATCGACGTCTGCCAAAGTGTAAGAACGGTGAGGTTGGAGCATTGTTTGAGTCAACATCGTCATTAGGAGGTGAGGGAAAGAGGAGATTGTGTGACAGAAGGAGAAAAGAAAGACACCGCCACCACACACACACATCACTGGTTTACATGGGGAAATTTTGCTGTTTAACAAGACTGTGTCTGAAAGGTGTATCTCACACAAACATTTGATTTTTGAGTGAATTAATTAATCAAAACCCTGCAATGCTAGTTAAGCCATTTGTGCCCAGAGACTATATTTAGTATGATAAGGAAGAATTGCCACAACCTTTGTTCTGATTGTTTCTTCTTGACATTAAGTGTCTTACAGGGCAACTATGACATTTTTAAATCACATGAAAAATCATACTTTGATCAATAGCTGCTACACTTGCATTCACTAAATGTTTTCAAAATGAGAATATGATTATTTTCCACTGCATGTGTCTGCATATCTTTTATATTTAACTTGTCATGAGTCAACTGATACCATATATTTGATTGTGCTCCTTGTAGTTTCTGAGATACAACTATCCTCTTATCATAATGTATTTAGTCGTTGGGCATGTGTTTGGTAAAAAAAAACATGCCATAGAAAAAACATAAAAAACAGAGATTTCTATTATGTTTAGTACACACATTCAGAGGACTCCATCTATATATTCCAGAAAATTAAAAGGTTGCAGAGAACTATAACAACCAGCTGGTGAAGACATTTGCTTGAGTAGCCGTTATCCGTTAATTTCAATGGGTTTCAATGCTTATCAGGAAGTGTATCAGTCGGCTTGTATTAAACCTCAGTTCTTGACAGAAAGATGGAAAGACGGACACAAAACACAACCACACAACTAAGGTCTTCCACAGTAGGAAGCCATTTAACAACATTTTAGTGAATTGTACAGCGAAAATACATATTTGGGGTATCCATCCATATGCTCAGTACATACAGTTCAGTTTTATAGCGAGCAGAAAGCATAATATCCCCTTCAACAAAAAGTATCAAGTTGTTGGAATAAGTCTACAGGGATCAATGCAGCATCACATTAATATCGCCCTCACTGTTTTTTTGTCCTAGTTGGCGCTGAAGCCGGAGCAGACGGTGCTCCCCCTGGTGGACAAATCCAACACGGTGGAGAGCAGGAGAGGAGTGAGCTTCCAGCACCCTGAGATCCTCGCCCATGCAGAGCTGGTCACCTCAACCCTGTCTGAACCCTACTACTGGAAACTGCCTGAGCAGTTCAGCGGCTCTATGGTGGGAAGATCTTCTTTTTTAGATCGTTTGTTTTTCATATTTTGTATGTTGACACGTAAAGTAATGTTGAACACATTTTCCACGTCTGTCTTCAGATTACAGCATACGGTGGGCAGCTGAAATACGCAGTGTACTACGAGGCCAGAGATGAAACTGGTCCTTCCTCCTATGAGCCTCAGGTCATCATTAAGGGTGGTCCTAACCGCAATGTCGTGATGACACGTCACATACCAGGACTCCAGATCGGTCAGCTCACCCGCCACGAGATCGACATGACAGAGGTGCAGTGAGGCTTTGAATCAAAGAGGGATATCGAATAATAATTGAAAAAATATTTGTGTTATGAGTTTTAGAAATTTTCTATTGGATACCAACAACAAAATAATAGACTTGAAAAGAATATTGATTGTACTTAATTTAGGCGAGCTCCATCAGTCAATACAAACTGGGTCTATTACATCGGTAAAAGACTCCAGTGGTAAAATTGATTTGTCAGTGTATTAAGTGTGTGTGTGTGTGTGTGTGTGTGTGTGTGTGTGTGTGTGTGTGTGTGTGTATGCAGCATGAGTGGAATTACGCAGATGGCCGGTCCATGACTCGAGAGGACTTCATGGACGTTTTGTTCTATGTGGACTACATTCTGATTAAGGCATCACACGGCAACTTGATGAGACACAGCCGGTAAAACACACTCTCACGCGCAGTGGCATGCACCTCCACACAGTGTGACTAACATTAAAAATGTAATTTAAAAGCTGAATAAAGTAAAAAAACCTCTGTGTAATGAAAATTGTCTCTACCTAAGGCCACATTTCCAGAGAAACATTATAACCTGCTGCAAATTATCATTATAGTTCTCTCTGGACACATCCAAATACATGTATGTGTATATACTCTTCAACAAGATGAAAGGCAAGTATCTTAATTGAATGATTTATTTTTCCTCCCAGTATTTCAGAAATCAGTCTAACAGTGGCCGAGGAAGGCAGACCGACCAAAGAGAGCGAGAAAGCACAGCAGATAGAAAAGTGCGATTGTCCAATCGGATACTCTGGACTCTCCTGTGAGGTGGGCGCACGACTTAACACATGCATGCACACGCCAGAGAGTACACACACGGGATGACCTTAAGCCTTACATGCAGAATTAACTTTTCCTAAATGTGTTTCTAGTAGGGGTGTTTCTCATGTCTAATTTTCTTGATGTTTAAACAGAAGTTACAACTTAAAAAGTTAGAGTTAAAAATGTGTCCTCAAAACATTGGATTATTGTAAGAGCAATTTCAAAAAGTTAAAAACATTCTTCAATCACCAAATTGCATTTTAAATGCTGCGTAAATGTGTGGCACTTTGCACCATGCCGTGACAAAAACAATAGTTAACCGATGTTTTCACGTAGCAACAGTTAGTTGCCTGTTTATTTAATGCATGTCCCAAGTTTCTAGAAAATTCTGATATACTGTAGAAACTCAGTTGTTGTAGTAGTCATCAAGTATTTATTTCTATCCGAAACCACTGCTTTTTTAGAGGAAGTAATTGATAAATTCACCTTTAAAAACATGTTAAATAAAGATCCATACTGAGCAGGACATTTACATTTGAGAAAAGACCTCATCAGTTCTCAGAAGAAACAGTTTTTCGTTTGCATCTCTGAGTTTATGTTACTCACTCATTAGTTTGCAATAGTTTGTGTGAAGACGTTACTTGAGTGCAGCAGCAAAAAGCAGACTACATCAAAAGAAGAAGTTATACAATATCAAAGACATCACAAGAGGAGCATACAGGAGCACTGTATAGTGAGAATATAACTTGAATTAAATGAAAGCATTCATATTGACACAAGCTCAAAGAGTACATTTTGGATCTAACATTACAAACATTAATTAGCGAGTGAGCTGAATTCTCTCAGAGCTCAGAGGAATGACAGCTTTTCGTCTGCTGCCTTCACACTGAGAAAGAATGTAAACATGGAGGTCACACACTCTGCTTTCAATAGTATCTCACAAGTTTCCAATTTACATTTACTTCAGAGTTTTAAGCCTCTGCGACGCCTTTCAGTCTCTCCTGTTTTTTTGGCTTTGCTTAGCTTGGATTAAGCCTCGCTGAGCGTCTCTTCCACTTAGTTGTGATTTTGTCAAAGCAATTGACTTTCAGCTGCGTCCAGCTCCTTCTCTTAAGCCACAGAAGGCATATAGCAGTGACTCAATCTTTAGTTTAATGAGGATTTTGTAGAGACAGCTTATGATACAACAGAGGCAAACAGTTCTGGGCAATTCCGCTGGATGGCGGCGCCTGAGAGTCATTTAGGTATTATTGTGTTAATCTCAAAGGAATACACGAGTTGCCAGCAAACTTTTAACTATATTTCTCAACCTCTGTTTCACTTTGTCGCCTGCTACTTGGTGTGCAGAGGAGCAGCCATCTATATTGCTGGGGAAAAAAAAAAAATTACCCGCGTACATAATTTAGAGGCTACAGATACTGTTGAAAATGTGCCAAATGGAAGCCAAATAGCAAACGGTAGCTAAACTTGAAATGTTCAGGTCGTCGAGGGCTTGCCTGACAGATGGGCATTCTATTTGTAGCTGCCGTCGTTGTTAATAAAGTATTTTTAAACGGGCGTTTAGCGCTAGCAGAGGGAACAGATGGCTCTTTAAATGGACTCCATTAATTATTACTGAACAGGAGAGAGAGGGAGAGAGTTACCTTGCATGTCTGTGTGTGTGTGTGTGTGTGTGTGTGTGTGTGTGTGTGTGTGTATGCATGTTTGTGTGTGTCAAGAGCGGGTACGTGACGGTGTGTGTGTTCAAAAGTTACTGAAGGGAATAACTCTTAATTGTGTGTATGTGTGTGAAAGAGAGAGTGGTCAACAGTTGCCCAGAGAAATAACAATTAGGGATAATTATGTGGGTCCATGTGTGTAGTTGTCGAGAGTGAGAGTGTGTGTGTGTGTCTGTGTATGGGTGTGTATTGCAATATCATGCATAGTGTAGGATTACTGTGGAACACATGCTATCAAAACAGGATCTTGTTTTTCTGTCTCTCAGCTTTCTAAAATCTCTCCTCATTATCTGACTCATTGTCTCTCTGTCTGTCTGTCTGTCTGTCTGTCTGTCTGCCTGTCTGTCTGTCTGTCTGTCTGTCTGTCTCTGTTTGCAGGAGTGTGCTGCAGGTTTCTACCGCCTTCGCGCCGGCTCCCTGGCATCTGTTCCAGCGTCCAGGGTGCCCACCGCTGCCGGCATGGGCAGCTGTGTTCAGTGCCAATGCAGTGGGCACTCGTCCACCTGTGACCCTGAGACATCCATATGCCAGGTAAATGAGGGTCTGTGTGTGTGTGTGTTCTGCCGCTGGAGACCCTCAAAGAGCCATATGCCAGGTAGCTGGCTTACTGGAGAAGAGAGTGAGGTGAGAGAGAATAAAGTGTGTGTATGTGTGTGTGGGGGGGGGTGTCAGGTACTGTAATTAGCCCTGCAATAATTAACGACCCCGGGCTTATTCATATTTCGTGTAATTTCCTCTCCTCTGGATCTGACCCAAAGCTACATACTTTTAGGAAGAAGGGAGAAGTTGATCTTAAGATACACAATTACCGTAGAACAGATTAGGTGAAGAAATTTGACTTTTTACAGTTTGAAACCAAATGTATATTCAACAGGTAGTTTTAGGCAAACTGATGTCACTGATCAGCACATTACAGCTGTGACTGCAACTGTCATAATATTGTTGTATGTTGATTTTGGTACCGTTCAAAAATAAGCTAATTTAGTGTTCAGTGCTCGAGTTAAACCAAGTTCAGTAATCCCCTTGCTGGGGAGAGAAGCCGGAGACAACAGAAGGAAATGCGTTTGGGACAAACAGACTATTGCTTTGCTGAAACGAGCACCGACTACAATGGAGCTCGTCTTCTTATGCTGTTACTGTGTTAGAATCACTGGCTGACTACACGGTGCAAGACCCATAAAAATATTCAGATTCTGAAATGTTCCCATTAGGGGTGTTGCAATTTTGCGAGATTCACGATATTGATATTGTGGTAACAATACACACGATAATATCGTCAATCCAGCGAAGATGTTCGGCCTTGTGCATCTTTTATTTATGAGTTCATCCAGTTAATCCATTCATTTCACTAGTATTTGAGTAGTATTCAAAAGTATTTCTTTTTTTACACTTGTTTTTTTACAGTTGTGGTTACAGACTTTCTCTCCACCTCTGTCTCTCCGTAATTATTTGCATAAAAAGAGAGAAAACACAGTAAAGAAAGTTAAAAATAGATCTAGCTTTTTTTAAAAATATATGTATATCGCGATTATATTCATGAATTCGTGAATCATGACTTTGTTTGATCGTGATAATTGTGCAGTGAAAATGACCTCACAAACCTGTTGTGCTGCTTAAAGTGAGAGGGAGGGCACTGCAGAGCTGTATTGAAATTGGCAAGAGAACAGCGTGCTACGTGTGTTTGGTAAAAAGAGCAATCTGCTAATGGAGCTAATAGCTTTTTCAAGGTTTGATGCTTTTATTAAAAAAAAAAGTGTTACATAAGATGACAAGAGCAAAATTTGATTTGATTTTTACTATTGAAGAGGTGTAGGTGTCCTGCTATTTGCTGTGATAACGTGTGTTTTAAACATATTCTCATGGCTTGTGAGATAAATCTGCACATGCCAGTCGATACCAGTTAGTCACTTCCAGCCTTTTCCGTCTGGTCAGCTCTGTAGTGAGTCCCCATCAAGACTTTGGCCTCAGGGAGCAGTTGGTCACATGCTGCAGAGAGGTCATCACTCAGATCTGATCTGTTCAAACCCCAGTGGACTGAGAGAATATCACTGCGTACGACCGCAGAGAAATCTGTTCATGCTGTCGGAAAAATCTATCAACTGAGACTCATTTTGGACAGCTGATGAGGAGCCATTTAATTATGTGGCTTGATTGGGTTTTAACACCGCTGCAGTGAATAACCAGTAAGATAAATAGGTATAAACACTTACACACACTCTGAAAGATGCGGCAGCTGCATTCTTTTGGAGCCTTTTCATAAAACTGACACACTTTTGCACATGTACATAATGAAATATGCAGGGTGCTGTGAGTAATTCTCCATCCTTCATTTAATATTTCCAGCGGAGCTCCATTTTTTGTGAAAAGCTTGCTCAAATTAGAGTGCTGCGTTTGGTGTTTTGTCACGACAGAGTGTGACTCTCTGATTACTGAGTGAAGAGCACATAAACAGGACGACTAAAAGGCTCAGCAATTATGTCAAAACGCTTTTCTGTAATCGTCATTCTGATTAATTTCATTTGAAATGTAACCATCAAGTAACTGTCACCAGCTTAAAGGGATAGTTCAGGTTTTTTCGAAGTAGGGTTGTATGTATTCCAAGCCGCTGGAATACTAGAGCAGCTAAACAGATGGGGACTTCAACAAAAAGTATTTTAGCCACTAAAAAGTCAATACGAGTTTTAGTGTACGCTATATACAAAATATTTTCACTGTTTTACCTTGCTGTCAGACAATACCCTTTCCAGCTGGAAATTGAGGTCTGTTATCCATCTATGCGCTCTTCAAAGAAACCAGACTCCCTTGACAAAAACAGTAATTTTACCTCGCAGAAGAACAGGTGTCGTCCTGGTGTGCTGCTGCCTCAACGGTCAGTTTGTTTGTGTTAATGTAAGACTTTTGTATTTTCAAGGGTTAGTCTAGATACACCGAAGTCACACAAAAACACAAACAAACTAACTGATAGGGGCAGCAGTAAACCAGCTACTCCTCTGTCCTGCAAAGTAAAGATAGTGTTTTTGTCTGAGAAGTTTGGTGGCTTTGTAGAGAGAGATGGAACCGCTTCAGTTCCCTTCACCCAAAGAGGGTTGTCTGGTGGCAAGGTGAAGCAGTGAAAATATTATAAATATAGCCTACATTCATACTGATATTTATGTTTTGGCTCCAATGCGTTGCCACACTTTTCACCCACTATCCCTTTAAAGCAACATGTTTGCATTAATCTCTAATATATGTATCTCTAATTGCTGTAAAAAGGAATTCAGTCGTTTTTTTCTGAAAGTGATATCATCCAGTTTGAAAGTTTGGATTCAAGCCGCCACTCCCGAACTTTCATGTACCATGAGATCATCTGTATAATAGACTCAATTAGCACCAACGCAGTCATGATAGACAAATGTTGGCTTCAATCAGCCTTGAAGTCACCAAGTGTCTCCCTGCACACCAGACAATAGTTTTGCTCCATTGTAGATGCCAATGTTCTTTTGTCTCCTCTCCAATGTTCCCGGTTTTCTAATTATTTTTACTGTCTTTTCTCTTCTTTTCTGCAATCCCGTCTCTTCTCGTCTGTCTTTAATCTCCTTTTTTTGCATTTCCTTCTATTGTTTCTTCTTCCTGTACTTCTCCATAGTCTAATTTTCATGTTTCTTTTTATGGGCATCCTCTAAACTCTCTTCCCTCCCTACCTCAATTATCTATTCACTCCTCCTTTGTCTTCTTTCATCACCCCACCATTCTCTCTGTCTTTCACCCTCAGTTCTCTCATTTCTCTTTGCCCCAATCTTCCCCTCCTCCCCCCCTCCTTCTTTCTCACCTCTCCTTAATTTCTCTAGTTTTGCCAATTTGTTTCCCTTTCTTTCTTACCTCCCCCCTCCCCCCCTCTTGTGTTTTGATTTCTGTCGCGCTCTCTCTCTCTCTCTTGCCTCCCAGCCATTTTTTCCTCGCCCATTTCCATCTCGCTCTCCATAACAGCGTCATTAGCATTTTCTAACCGAGCGGGCTAAATTGAAAATGCTAAACGAGTTTGTTTCTGTGGTAATTAGCAGTAACGAGGAACACAGGAAGTTAATGGAAATGACTTGCCTCGTTAGGAGGCAACTTCCTGTTGCACTGATTGAAGTTCCCATTTTCGACAAACAAGGGGAACACACAAGACAGAAGCCCAGGGCTATGAGAGGAGAGGGCTTTGCATCTGTGTACAGTATGTAATATATATGAGTTTACATTATGTCTGCGTGTGTTTGTGTATACAGTGCGTACATATAGTGGAAACACACTGTATTTTGGTCCTAATATCTGTCGGAATACAAGTGTATGTGTGTGTGTTGGGATGTGTAATAAGCATAGCTAAAAATAAGCTGAAAATAACAATAAACATCTCTGAATATGAAATATTTGGATATATTTATGGCTGTGTGTGTCAGTGTACCCTTGTGGCCCTCCTCATAACAACAGGTGAGCGAGAGCCTGGAAAAGTAAATGAGTATTTTAGACGGCCCGCTCTTGAGGAAGGAAGCTTATTAAACTCTTTGACGTGTGAGATCGCACCTGTCAGCTAACAGCTAGCTGGCCGCTGCCGTGCACGGTCTCACAGCACCTCATCATGCAGGAGTGGGACCGGGCCCAAAAGCCATTCATTACTGCCTGTTCGGGCGGCTACATTTCCTATCACAAAATAGTCCAGGCTGGATATTTCTGTGTGTGAAGGCCCTAGAACAGCCCAGAAACTGTGGGTGGTGAAAAGAAATATGAGTAATGACTTCCCCGCTGCTCCGGTAGCAGGGATCCACAGTGCAGAAGCAGCTGCGATCACACCGGGTATTTCCCAGCGACAGTCTGGATGTGTGAAGACAGTCACTGCACAATCAAATAATTCCTAGAGAATAAAAGTCAATAAATATCGTCTGATGACTGTTTTTCATCTATTTTTCTCTGATAGAAATAAGAATACAAAGGACAGGCAGCTATTGACTTTGAAAGATATCTGAACTGAATTTACCATTCTGTCAACATGTTGTCAAGCATGTTGTCAAACATTTCACCAGCCGTGAACCGACAGTGTAATGATAGCAGTATGCCACTCTTTTTTTTAATGCTTCTCATCTGGTGTCGGTGTAAATCAACCAATGATGCCGGGATAATTATCTCACTCACCAAAAAACAAGCCTCCCCAGTGCCATTTTGTCAGTAATCAAGACGAGGATGATGGGTGACCCCATCTGTCGTCTTTTCAATTACTCATTGTCGACTTGAGACAAGCACATACAAGGGATTGTACGCAGCTTAATTGTGAATATTAATATCCTCTAATCTTTGAGAGCATCTGAAATATGCTTCAGTGTGAGCATACGTGAAGTAGAATACATTCATTTTTTCCAACGCTGAAAAATGTTTTTTTTTCCTCGCTCAAGCAAATCTGGTGTGTCGTTTTCATTGTGCCAGTGGCAATATTCAAATGCAACATGCAGATAAAAGTGTAGCTTAACTGCCGTTAATTTAATTTGAAAATTAGTTTGCTTTTTTCTCTTTAAAGATGAAAAGCTTTCTGGATAAGCAGCAGGAGCTTTTTTTTTGTAATTGTGTTACGGCTGCCTACATTATGCTCACACAACACACGAAGGGATCCTGTTGATTTGGAGGATGGATGGAAATAAGGAATGGAAGTCGATTTAGTGTCTACACAAATATAACTTTCATTTAATGTGTTTGTGTGTGCAGAACTGTCAAGACAACACGGAGGGGGATCGCTGTGAACGCTGCGCTCCGGGCTTCTATGGTGTGGTCCGAGGTTTCCATGACGACTGTAAACCCTGCGCCTGTCCCCTCACCAACCCAGAGAACAAGTAAACTTTTTATGTCGTTCTCTATAACGTTTATGTACATTTTCTGTTACTTTCTCAGCATGGAATATTTTTTATATGTTAGCAAGACAATTTTTCTGAAGCACTTTGAAGTCTTTTCTGTGAAAAAAATCTCTTTCCGTGGCTAGTTTCAGTCCAACCTGTGTGGCGGAGGGATTCGATGACTACCGATGTACCGCCTGTCCTGAGGGGTATCAGGGCAAGTACTGTGAAAGGTGAGAGACACGCAGATAAAAGATCCTGCACACCTTTGTCCACCAGTCTTAATTAAAAACAATGGAAACCTCTTATCGAAACAACAGTAACAGTGACCTCTTTCCTTCTTCCTGTGGTCTTCTTGTTCAGGTGTTCTACTGGTTACCACGGTAACCCGCGGATGCCGGGTGGCCGCTGCGAGGAGTGTAAGTGTTCCCTGTGGGGGGCGTTGTCTGGACCATGTGACCCAGTCACAGGCCAATGCCCCTGCAGGGTTGGGACAACGGGGAAGTCGTGTGACCAGTGCATGGACAGGCATGTGTGTGGACCAGCTGGGATCATCTGTAAGACTAACACACAGCTTTTTATTTAGTCTGTTGTGGTGTTCCTCTTTCTTTCTTTCTTTCTTTCTTTCTTTCTTTCTTTCTTTCCCTCCTTTACTGGACATCTGGTCTAAATTATAAGAATCTGAATCTCTGAATTGATGATTTAGATAAAAGATAATTAACTGAATTAACTCATCCCACATCATAGCGGTCAAAACAGCACATTGTGGTTTGAAACTGTCGTTACTGTAATGAAACCTACAGACATTCTCTGTCTCAGTCTTGTGAACACGGCACAAATGTCCCATTCTTCTAAATGCTAAATGTTTCACGAACACCTGGAGGGAATTTTTTCAAATTTGGCACAAATGTCAATTTGGACTCAAGGATTAACTGTTTTGAATTTGGTGGTCAAATATTAAAGTCACTGTGACCTCACGTCTGTCCCTTTTTCATGAAGGTCTGAAAGAATTTCCCTAAATTTGCTGATATTAAGCTTCAGGTGATGGTTCCTGCACCGTGTGACAAAGCTCTCTATCAGTCATCCATACACCTCCTGTAAAAATAGTCGAAAAGTGCATAAAGCCTGTTTCTTATTGGAAATTATTTGCTGGCATCATACAGTATAATTATAACTTCAATAGCACCAATTTGGTCTTCACGACATATCCAATATTACAAGAGACTGGATGGACATGGATGTAAACTGAAACTTGGCTGGAGAGCGGAGGCATATAGCCGTGAGGCGGTAATTCTAGTCTTCTGTTCTCTCTGGTGGCCAACCACCCTGCATTGTCACCTGGTGTTGTGATTCTTATTTTATTTTGGTGATGAAATGCAAATGAGCAGTCGAAGCCCTTTTCTCTGGTTGCCATGGGAGACGGGGGATCGTGGCAGAAGTCAGATTCGAGTCATTTAGGAAATAATTTCAATGCCATTTGGAGCTAATTTAAACTTAATATGACCATAATGGCGGGGCCTATTCGGCACCATTAGCATGTCCAGAGGTAAGAGAATATAGAAGAAAAGGTTGTGAGACGGAGGCTGATGTGAAATTGCTGCTGTCAGGTCAGAGAGGAAATTGCTTGCTCAGGTCTTTATGTGGTCAGACACGGAGCGTGTGTCCATAAATTGGCAGTGCAAAGTGCTGCAGTGCACCCTGACACCAAACCGGTAGCCTCCACGTCTAGACTATAATCACAACTCCTGATGGTGTACACAGAGTGGAGCGACCGGGCTGCTGCTCACTTGTTGAAGAGTGATTGCACTCTGCGTTTCAACTCTGCTCTTCCTTCCATTCTATCAGACACAGCCGAGCACTTTGGGTGTCGTGTAATCTTGAATGAGGGAAATGCAGGTAGCGCTCCCATCTCCGTAACATCATTTGCAGTGAGATGCAGCTAAATTTCAATCTGTGATGTAATGGGTTGCATTATTCAATGTTGCCAACAACCACATAAGAGTTCATGTTCCACTTTTTATGGTGAGGCATGCTGTAAGTAATATGACCTCAGTAATGGCTGAGCACAAAATGTGTCACCTATGAATTTTCTCTATTTACAGTAGTTTAAAGGTGCAACGTGTAAGAATTGGCTGCCTGTCTAATGGCCTGTGTCCACATTGCGTCTTTTTTCAGTTGTTCCATCCGTTGCATTGTGGGTAATGTAGGCACCAGGTTTTGAAACGGAAGTAGAATATGTGAAATAAAAGAGTGATATCTCTTCTGCCTCATTGATTTTGATTATTTGCGGACTGCTTTCCAAAACCCGGTGCCTAATACCCACAATGCAACTTAGTCACTGAGTGACATCATTGGGTGCAATTAATCCGATCACATGTAGCTTCCTCTGGAGCCACAAAAGGATTTACACCACTTTTTCCACAGATGCAGTAGTACTCCCCAAAACCTATAAACACACCAGCATATAAATTGGTGGAATTACCCTTTAACATGTGCTGTATTTTACATGTACATTGTTCTAGATATGATATTGTTAGTTGGCACCGTAACAATCATGATGCCAGAAACAAACAAGGCAACAAGACGCGCGACTTGACGCAAAAGCTATTTCCTACGAGGATTAAACCAAAACTTGACCAGCTGTAAGTTACTGTCAGAGGAACACAGGCACAGGTTTGTTTTATTGAACTTGTATGTTGTGCATGTGTGTGTGAATTTCCAGTCTGAAGCATGAGTGTGCTAAACTGATCCCAAGATAATCACTGACATTCACTGAGGTTTACTTTGGGCCTTCGCGGGGCTTCTAGCCTCTATGGCTGTGATAATAAATGGTAATATGCTATACTTATACACTGGGAAGTAATAATGTGATGATGCGCATCACTGGATAGAAAAAAGTACAATATAGCGGCTGTGCAGCTTAATCTGTTACAGCTCTGACCACAAGTCTAATGGCTTTGTATTGTATTTGAGTTCTGTGGTCACCACCACAGCAGCCAGCTTGTAGCTTATAAAGATACAAAACTAAAAACCTTGGGGTGAACCACTAAAGGGACAGTTCACCCAAAAATTAAAAACACATATGTGGCCTGTAGTGCTATGTATCCATCTAGACTACGTTGGTGTCAGCGGCAGAGTTTTGGAGATATCTTTTGCAGAAATCATGACCCGGTTACTCAAGATAATCCACAGAACTACTTGTGAGCAGTTTCATGTGGGAACTATTTTCTTTCTGCCAAACTCCAGCTTGTAATCGTGCAGAAGGACACATGCATCTACTCACGGGTGATCATGCGTGCACGTGCTGTGTGGGATGGAAACATTAATGGTGTCCTCCTTTGTTCTCCTTGTTGTAGTGATTCATTTTCTTCCTTTGATCAGTCTTCAATAACTTTAAATAAATAACCACTTACAGGCTCAGAGGAACCAAACACTAAGACATGGAAGAATTAAACTTTCTACTTTATCTACATAAAATAGTTTTTTGAACTTCAGAAGAAGTACTAAACAAGTCTGGAATACAAAGGCAGCAATATTTCTCCAGGCATCTATTTTTAAAACCTTCTAACTAACACTTATACACATAGGAGATATTTTTGATTGGTTGTGAATTTAACGTGTGATCATATGCCTTTATACCTTAACTCGATTGAAAGGGCTATTACACAGGGAAACTTTGTGATACAGTTTCATGGGACACATAAATACACTGAATAACTCAACTTTACTCTACATTGTGATAGAAAATGTCTTATCAACAAGCTTCCCGGGCTCTGCACAGCAGAATTACATTGATTCCAACCATGTTTTAGTTGCTTTCTGATCATAATACAACAATTTTTCCTTTGATTAACATGAAGTCAACTTGGTTATGAAAATACAATGGTTGCATTGAATAAAATAAACACATCTAAGATTAAAAATAGTAGATTATGTATAAAAAACACAATTTCCTTGAGAGAGAGTAGATCATCACAGCACATCTCTCCTGCCGATATCTCCAAAACTCAACAACGCACACTAAAACAATTTAGATTGATAAACAGCCCTACAGTTAAGAGGAAAATATGTGTTTTTGAGTTTGTTGTTTTTTCCAGTCAGCTTCTTAACAAGGAGCATCTAGATAATAGCACCAGGTGTACCTTCTGCAAATCAGTGTTAAGACAACTTACCTTTACCAAGTGGACTGCTGAGCCACAGTTTGCCTTAAAAGTAAAATCGTCATCCTATTTTATGTTCACTAAAGTTAATCACAACTTTTAGGATGTGTTCTCTTGCATTGCATTGTGCAGTATATTGTGACATGTAGTGCTCCGTGCACTGGTGCACTGAGAACTTGAGCATCGAAAGCCAATGTAGACTTTACAGTTACATTAGGATGACTTTTTTTGTCGTCCACTTTCTGAGAAAACTGACAAGGTAGACCTGTTGAGTGTGAGAAGCCAACACAGCTGAATCATCTCAACAAAGACTCAGTAATTCTCCAAGCAAACTTTAAGGTAGCCAAACAATCACCATCTTGTGTAAACTCCTCAGAAGAGCTGATTTGACAATCTCAGGTCTCTCAAGCCAAACATTGTAGAGATAGGCAAGCAACCAGCTCCACAGACAGCAGAGAGGGATGGGAGTGACGCTTTATGTCTGTAATCACACCTTGTAGCTGTGTCGTACAGGACGTGCTAACACTGTGTGGAAGTTAGTGAATACAATCTGTCATTTCTGGGATTCTTGAATGGTTTCGGTTCAACATGCAGCTATTACCTCAAAAAATACAATGCAGTGCACATTAACTGTACATGTGTGTGTTTGTGTGTTTGTTTGTGTGTGTGTATGCATGTGACTGCACGCACGCGTTTGTGTGTTGTGGTTTTGTCAGAGATTGATAGATGAGAAACAGTTTTTATTTTATTTAATTTATCTTTGATTTCCCTTGTCAGAAATTTTAATTTCTGCAATAAATCAGCCCGAGGCTACAGAAGGGAAGAGAAATTCACACACACGCGATGCAAAAAAAATGTGTATGCGCTTGTCTTAGTGAATTCCCTGGTGTGTGCCCGCCTTAGTATGTGTGTTATTTAGCCTGCAGTGTGTGCTCATAATAGGTGCTTTTGCCTCTCTGCGCTGAATTTCATGCATCGGCAGCCCTGTCTTTCTGATGCTAGAGTCACTTAAACAGAAAAACACAAGCAGACACAACGATAACACACTTATGTGTTTACGCTTCACACAAATAAAGCACAGAAATCCACATTCAGAAGTAAAAATACACATATGTGACTTCCTTTTCTGTCTTTTTCTTCTCTCATTGTCTTCTCATCTCTGTCTGCCAAGTCAAAACTCAAACTGCCGAACATGCACACAACATGCACACATCATACACACCCTTCTAGCTGTGTCTGACTCTGCGTTTGTATTTGTTCCTCTAGCCTGTGATGATGAGTGCTCAGGTCTGTTGATCAGCGATATGGACCGCCTGTACCGCATCATCACCGATGTCACCCTGACCACGCCCCTCCCACCGCCTTATAAGGTGTTGTACCGCTTTGAGAACATGACAGAGGAACTCAAGGTAAGATCTGTTTCTGCACTTCAATATGGTGTCATCGTTACTTCCAGTTAACTCACGTCGTCACTTTGTCTTTAACTGACTTTCAGACAAAGCCCAGGCCGCCTTAGTTACCGTTGCTATGGCTATTACAGTACGCAGGTTACAATAATAAGAGTCCCAGATTTACTGCTACAAATTCTTTGTAATTTCCTACATGTAAGATAGAAGAAGATTTGAAAAAGGAAAAACTTGAGCATGAGTAGATCAAAAGTTGTGAATAAACTCCTGCACACTTGTCACAATAGAAGGAAAATAAAGGCTTAAAAGGAGACAAAAGCAGGCTCATTTCTTGCCATCGATTTTGTCGGCTAAAATGTCAACGTACTGTCAAATTCAAATCAGCTGTAGCAAGATAGCTAATGAAGCTTGATTAGCATTAACATTCAATAGCATCAGAGCATTTCATCTGTTTGCTGTACACAATGAAAAAATGTAAAGCAGATGTTGTGCAGACAATAAGAGACAACATATTAAAAACTCTGTGTGTCATCCAGTGAGACGGCAAACTCCTCATTCAGCTCACTCAACCTGAAGTACTTAGAAGAACACTGTCATTAGCATCTACCATCTTCAAGTGAGCTTGTTTTCAATTGGTTTCAAAGTGACATTTAAATGTTGCCTTTATTGCCTCCTCCTCGAGTACAAATCATCATTTCAGGCCGTTGATCATTTGCTTTGTCAACAGCAAGACGCACACAGTGCTGTTGAACTTGCTTAACACTTCCCATGTTTTCAATGAATTGTGGTTTATTTAGCATTTCATAATTTTGTTCTCACGAATTAACTATTTTACCATGTTTACTGTGAGTTTATTCAAATATATTGAGTTTTATCAGGTATGTTTTCCCTTTAATTCCTTCCTTATTTCTCCCTTGCTCATCCTCTCCTCTTTGGCTCTACAGCACAGAGCCAAGCAGTTCAAAAGCCTAGCCCCGGGCCAAAATGTGTCAGACATTTCTCAATGTAATTCCTTC
The DNA here is from genome assembly GCF_965226575.1 of Pagrus pagrus. Classification (NCBI taxonomy): domain Eukaryota; kingdom Metazoa; phylum Chordata; class Actinopteri; order Spariformes; family Sparidae; genus Pagrus; species Pagrus pagrus. The sequence continues at coordinate 16,331,578 of NC_140200.1, forward strand.
ATCTCTCTGTTTTTCTCCTGCAGCACATGCTGTCACCTCAGAAAGCTCCAGAGAGATTACTGCAGCTGGCCGACTCCAACCTGGGATCACTGGTCATTGAGATGGACCAACTACACAGCAGGGTGCAGACACTTTTGTTTTTGTTTTGGCTCGACTTTAATACGTTGTCTGTCTTCCTTTCTCTCTTTATCCTTCTTTCACCCTCTGTCTCCGTCTTTCTCTAACATAACGAGATGGAGAAAATATAGACCGTCACAGGGAGCATGGTTTATGCCATCACTTATGTACAAAGAACAGCAAAGACACAAGTCTAGTTACTTCTACGACAAGCTGTACACAGCTAAAGAGACAACACAGTCCGCTGACTGACATGAAAGCAGTCGAGAAAACTATTCAAACACTTTTCTAACATATAGATTAAGTGTCAGAGAGGCTGTCAGAGGGATCAACCAGCTGAGCGGAAAAGTAAAAATTTGAGTGGACAACATGCTGGGACTGCAGAAGGATAAATCATGCATAAATTATGAGGCAATAGACCCCTGGGCACCATATCTGGATTCATCTTCTAGGGACCCAGGGTAAAAATAAACTGGTGGGCCCCAACCCCTTTGTACCTTCTGCTCTTTGCAGAGTCTCAAGTCTCAAAACTGGATTTTGGCATAAGCTCCTGATCCGCCAAATCACCCAAAGAAGAGTGACCTGAAGTAATTCTTCCAAAAAGCATCTGGCTATTGACTACATCACTCTCTGTCGGTGTGTTCGCCTTGCACAGATCAATGAGGTCAGTAAGGTCATGTGAAGTTTGGATACAGAGGTAGGACATAAAAGGAGTTAAATACCATTAAATATCTATACGATTCGGCTCAAAGGTAGATGGTGGAGATCCTCAATGTTGATCATGATCTTAGATAATCAGAACACACACCCCTACAAGCCGGCCCCACTACACTGTCAGTCAGCAGAATATCCAACAGCCGGATGGGCGAGAAGTGGTCAAAACTCCACAGATTATTATGCCAGTTTATGTCATACTTTGATGGTGCGTATCCCAAAAGAAATGTGAATTAAATGAGCACAAACCAGATGACACAAAGCAAGGCTGTGGCTTTCTGAGCCCCCTGAGGTCCATTCTGACAAGATATGAATAAAAATAACAACAGAAATATAAAAGGACTTGGATCTGGATCAGGATTGGGATCAAAGATCACGATCAGAGCACCCCTTTATTGATTGAATCTAATAAATTACCAACCAGTAATGTTAATAAGTCACTTCAAACAGAGTCTCTTAGGGGGTCCCTGTGGCCCAAATAAGTGAAGCATTTCATCTAAAGGATTTCAAATAAGGAATTGTCATGTTTTTGCACAAAAAAACACCCAAAAGCATTTCTATTTCTTTGAGCTCGTACAGGATGCAAAAAGAATTTGCCAAACTTTTTTGTTTTTAACTTAACAATCTTTAGAGTCACAGTTATATAGCTAAGAGGAGATAACGAAAATAGAAGAAAACACCTCGAGTGGAGGGCGGGGGGGGGATCTACAAGTGCCAAGTGGGGAAAAATAACACTCACATTCATGCTGTCAAGATACACCCTTTTAGGGACTGGGGCCTTGACATTTGTTGACAGCGATGCTATCACACCACACACACACACACACACACACACACACTCTCACGCACACCAGCTAAAATGATATAGCAAGGTCTTGTCAAGTCACAACAATAATTACCTTCTCTCTCTCTCTCTCTCTCTCTCTCTCTCTCTCTCTCTCTGTGTTTGTGAGGTTGTGTTTTCTTTTTGTCAATAATTCATTCATCTGTGTGTATGTTCTGGCATGTGAGTGCATTTATAAACAAGACAGAAGGTCAACAAACTGAACTGCGCCCACACACACACTCATATTGATTGTGTGTATGTATGTGTATGTGCTGCCGTCATCATCTGTCATTCTTTTACATCCTTAAGACCTCATCTCTCCATCTTTTCCTTTCCTTCGTTAGACAGAAGTCAATATGTTCACTTATTCAACACTTGTTTATTATTTTATAATGTGTGTGTGTGTGTGTGTGTGTGTGTGTGTGTGTGTGTAGGCCACTAAGGTGTCAGCTGACGGAGAGCAGGTGGAGGATGATGCTGACAGGATTCATAAGCGAGCTGACGACCTGGAGCAGTTCATCAGGGATACGCTGCTGGGAGCTAAAGGTAGCAGAAGCGAACACCACCTCCCCTCCACTACCTGCCTCCACATCCTGTCAGCTGGGATTTCTGGATTTATCTGTCTACTATCTCACCAGTTTCATCCATCATTAGAGTACATTGCATTATATTACATTGTATTAAATGTAAGGGATCCCTGTGGGAAATTTAGGTTATTAGATTAGAGTATGAAGGGATATAGATAAGAAAGGGATAATGTGAAAAGAGAAGCTAATGAAATAAATAATTATATTGACAGAAGATATTAAAAAGCTGCAATTAAATGAAGATGCAGCATCTTGAGAAAGACTTACAAGTTGAGATAAATGTGAATGGATACTGCAATAAGAAAAGTATCATTACTATCAACACTAGTTTTGGTGTTATTAGCCAAACAGCAGAGACTTTGTTGTCACTCAACTCCATCAGGCCACATCTTCGAAGTGAGGCAACAAAAACATCTTTCTGCCTCCTTGTTAGCACCACTAATGGAAAACTTAGCTCCAGCACAATGGCTGATGGGCCGGCGGCCAGCTGCACGCGCTTGCTGCCAGCTGCTGGTACAAAAGTGTTGCCTGAACAATAAAGCAGGATCCAGCAGGCTGCAGCATCACTAACCATGGTGATAAAGAGTCCCCCACCAGGATAATGGGGTGCAGTGACTCAGTGTGTTGTATTGTGTTAGCAGCTAGTAACTGTGCTTGTGCTCTGGGAGGGTGGCTGTGTGTGCCAGCATTGAGTCTGCTCCAACAAAATGCTGTCTGCACATTTGTAAGGTAGAGGGAGAACGAGTGGTGTTTGTGTCCAGCTGATGAATGTACAGCAAAAGTCCAATACTCGGTCTCCTTTTAGTTCTGTTTTGTTTTCTACGGACTCCTCAGGGAAACATCTGCCTCTTTTTGCTGCTAAATGCCCGACTATATTCAGCAGCTAGTAACTAATATCTGTCTGCTGTGGTACTGGAGAAGAAGAAGTGTACATTGGTTTTTAAGACATTTGTGACAGCCCTCTTGACTTCCTGTCCTTTCCTTTTGGGAGGGAAGCAGGAAGTGCATCCTTAGTTAAAAGCCGTGGGTTGTCCTTGTGTACTGAGCCCTTGCAGACGTCGTATGAGGAGAACAACCCACACAGGAAGTCAAAAGTGCTGTCGAACAATTTTGGTGAAAAAAGCTACTTGCTGCGTCCAGAAACAAAACTTAAAGGAGCAGTGAATGAAAACAGTAAAGTCTCTATAATCTATTGTTAATATAAAAAATATTGATAATAGCAGCTTTAAGCTTGGAGTGTTATTTGTTTTCCGAGTGCTCATCCACTGTTGGGTAATAAATGAGCAGTAAATCAATTAATTAATCACTTTTTGCAGGATACCTCCTCTCCATTTACTCTTATTTTTTAAAGGTTTTTTTTATACTTTTGCGTTTCATTTAACGACAGATAGTGAAAGAATCCACATCTTTAGTTTTAATGGCGTCCTGCAGCAGGATGTTCTGCTCCCACTGGTGTAAAACATCCTCTCACAGGCAGAACTTTGTAGTACAGTCCAGATGGTTCTCTCTGGCTTCATACAGAGGACTTGTCTCGTTCTTTCCCTGCATGCACAACTAGCAGATTGTTTTACACTTCAGCATTAGTATCTTTTTGCCAGTGCAGCTGCAGCATGGCCTCCCTCAGCCCCCACATCAGAGGCTGTGATGTGACCGGCTTGTGATGTGTTTTCTCCTGCGACATCAGTTTAGTGGTCTCAAAGGGGGTCCAGTGTTTTTTGAGTCCTTCCATCTGGGAGCTAATACTCTTTCAGAGGACAACAGTTGTGCAGTCCTGTTAAAGCCATTTTTTCGTCATCTTCGGGCCAGGAGTTCCACCTTGCAGGTCACACTGACCATTTGTGCTGGGATTGGCTGAGCTCTTCATTAGTTGCTGCCAAGGCTCCCCACAAAAAAATGGAACGGCTCTGTCTTTTGCACACACATCGGTGGTCCCTCTGCTCCTCTCTCTGGCTTCCATATTAGTCTTGAAGATAAAAAAGAAAAACATATTTTTGAATCAAATGTAGGATCATGAGATGTGTTTACTTTATAAACTAGTCAGTGAAATTGATAGTTGATTCTTGACTTTGGAAAGAACATTAATACCGAAACACACACTAACCAATCGTTGGTCACATAACCCTCCACACAGCTCTAGTCAAGTCCTAGTTGGATTTAGCAGGTATATGTATTCTTTTCACAATCCCTCCCTAACCGACACTGATGTTAAAAACAACTGATGTGCTCCAATTAAAACTCTGCAATTCACATAGTAAGTTATTTTGATTACCATTATGGAATTGTTGTGGCTTCTGGGATGAAAACAAAGTAACAAAACCAACACATAGCGACTGGCTATGATGAAACTGTCCTCTCCTTGTTGTTGCTCCAAGCTCTCTGGTCCTCTGCCTAATCGCAGTGTGATTGTGGCTTCGTGTGTGTGTGTGTGAGAGTGTGTGCTTGTGAGCGCGTGTGTGCTTGAGAGAGAGGAAAAGAGAGTGTGTCGTGGCTCACTGGATGATTGAGAGTAGCAATTAGAGACTTAATTAGTGGCTATCACAAACGCACACCGACGCACCACGTACACAAACACTGGTGCAGATGTGCGCGCATTCATACAACTATGCAGACACGCAGCCATACACAGACACTCGCGCACACACATAATGAGGCAAGAAAATACTGTACACACTTTCCTCAGTGTGTGTGCCCGTGTTTACTAGATACCATAATATGATTCCATCCACGTTTTAAGTGTTTAATTGGCTTTTAAATCCCACTATGTAATTATATGGCTGTGAAACACACACAAACACACACAGATACTCACAGACACTCACACACATGCACTTATACAAATGCAGCATGCGCACACATACACATATGCGATGCAGCTGTTCATTAGCATGATGGCTTTAGTTCTGTCTTGGCTCTAATCACATCATGTTTACATTTCAAATAAGAGGAAATGCTGCATTGCCACAAACACACACAGGCCCACCCACCCACACACCTACAAACACTCACAAACACACTATTTAAGTTCCAACTTGCTTTAATCACGCCGCGTTTACATTTCAAATGAGAGGGGAGCAAACCACCGCTGCAGACACCGAACTCACACAAACAAACACAGGCTCGCTACATACACACGCACGTAATGGCAACACACAACTGTGTCCTCTGTTTTACTCTTGCACACACACACACACACACGCACACACTCCTCATTAAGTTCCAGCAGTTTGAGTATTATTCAAATGAACCTTGGAGTGTTTAGTGCAGTTTCATCATTGATTGGTTTGAGATTTCAATGCCTTTAATTTGATAAAAGCAGGGCAACCATGAAGTTTGCCAGAATCATCAGCTTTGAATGGTGTTAAAACAGTCCACGTGTCTGTGTTTGTGTGTGTGTGTGTGTGTGTGTGTGTGTGTGTGTGTGTGTCAGGCTCTCAGCATGTGTCGGTGTTTAAATGAGTGAAGATCAAGCGGTTTGATTTTTTTTATTTCTGTGTGAGCCATAAAGCTGGGACATGATAGTAGAGCCTACACAGAAATCATCCATCAGGTCTGTTTACTGTTGGTATGGTACAACATCACCACATTTTACTCTATATTTGTTTGTGTATAGATGATTTCTTAATGCAAACCTAGCAATGTAGTTGTCAGTGTTTCGATATCTGTTTTTTAGCCAAGAAAAACTGCCAGCATGCCAAAACTTCACTTAGTCTTAGTTTTCTCGAATGTACTTTGTGTTTACAACTAAACTAAACTCACTAAATGGTAAGATGGTGATCATGGTAATAAGGTCCCCAGAAACCTGTTTAAAGCTAGAAAGGTGGCAGGGTCCGCCACATATAACATATATACATTGTGTTGTCCTTTTAAGGTCAGTTTGTTTATTCAGTTTATTGAGTCATGAAAACAAAGAGTTTGTTTATTTAGTCTGTTGAGGCATAAATAAAAATCAGACAAATAGGATTTTTCTCTTCTGATCTTTCTCTTCAGACCCAGGTGCTTAATATTGTCGTACTAGCATTTTCATTGTCAGCAAGTTAACATACTGATGTTAGCATTTAGCTCAGCCTATCAGAGCTAGTAATATTATTGTCTTGTTTAAACATGAAACTATCTCAGTGTAACCCATTTTTAAGGTACAATATTGTATAAACCCTAACCGAACCAGTGGGTTTGGAGTTAAGTCCCACAAGTTCCTCTGCCCTTTAGTGGCCTCACAGTCGATTAATGTAGATTTGATTAGCAATCAGGGCAACTGTAGTAAAGCGAAAATTAAAACCAAGACACCTGAAGGCATCGATATCAGTTATACTCTTCCAAAATGCATATCTGTTTTTTAAAGTGAGATATTTTCCAGAGATGCTGGAAGAGAAACTGAAGATTTTTTTTCTGTCGGTGCTTTTATGAAGCAATAACTTAAACCGAATCTGTCCATCTGTGGTATCCTCACAGCAGTCTCTCTGTGCGTCTGTGTGTCCAGACCTCCAGTTGAAGGCTGCCGAGTTGAACCAGACTCTCTCGCGGAGAGATGGAGCTCCCGACAAAAGCCTGAAGGAGATGAAGGAGGAGATCCAGGCCATGCTTGCCGAGATGAGAAAACGACAGCTTGGAGGGAAGAAGAGCATCGCAGAGGAGGAGATGGCGTACGGACACACATGAACACACACACACTCTCAAACACACGCACAGGTCATGTATCTTTCTCCCACACACAGGAAAAATACAGACTATGAGAAAAGTTATCAGACAGATCAGTCTTTGTCTCAGGCACACATTTCGTGGCATGCACACACGCATGAAGAGCGGACCACGGGTGTAAATTTCTTAAAGAACTGAGTGAAAATATGCCAAGAATAGCGTTTGGAGAGAGGAAAAACTGAGTGTCTTTGCTATTTTGCACTTCTTTAGTTTTAATCTTTTGTGTGTTGGAGTTTTTTCAGTGTTAGTTGATTTAAACAGATGCCTCACTCTGACTACTGCTGTTGGTATGGAACCACACTTTTTAAAAAAAAAATTTTAATACCTATTGTTTTGTTTTTTATATATTTTCTTTGTTTTCACACATACAGTACCACTATGCTAATGCATTCACCTTTAGTATCTTGGATTGTGTTTGTCCCTGCTGGGAACTTGGGAACTTGTTTTTCTACCTGTGTTTCTGCACCAGACAGTTTCTTTCGCTGAACTTGCAGAATGACAGAGAGAAAGAGGAGACAGAAATGGAATATGCATGAAATTCAACTCAGTTAATTCATCTGTAAAAAAAAAAAAGCCCTGCATACTATAGAAACATTTTAACTGTAGTATCAGTGTGCTACATTTGTACACAGCAAAATGACAAACTTAGGAAGACCTGGATGTATTTTCTAATATTTTCTTTACATCACCAAAATGAGTCAGCTGTAGGGTTGTGTAGGTTTATGGTTTTGCTGGTCCAGTTCAGTGAATGAGCTTCAACCGGTTTGATTTTGTGCCAACTGACTGAACTGGCATTTGTCAGGTGTAACGTCAAGCGGAAAAAACTAGCAACACCTGGCTAGTTAGCAGAAGCCCCAGTCCACAAGAGAATATTCTCACCAGTTGCTGCATCTTATTAGAGTAACCTGCTGTTTTGTAGCCTGCAGTTGAGAGCCTGGTTTTGATCCGCTGCTCCTTTTTGCCCTGTTAAAGTTACTGCATTACGCTGTTAATGCAAACTCACATTTCTAATATCAGTTTCAAATTGAAAGCCCCCTGGCGTTTCAGTGGAAAGAGACCCTTCATTTCTTAACAAACCTTTTACTGTCACACATTCTCAGGACAGTGTTGAGGAAAACTCATTGACTTGCACGAATCACATACGTGACTACTTGAAATGTCGCTGCTGCCATCATCTCTACAGTTTCACTTAACTGAAGTCAAATTTAGAAGAGGACAAGTTAAGATGAATATGTGTTGCAGTTGGCCTGATGGACTGTAGTGCCGCTACACTCTCATTCATGGGCTCTCATTATGTTCCTCTAGGGAGCTGCTTATCTAGTTGTTAAATTCGGCATTGCCGGTCTGGTCGGGTCTTTTGCCTAATATCAAACCGGTTTGAAATTTTAGTCATTTACATTATGATTACACTCTTAAGCTGTTTAAGTGTAGAATTATTTGAGGAGTATAAACTGTTTACCTCCTGTTGACAGTGTAACTTTGACAACAGTGAATTCAGAACTGAGGTTTCCTGTTATAGATGTTTCAAGAGTCAATTATAGCCTAATTGATTTTCATATCATACAGAAAAGGGAGCTTGGTGGATGCCTGGAGTGGTAGAAAAGATGCAGCAACAACACACGGGAAAAGAGTTTAATCGTGCAAAACCACTGTTGCTTGAATATCTTTCCCTCTCTTTGATTTCTTTCTTTCTTTCTTTCTTTTTGTTGACACACGAGACATCAGAATTAAATTTCACTGAGCAGACATCTGATTGCCACATGTCCCAAAGCCAAGAGTCCGTGCTGATGTTTCAGCAAAGTGCTTCTCACTTTCTTCCCCTCTCTCTCAAGACATTTGATGAAATTAGTAATCTACTCTCTTCATCCCTCCTTCCTCCCCCTTCCTCTTTCCGTCTGTCTCTTTCAGTGAGTGTTGACAGGGTCAATGAGTTAATTAAAAGTACTGTATGGCCGTAGGGGTAGAAACAAAGAGCGTGTATTGAAAAGGGGGGTCACAGAGGGAGAGGGGAACAACTGGCAGATGGAAAGAGAGTTGTAGTGGGAGAGGGTGTAAGAATAAGAGAGGCAACGAGAAGTTGCCACTGCCGCTGACTGGCTTGTCTGTCAGTCTGTGTTTGATTATTTGACTGAACCCTGAGGGGGATCAGCAGAGAAAGACACAAGCACCAACAAATGTTAAAGGGATGCTTCAGCAAAATGAAAAAAGCTGGCACAGTTGTATACGTTTCTTATTTTCCCATGTTTTATATATTCTCAGTATAGTCTTTGTGTTCATGCTCCAAGTTTGACTTTTCATTGATGCTGTACTGTATTTTTATATACCGTAATGATGTAGTAGCCAGTTGAGTAATGCTCAAACATCCCTCCCATTTCTTCTTTACTTAATTATATTATGTTTTCTTCACACGATTCCCCGAAGGGTTCATTAAAGTTTCATCAGCCCCAATCATTACCTTGCATATATCCCAAAACTGTGGGAAATTGTCCTCTGAGTGATGTCAACTGGAGGACACTAGATCCTTGTTGTCTTAATTAATGCTGAAGGTGAAAAATAAAGCTCATTAAAGGGACGCCTTGGTAAACATATGGTTATTAAACTGTTTTAAATACTTCCAAAGTGGGAAGGCTTTCTAAAAATTGTTGTAAAAGCAAAGAATAATGAGAGAATTTTGAATTAACTAAAGGCTGCTTTGCAAATCTTGATAGATCAAATGAAGCAAAAACTGGAAGATGAAGAAGTTCAAGCAAACGACTTCAATCTGGTGCTGTCATTTTCAAAATGGCTGTGTACTTACACTAAGGGCCAGGTTGTACTTGCAAAGAACTACAGTAGTTTGTTCAATGTATGATCTTACCACTTTGGAAGGTAAAAGCCTCACTCAAAGGCGGTGTGAAAAGCCTGCGATCATAGTGGGAGGTGAGACATAATCATCATTTAGATCTGATTTTAACAGCCCGCAATTCCAAGCACTCACACAAAGTGACAAAAGTAGTTGTGTAAAGTATGAAAAAAATCTGGCTTTTGCACATAGAGATTTGAAATCGCCACATGAGATGAATGTTGAATCATACAGAAATTGTGCGTGGCCCCCTTCAGATCTGATTTTGCAAAGGTGTTGAGGTGGAGGGAGCTTTCAAAGCCGTTAGGCCATAATTCAGTCACTTCTGGAGGTCTTATACTGGCCCCAAGCCATCAGTGCTCTGTGAATTATTTTGCTGCATGCCTGTTGTGACACCACCAGTCTAAAATCTATCTTACCCAAGACGAAAAAAAAATTGTCGCTCCCTACTCCCAGTTTTGTACGGGAAGTGACAGGATCAGAGCCGGTGGTTAAATGTCTACTCTACTATGTCTCAGAGGGAAATATTATTTTTATTTCACACAAAACATACGCAGAGTTTATAAAATTGAATGTTTTTTTTTATAAAGCAAACACACAAATCTTTTATACAAGTAGAACTGAAATGATTAGACTGAGTCAGTTAATCAATTGAGTTGATTTAGTGGCAAATAAGCATTGTAAAGGTGTTACTTTGGGCTCTGGGCATTTCTCATTCTTTTCAGAAGTGTTATAAACCAAACAATCAGTTAATGGAAGAAATGGTCAGCAGATTAATACCTAATGAAATGACAAAAAAGTATATAACCTTCTTTACATTATAGTATGAGTAATAATAATATAATATTATATAATATTATAGTAACAGGGACCAACATGTATCGGCGCCTAGCTTCCAAATATGACTGCTGTCAACTGAACTATGCCAGGGGTAACAACAGCATATCAAAGCTGTAAATGCCCCTTTAACAAAACCTAATGACTGTCTGAAGGCCCTTTTTCTCATGCCTGTACTTTCTCAATAGTTGTTTTGTAGGCTGTCTGTTGAAAACACTCTGGATCTAATGCAGATTTTATGTCTTACAATATCTCCATCAGACTCCTAAACTGACGAGGCCCATGTCTGCAGTTGTTTGTTGTTGTTTTTTTTATTCTTTAGTCTCATTATCTGCCAGTTTAATCTGTTGCTGTCATAATATTACTGTTAGCACATGTTGCTTCACTCGCCCACCCAGTCACATGCAAACACGCACGCATTAGTGTGACGACATTGGAAATGTTTAACACCGCGACAATTTAATCCAACTGAGCCTGAGGGATCAATAGAAGAAAATCGGCAATTCCATTCCAGCATTTCAACATTCAGTCATATGGAGTGATTATTGTCTCGCAGAGGCTCGGTCACGCATCACAATAACTCTCCTCTCCTCGCCTCTCCTCTGTGAATTGTTGCATTCGCATATACTAACTTATTCCACTGTTCCACTTTTGTGCACCATGAATAACGCTGTGTTAAATGACCAAAATCTAAATGTAAATTTCTAATCTCTCCCTCCCTTCTTCTTCCAGCCTTGCAGCGGAGTTGTATCAGAAAGTGAAGAGATTATTTGGCGACCCCCATCAGGCCACAGAAGACCTGAAAGCAGAGGTAATTATAACTCCTAATCTTTACTCTTTTGTCTTCGATGTCCCTAAATTAATGACATTAACTTTAATGCTTCCCTCCATCTGCTTCCCAAGATAAAAGAGAAGCTCTCGGACCATGAGGCGAAGCTCCAGGAGGCCCAGGATCTACTCTACTCTGCCCAGGGAAAGACGAGGCAGGCTGGATCACTGGCTGACCAAAACAAAGCTAACCTCACAGCCCTGGAGGTACAGATGCACACAGACTCATGGTCACACACATTTACACACAAGTTTTACACACACAAATGCAGTCAGAAAGCAATGGGCTTGATTACTAAATCATTTCTATGCTCATGGTCACTGTGTTCTCAAGTGAAATTAACTACTATTTGAATCCTCTCATCATGTATAAACTATTAGATAAACTGAGGTCAACTATTCCATCCTCATCCCTACAATCATTATAATTTAATTCCTTCTGAACTAAGCTGCCTTAGTTGATGAATGCAAAGATATTCCAGATTTTTCAAGAACCTTGATGGACACACCGGTGGGTTTCTTTGACCCACACATGACCACTAACTGAATTTTCCTAGTAAAGGAACAAGACTTTATCACCTTTTTTTTTTCAGGTGAAACTAAAAAGTAATTGAGCAGGTTTTGAACAAAAGACCACTTGGAAGAGGTCATAAGTAAAGTAATCTAGCATACCCGGCTACATAATTGCAACAGACCACTCAAGTCTTACTGTACTCTACTCGTTCCAGTGTAATTACACCGATCAGCCAAAACACTTAAACCACTTAAAGGTGAAGTGAGTTACATTATTCATCTCTTAACAATGCAATGTTCTGCTGGCCAAACTTAGTTCCTGGCATTCATGTGGATGGTCTTTGACACAACCCATTGACACCACTGCAGACCAAGTTCACCCCCTCATGGCTCTGACTTCTTCTGGCCCGTCCAATGGACGCTCGATAGCATTAAGATCTGAGGAGTTTGGGGGCCAGGTTGGCACCTTGAGGTCTTTGTCATGGTCCTTGTGCCATTCCTGAATGGTTTTGTGGAATGGCAGGGTGCAGTCATGCGATGAATGTCCTCTCAAGTCAACAACAACAGCAACTTGGATAGTCATTTCACATTTTGGATTTTTTTACCCCAGATTCTGTTTCACAACAGCAGGTGAATCGCTGTTAATTATGTAGCTGAAACTTTTTATTAATGTAATAATTATTTCATTTTCTTTGCTTACATGTAATTTGTAATATGGTATAAGGTTATTCAAACAATGGAAACACTCTAAGGAAAACAAAATATTTTCCATCCATGTCATTCTCAAATAACAACTTAAAAGCTCGTGGAGAATGACGGAAAAACATCTCAGGAAATAGGACCACCTAAGGAGATTGTGACTGCACTCTTATATCAAATGCACACCTTTTGTAATAAAGTGATGCATTTAAGTTGTCATGGTCTGCCGAACTAGCTGTTGCTCTACTGCTCACATACAGTTTTTCACCAGCCTCACATCCAAGTTGGCATCCACATGTAGGTTGTGATGTCTTTGTCACTCTCCAGTCTTGGAAATTACACCTATTACGGGTAACCATATACCACAAATACCTCACAGAAGAGCTTAGAATAGCAGGCCTGCACATAAATCTGCATGAGAATAAAAGAAAAACTACCAGTGAACATGTCTGATATCTGTGCACTTTCTATCACGTGGTGACGAACAGAACAAGCATGTCTGCTTACTTAGATGGCATTGGTTTTGAAATAACTGACAGAGAAGTAATGGATTACTGTTTGGGGGTATTCAGACCAAGTTACTTGTGATTTTAAACTAAAGAGTAAGTAAAGTTTGGGGGTGGTCTCCTAAAATCCTTCTAATTAATCACAAAGAGTGGCATCCACTCAAAGAAACTACTCATTCTTATTTTTCCTTTTAAGTCTTTCCATCTTTAAGGAAAGTTCACAGGCTAACAGCAACACAACCAGCATTTATCAGGAATATTATTATTCATGTCCTGGAGGAGGCATTCTGCAGTGATCACACCCACATATAGTACACTCAGTTTCTTTTTTTCTTCAAATCTGTCTTTGTTTCTCCTGACCCTGCAGTCTTTAAAGGAAAGCTTTATGCAGGAAAGGAAGTGGAATAACAATACACTGGGGTTACACCGAGTTCAGACCCTATTTAATCAAGTTGCTAATTGTGTATCCCTAATGTCCTCTAACTGTTTTCATTATTTTCAATAACTGCTTGTGACCATAAAGAGGTTTTTAAAACTAGATAATGTCCTTGAGTGATTGCTCTGTTGTGATTACGAGAACACTAGTTTAAATTTTTATTTAGTCTGACTCACGCGATGTAGACAGCGGGTATAAGCCCGCTATTGACCGATTATTTCAGGACAACCATTTTTTCCCTATACCAGAATAGAGAGAGATAGGTCTGGTCTATCTTGGTAGGAGAAGATAATTATACATGTCCTAGAGGAGGTATTGTTAGGATTAGTACATTTTTTTTAGACTCTACTATTCTACTGTTTGGCATCCAGGTATCTATTTGTTATTGATTTAAAAAGTACATGGAGTAATAGACAAGGAATATATTTATTGACTATAAAAGATTCAAGGATTGGTAGGAGCACACAGACAAATAGTTTCAGTTGCCAAACAGTAGAAGTAGTCTTAGACGTGAACCTGAATGCACCATGAGGTCCCTCTGAGTGTACAGTAGAGAGACAGACAGATCAATTTATGGAGATAAACGACACCAAAGCGCAGCAGGACTCGGCATTGTTGTTTATTGAATGTTTTTTGAACAAACCGGAGCTGGTGTGACGGAGAGTCTTACGAGATTTACAAACCAAAAGGAAAACATGCTCACATTCAGAGCTTGGCAGTTTCTGTTTCTGACTCAGACATATCTAAACAACTACATTTGTTGTAGAAACTGTGAGCTGACAGCAAATAATCAGGTATAACGCCAACGCATGAACTCGGCAGTAAATCGCCACGATGTCAACGACAGGATTGTCCGGATTGTCTCGCCGTTCAGTCCAGATGCGGACCAGAGTCCCAACTTTGAGAGGCCCTATTATAGACCATGCAACTAATCAGTTAGTTGAGAAAATATTCAGCAGATTTACCTGTGATGAAAATAGTTGTCAGTTGCAGCCCTAAATCTCATACGCTGGTGATCCGAAATGCAGCTCTTGATGCTGTTTCTTTGTTTTCACAGAGGAAGCGCTCTGCTGTGAGTGCCGTGAAACAGGAAGCACAAGAGGTCCTTGGAGAAGGAGAACGACTACTGGACGAAGCAAACCAGCTTTCTGACAACATTAACAAGGAGATAGAGGTACTAAAGTCAGCCTAATAGAGCCCTCTAACTCTTTAAAAACTCAGTCTACTGTTGAATATTCAGCCTGAGGTCTTCTCTGAGTCTTTTGGCATCAGGACAGAGGAGTTTGTAAAAGTAGAAGAATATCTCTCTGTGTTCTCTTTGGCTCTGTTATCTGTTCTTTCTTTGGTTAAAAAAACAGCGTAATTCGAATGGGTCAGACCTTTTTTTCTCTCTCAACTCTGCATCACTAAGTTAAGTGAGCGGAGCCTTGTTGTTTTCTGTCTGTAGGACTTGGAGGAGATGGGAAACGAACTGGGTCCTCTTCACGACCAGCTGGACGATAAAGTCAGTCGCCTCACCGATGGTTTAAGTGACGGCACGCTGGCTAATCACGTGCACGATGCAGAGGAGCATGCCAAGCAGCTGAATGAATCTGCTGCCATTTTGGATGGGTGAATATAAACACATTACGTTTGTACATGCTCAAATTTAGGTAAAGCATAAAGTTAGCAGACAGGGCTGAAACTCTTTTTAAAGATTAATGAAGTGGATTGTGGATTAAGAGCTGGACTGAATGTCAATTTTTTTACATTCCAAGCTTCTTTTGATGTTACAATTCAAGTAATCGTTGTGTCTCGGGATTGTTCTGCATTTGGGTTTTCATTACTTAAGAAAATGTTTGAAACACATCAAAAAGGGGAAAAAACAAATGGAAAACGGTTTCTCTCTCCTGTCTTCTCTCTCCCTACAGTATTCTGGCCGAAGCCAAAAATCTCTCCTTCAATGCAACAGCTGCCTTCAAGGCATACAGCAACATTAAAGCAAATGTCGATGCAGCGGAGAAAGAGGCGAAGGCAGCCAAACAGAGGGCGAGCGAGGCGCTGGCACTGGTGAGTGGACACGTCTACTAAGGCACAAACAAAAACAGAATTCAAAATAGCAGTTTCTTAATACTGTCCAGAATTCTTGTTTCCTTCAGATTTTAAAGAAGTTTTCGATCATTTTTAGTATAATTCATTATGAGAAAAAAACATAGTCTCCTTTCTTATTTTTCTCTGTACGTCGTGCCATTTGTAATCCGCTTCACATTCAGGTACTTCATAAATACCGTAAATACAAAGTACAAGTATTCCAGCTATGGTGGTGCGTGTGTTTGGGCTTGCATGTGTGTTTGCGTGTGTCTCGCATGCAGTAACAGTAATGTAAGCTCAGGTTCTCCATTAGTCATGGCTGAGAGATCAAAGCGCTTCTCCATCCCTCTTCTTCCTCCTTTTTTCCTTTTCTCCCTCTTTCATTATCATGACTACACACACACCTGAAATCTCCCTTTTCCTACCTCTTTCCTTCATTTATTTCTTAAGTTATTCATTTTGTCCCCTCTTTTCTCTGTTCCCGTCCTTGTTTTACTTTTTTCTCCTCAGTTCATTTTCCATTTGTTTGCTTTTGCTTTGGTTACATTCCCCGTCTTTGATTTTCTTTCACCCTTTATTCTGTAATAGTTTTTTTTTTACACTCTGTTTTCAAGTTTTCCTTCTGTGAGCCAATTCATTCACCTGCCATTTCCTCTGCCATTTCCCTCTTCCTTTTACCCTTTTCTTTTTAGCTCATTCCGCCTGTTTGACTTTTTTTTTACCTCTTTGTCTTTTTTCTTTACTTTTTCTTGTGGCAAGATAGAGGTAAAGGGCAGGAGAAGAAAGTGCTACAGAAGGCATAGAAAGAACGGGTTGAAGGTTGAGAATGAATGTGAGGAGGAGTTAAGTCTGCCGAGTGCCTTTCTTAGAATATCATTTAGCAATGCAAAGTAGTGTAGTGCTGCTTTGATCTTACAGAAAGGTAGAATGGAGATTACTGCACCTTTTTATGCATTGCCAAACATGCTTTTTAATTCACGTGTGGGATTTAAATTATTCTGGAAGCATTTGTAGGCATGTTAAGTTACAGATGTTGCATTGTTCCCCTCTTTGTATGTATGTGTGTGTGTGTGTGTGTGTGTGTGTGTGTGTGTGTGTGTGTGTGTGTGTGTAGGCCTTAGGTCCAGATGTTCCAGTAAAGGAAGCAGCTCAAGGTGCCCTTCAGAAAAGTCACAGACTGCTGAACCAAGCTAAAGGACTTCAAAATGACGTCAAAGGTAACCATAAATATACATGTGTGTGACGTACAATATATTTGCTACAGGACTTACCAGAGGCTGCAAAAGTCCATACATTATTTACTCAAGTAGAAGTACAGATGCTTGTTTAAAAAAGACCTGGCTATAGGTAGAAGTACCGGTTCAATTTCTTTATTCGAGTACAAGAAAGAAAGTTAGAAAGTTAATTTCTCAAATGTCCTCGCTGCCTTTCTCACTCCACACGCCTTTTCTCCTCATTCGAGTCTCCCGTTCCTCCCCCGTTTCCCTCCGTTACCGTCTTGGTAACTTCTGACTACTTCTAACTTTGTTTTATCTCATTACGTATGCCATGCGTGATATGCACTGAGATCAGTCTTGTGATCAGGGTTGGGAGGGTTACTTTAAAAATGTATTCCGACACAGTTACTAATTTCCTGTTAAAAAATCAAGTCAGTGACATTATCCAAGTATCACAATATCAAAGTGATGTAACTTGATTACCTTATGTTACTTTTGGATTACCTCAATAGCAAACATGTGCAAATAAAGACAGAAGAAAAGAAATAATAGGATGACTTCTAGTTAATCGTAATAAGGAGTGTGTATTATGTCGGAGTATTCGGTTGTGTGAGACTCGAGAAATGTTGTCATGTGTGCACATGTGCATTGTTACAGACGAGTATATCATTATTTTATTAAATTTGCAATCCTGTTCATAACCCCCTTTTTTACTGAATATATATGTAATCTAATTACATCTTTTTTTCTCTAACTTTTATCTCTAACTCTGTTACCATTTTTTCAATATCATAATTAAGTAATCCCGTCACATGTATTCCACAAGTCTGCTGGTGATGTTGGAAAGGTGGTGTGCAATGACCCATAATAAAATAATCGATTATTCAAATGTAGAGAGTAAAAGTAAAAAGTTGTAAGAAAAAGAAATACTCAACGGACATTGTAAGGATATAATAGGGTACTAATTGATGTACAAGAAACTGTAATCTCTAAATAGTTTACAGTAATTATTAAAAAAATATATTGTGTATTAAATATAAACAAGAGTTTAATTCATTTGATGCAGTTTATCTGCCACAAGTCACTTTTCATCTGCCTCTCTGACTTTCTGTCAGTCAATCTTTTGTGTTTTTTGCTTGTAGGCAACCTTGACTTTAAATTAAACCACCATCATCATCATCATCATCATTGTGTTTGTGTGTGCAGAGAATGCAGATAGTGTGGCCAGGCTGAAGGGCAGAGTCAAAGCAGCGAGAGACAAAGCCAAAGACCTGCTGAAAGCTGTCAACGGAACCATGGCAACGCTCAACGCTATCCCCAATGGTATGACTGCACAGATACACAGTGTGTACGAGTGTGTGTGCGCGGGTGGGAGAGAGATAAAAGAGAGAGTGGATCAATATCACTGCGCCGATAGAGGTCAGCTGCTCTGGTTAACTCAACTTGACACATGTCAGTCCTCACAGACTCACAGAAATGCACTGCAGTGATACTGAGGTTATTGAACCACAGCGATGCACACGGTTGTGTTCAGATCAACACGCAGGAAACTGTGAAATGTAGTTACAACAAATTGTGAATGGACGACCCAGATGCTAAGAGAGCATGTTAAATTTTAATTCAAAGGCCTGTGAGTGTGTTCAAAATATCACAATGCTGTGACATGTCGTGGTCAGGAAGACTGATCTGCATGAAAACAGTTTTTTATTCATGGCCAGAAATCAATATTATTATGAACCAGAGTTATTATACAGTAGATGTGTATTTTTCATTAGTTTTTGTTTTTCTTTCGTTTCTAATTTTTGTTTTCGATTCAGTTTAGTTTCAGTTAGTTTCCAGAGTTTACTCATTTCACTTCGGTTTTTATTGTTTAAAAATGTTTAGTTTTAGTTTAGTTTTTATACGTTTCATCATAAGTATAAATTTTAGTAGTATGTCAGGGGCCAGTTAAGGTATTACAATACAAACACTGCAATTTTTTAAGGGAATTAACTCAGTCAGTCACAGTCATGTAGACATGCCAGTCTCAATAAACATGAAACAATGCTTCCTCATGTTTGCTGTTTTGACAAATTTGACCAAATTGACAAAGACTAAAGCTATTTTATTTGAGTTATATTTGTAAGTAAACAACAGCGTTTCAATTCATTTTATCCCAAAGTCTAGTTTTTATTTTTATTCCAGTTAACTAAAATGTTTTTTCACACCTAGTTGTAGTTTTTAGCTTAGTTTTATCTCACTATAATATTATTGTTCTAAACAAATTCTGAGCTAATGCTGAGTAACCAGTACAGATTAGGTTTTGCTGAGATGAAGCAAACCTCAATTTATCGTGTTTCAGCAGAATAATCTTATTTATCTGGAAAATGATCCTTGCAAATGGTCCAGTGGGCATAGTTTAGTTATACAACAGACCAAAACAGAAGACCGTTTATCCCAAACCTACATACTAACAAAAAATGTATGTTTTATATCAGTTTGTAGCATGAGGAATGGTACAAAACCTGTGTCAACCAATGGCCATCGAACTGTGAATTTGTAAACTTAAAGGAAAGTTTGAACTTTGTTCATGGCATTCTCTCACTGCCAACAACCATTAGTTCTAAGTATTTGTATAGCTCCTCAATTTCTCTGTACGTTGGGAAATTTTTAAGACTTTACAGAAATGTTATATAAGAATAATGATGTATCGTGGCCCTGTTCACAGCTTAGATTTATGTGTCTCAGTCAGACTTTACTAAACATTATGAACTAATGGTTTAGAAGTCTGACTAGAGCTTACTTGTCTAAATACAAAGTCTTATAATGGAGTCAGCCGTGTCACATTGATCAATTCGCCAAGATAAACAATGCCTCATTAAAACTATCTAATGGGCCAGACTAACTAATGATATGCCACTGATTTATGTATGTATTAACTTTGTATAACTTTTTTGTGTTTGTTTTTTTTAATATTCTTCGACAGACACGGCAGCTAAGCTAGCAACCACTAAGGCTGTAGCAGCAGATGCTAACGCCACTGCTATAGATGTCCTGGAGCGGCTCGGGGACTTGAACCTGCAACTCAACGGCCTCCAGAGGAACTACAGCGAGCTGGAGGACACGGTCAACACAGCCAATCAGATGATCCAGGACCCCGAGAAAAACAGTAAAATCCTCTACTTGTGACTTGTGACATTATGACATAGTCTAGTAATACAAGTAAGAGCAGGACAATCTTTTATTTTGGCTGCTTGAACATTTACCAAGTTTACCAAAGTAATTGGTTTGGTTATTTCCTGTTTTTCCTTTATTTAATTTCCTGTTTTATCTTCTAAACATTACAGTTTCATTCTCTCGGACCCAGCCGAAAGATTCCTAAAGCCTAAGAATATGGCTGCTTTATCTTTATGTTTCTCGTGTTATCTTTTATGTTTACTTTGTTGGAGATATAAAGTTATTGTGTCAGAGCCACATAAGATGGCACACTCGACCGAAACCTGATATTTTTCTCCCTGTCTCTCTTTTTTTCAATCCCCACAGCCATCAGTATGTATATTTCACTTACCTTACGCATATTATTAAAAGTGGTGCACCAATACCATGTTGTAATTGCCGAGTACAGATGCGAGTAATGTTGCTTCCCTGCCAGCACACATTTCCAGACATTTGTAGGCTTTGCTTATGAAATAATTGCCAGTAAATTTTAAACATCAATTTAAACACTGCGTCTTTGGCAGCTTAGTGTGTTTCGGGCTTAATCAATACCAACTGTGTCTAAATGATCTGATTCCAACAACAGTATTGGAGCATCACCCGTTAGTTTTAGGACCGTCTTTAATAGCTGTAAAGTAAACAGTATATGCTTCTAATAATGCCGCTTGAGCATGAGAGCTCTGCACATTGCAAAGCATGGTAGTCTTTTTTTCTTTTTTCCTTCTTTCTAAATGTATTTTTCAGTTTCAAGCCTTTACGATAAATAATAGCAATAGTCCTCTGTTAATGCTATGCTAACTGTTCATCTCTCACAGGCTTCGCCATCTTTATTGCTCCTGCTACATGTTTCTCTTTCCTCCTTGAGTAATATCAGTCATTTCCAAAGCTGCCATCACTCTTTTCTCTTCAGCTCGCCACGCTGTCTCAGCCGTAATACGCTGCTTGTTGTTAATATAACAGCTACTCTACTGTTCTGTATCACTTCTGTACTTTATCTCCTTCTCCCCAGTCCATGCTGCAGGAGCTAAAGTGAAGGATTTAGAGGATGAGGCTGACCGGCTCTTGGAGAAGCTTCAGCCGATCAAAAAGCTGCAGGACAATTTGAGGCGAAACATCTCACAAATCAAGGAACTGATCAACCAAGCCAGGAAACAAGCTAACTCAGTAAGTTGTCGACAGACTGACATGTACGACCCTCAGCCTGAACATATTGAGGGAGTGCATTTATTGATTATTTATTATAATTTAAGTGCATGGCAGCACAATTACATCCTCAGCTCCAGTTTTGCTATCATTTACTTTGATTTAAAATTTTCAGGAATATCTTTCAATTTCACATTGTGTTACATCTCACTGTGTACTCCACCAGAGGAAGCTGCATGTAATCTCATAATTTGCCTCCAGTAATGTCACTCAGTGGCCAAGCTGCATTGTGGGTAGGCAGCAATAGAGTAATCTAGCATCAACTCATTATGGACAGTTTAAAAACAAATGACGTTACAGCAGAACCAAAATGTATCACTCTTTTATTCCACGCTTTAAGCCATGGAATCTAATGGTTTTCCTTCACAACGTATAGAATAAATGCAAAACCGAAGCTACTGTGTGACGCAAAATCCATCATGTGGATACCTTCTTCATTTCTCTTCTTTCTCTTCCTCTCTGCAGATCAAAGTATCAGTGTCTTCAGGTGGTGACTGTCTCCGTAGTTACCGACCTGATATCAGAAAAGGGAGGTACAACACCATCACCCTTCACGTTAAAACCACCACACCTGATAACCTACTCTTCTACCTGGGATCAGCCAAATATGTAAGTACACTGTTTGATTAACTTCCTACAAATTAGCACCCCTCGTCCTTTTAGTTGCATCTCATTGACTTATAGAGCTTTTCTGGAGGTTTATCTGAACCTACTACCAGAACTTCAATGCGACTGTAAGTTTGATTGTAATCTTTAACCACAAATAAGCTCTTTTTTCATTAGATCTGCCAAGAATAGCAACTGGAGTTTGTCCTCACAAATATAGCTTAACCCCTTAGCAAAACTGAGTTATCATGAATGTAGAGAACTTAATGTAGATATCTTAAGTTCATCTCACCAACATAACAACATGCATTTTGCATGATACCAATGCACTGTTGTGTATTAACATTAATTCTGTTTTTCTAACTAATTTGTATTTATGGCTTTGGGGGGAAAATTGTCAAACTGTGTCTATCTATGGCTGATAAAACTCCAAAATCTGTATGACATTTTCACATTTTTTAAATTGTTCCATATTAAAGCATTAATCATATTTAATACAATGTTCAGATGCTGTATATTGTTTATCATTTATCATACTTGCCTGCTTTATATGCACACACACACACACACACACACACACAAAATGAAGTATAAGTGCACAGATAAAAACACTCCTACAACACTTACCATCCTCTCTCTCAGCCACACACACACACACACACACACACACACACACAGCCTACACACACTCCCAGAGTGATTTGTCTAATATGAGAATAATTAATACTTCTTGACACATACTCACTAACACCACTATAACGTAGCCCACTGCTGTTTTAAGGTACCACTGATAATCCCTAAGTGTGGATATGAGTGGGTATGTGTTTATGCATATGTGTGTGTGTGTGTGTGTGTGTGTGTGTGTGTGTGTGTGTGTGTGTGTGAGCAGCAGCAATTAACAACAAGTTTATGTTGCTATCTGCTTTAGCCTGATTTCCCCTGAGAAATCACTGCTTTGCTTCATCTGACATGGAAGTCTTGAACGTGCATGTGTGTGTTTTGGTGTCTCTCACTAATATTCTCTAATAGTGAAGAATTCAGCATGAATAGTAATGCTCTGTCTGTGCGTGTGTGTGCGCGCACCTCTAACGTTTCACTAATAGTGTGTAATGCTAGTTGAATAATAACGATGCTGCCCTGTGATCTGTGCTAATGAATAATCGCCATTACCCTGGAGAGACTAGAAAGATAAGTGTGTGTGTGTACTTGTGTGTGTATGTGTGTCATTTGTGTCTTCAAATGTGACTTACTAATAATCTCTAATTGTGAATAATGCTGTATGAATAATAATGGTGTGTGTGCATGCGTATGTGTATGTGCTTGTGAGACAGCATCCAGATGAGAGCATATGCTCCAAATTCTCTTATTAATTTTTTTTGGCACATACATAAGTAATAAGACCATTAATCAAAATACAGCACGATCCTGTGAAAATCCACTTATAGAGACAGGAGGAGAAAACTTCAGCCTATGTAGCCTCAGAATAGACCACAGCTGGTTGTGAAGTAGCTCCACTGATCACTCGTTCACTATTCCCTGTATGATAAATACTCTGAGGTTCTCTGTAGGAGGTAATAAATTGAGACTTCGGACTCGTATTAATCATCATTTCGCATCACTGCCAACAGTGTTGCATAACTCCTGCGTTCTGTCTTCTCAGGAGCAAAGGCGATGCACTGCATTGTACGATCTAAATTAAAAAGTAGTGTAAAAACTCTGGTCAGTACTTGTTTTTATTGTGGTATTAAATTATTTAACTTAAAGGGGCACTATGTAGTTTTGGAAAGGATATTCCAACTGAGAATTTTAATATGTGAAATATTAATGAGGTAATAATACAAACTCAGAAATATTTATTTTTTCCATAACTGTTCTCAGAGGAAAATAAGGTCCCCAGAACACTGTGTGAAGCTAGAAAGGTGGCAGGGTCCGCCAAATATAAACAAAGTATGAATGAATGAATCTGTGTTGTCCTTTAAGGTCAGTTTGTTTAATCGGTTTATTCAGTCATGACAAACAAGAGATTGTTTATATAGTTTGCCAGTGAAGATCGTTGTCTTCTGATTGAAATGTCTTCCCCAAAACTACGTAGTGCACCTTTAAGGCAAATGTTTCCCAAGGTCATTCTTTGCACTGTTGGATACACTGCATTCGCACCTGATGGCCAGAGAGGTGTCTGACAGCCTCCGATTGAGATTTGTGAGGTGTCATCTTGCCTGAATTAAAACCTAAACTTGACCCATTTCATCTTCTATCTGATTACGGTGCAGTCAGTCACAGTCACGCACGTTAATGTCGACTGAAAGGCCTGCAGACAACTTAATGAAACTGTAGGTTCTCAAACCCCCTGCTGACAAAGCTGCTTTGCCAATTTCTCTCTGACTCCAATTCCATTTCTTGCCACTATAACCACCTTTACAAAGTGTTGGATTAATTGAGAAATGTCCACCTAGGTTTACCATGTCGTTTATCTCAACACATTTTAAAGGTAACCTTCCTGATATATACATTCAACCTTTAAATCTAAAAGAATCACTGAGGGCCTGCCATCATTTTCAATTATATTGAGAGTACACTGAAGACAGGATAAATACAAACTAAAATGATTAACTAAAGAAACCACAACCGAATTAGGGATGCAACTAATGATAATTTTTATTTCCAATTCATCTGTTAATTATGTTCTCAATTTATCGTTTAGGTGTTTTGGCCTTTCATCTTATTCCTGACCCTGTGTTATCTTGTTTCCCATGCTACCAGGACATTGTTTTTTCTTTCTTAAAGGGGTTAGATACAGCATATCATTCATTCATGAAGATCTATAGCGACGTTATCGAGTGAATACTGTGGACGTTGTTATTATCATAGCTTAGCCTTGAAAATGCTGCCGTTGCGCCAGTTATTATCATGCTTTGATAATCACGCTAGTTCTTCCAAGCACTGGAAGTACCACCTGTAATCTTTTGACCAAATAGTGACTTTGATGAAGATGAAGTGTTTTTGAGCCTTGAACTATACTGCAACCTTAAAGTCAGGACATTTGATCTCTCTTTTTGATCCGTCTCTTCTAGGTACCCATTTGCCGCATGTATATAGAAAAAGTCGTCACAGATGCAATAAATACACAGCACCTCTGTATATGCCTTGTGGTGGACATTTTATTGCCTCAATTACATGTTCAACTAAAGTGATCTGGTTTAAAACCCTAACTCTCCTCTCTCTCTCCTAGACACAGTGATTTATCACAAGCAATATAGTTCTCAAGGTCTTATTTCAAAAACACGGTACAGTACATGCAGCACATGTCTTCTGTGTGTCTCAGGTTGATTTCCTGGCGTTGGAGATGCGCAAAGGGAAGGTGTATTTCCTCTGGGACGTGGGTTCAGGTGTGGGGAGGGTCGAATATCCACATCACACCATTCATGACGGGAACTGGCACAGAATAGAGGCATCTCGGTAAGAGGTTTGCACACACATACATGCACATGCTTTGTTTCTCACTACACGTGAAGTGTTCCTCATACAAACATGCTTCCAAAGCCATGACTAATGGTGGCTGCAAATCAAAGAGCAGTCACATCCTTGGAAAAACAGCACTATAGAGAAGCATACTGATGATGCACAGCTCATTCGCGTACATTATATTCAGACATACATACACGTGGATGCACCTGAAAATTATGCTTACACTCTTGGAAAATAGGCATCACAAAGGCGATGCATTGAGGCGCAAACACATAGATGCACTTTCATGCAAATGCATAGTCACCTATGGTATCTCAAGGTCCTGTTCTGTGATAAACATCAGCAATTACTTAGTATTGTTGGTATGCATCTATGTTTTTATCATTATTTTTGAGCTTTTAAAGCAGCCATTTTGTGTTTTCTTCCCATTTTTTCTTTTAGACCTTGAGATGGACACAGACATTGAGATACAGCACAACATATATAAGTCTTAACATGAAGAATTTATGTACATTTTAGCGAGTGCATTGTATAAATGGAAAAAAGAAAATAAGTCTTATTGGACATGTTGCACGCTCCTGTATCGTCACGTTGTGGACGATGGCATTGATTTCCAATATCATATATTTCAGATACTTCAGAACTTAATTTGACAACAACCAATAGTTACAGGAAAAATATAGCAACCTAACAACCACATGATATCATTTCATTCATGGTGCAGTAGAAACATGTTGTTTCACTTGGGAAATCAAAGGTTTGCAGCCTTTGACAGCCTGTGGTACATTATTACATAGATAAACTATAATCAAGATCCAGTTTCTCTATGTGAAGACTGGAGTGGTGCTGTATACAGACTGTCCACCACACAGCCAGCGTCCCACCTGCAGCATGTATTACCATCCCAGAGATTTCCCAAATGTGTTTTCCAATTGGATCACACAGACTATATGTCTTGAAAATGTTCCCCTACACGACACAAAAATGCTGCTCCTGCTCTGAAAACAAACTCCAAGGTGGGAGATTAATTCCACTGTACAGCTCAGAGGCTCCACTGCAACAAACTGGCTCCGCTATGTGTTTCTATCATTCATCTTTAGCACCAAGAGTTCATAAAAACTGATTCCAAGTGGCTCCAACATCTTCAGTCTTTGTAAATGTCTTCTAGGAGAGACAGAAATGCAAACACATCAAGCCTGTCTTCTCTTTCTGCCTCTCTCCGTCTCCAGCAATGGGTTGAATGGCACCATATCAGTGTATCCTCTGGAGGGCTCTATGGCTGGTATGATGCCGACCCCGGCCAGTGCCAACTCGCCCACAGCCTACACTATCTTGGACGTCGACCAGAACGCCTACCTGTTTGTAGGAGGGATACTCGGCACTGTGAAGGTGTCTGTCTGTCTCTTTGTCAGTGTAACAGCATCAAGAACCTGTCTGTCTTTTTGTCGTTTTTTTACATTTTCCTCCTTCGGCCTTTTAGAAAGCAGACGCAGTGAGAACATCCACATTCACAGGCTGCATGGGGGAGACCTTCTTGGATAGTAAACCTATTGGACTGTGGAACTACAGAGAGAGACAGGGAGACTGTAAAGGATGTGTTGTCAGGTACACAATCACTCACCAAGTTCTCATATTTCTCATAAACTGCAATATTCCTCGTTTTTAATATTCAAGAGGTTGCCTCGTCATCTCTGATATTTGCAATTTATTTTTGTGACATTTCAAACCCTTTGAGAGGTGGAAGGGAAACAAAGCAATAGTAAAAAGGACTGTTTCCTGTCTGTTCTTTTAGCCCCCAGCGTTCAGATGGTGAGGGTATAGTTCAGCTTGATGGTGAAGGCTATGCCGCAGTGGGACGGCCGACCAGGTGGAACCCAAATGTTTCCACCGTCGCTTTCAAGTTCCGCACGTTTTCCTCCGAAGCCCTGCTCATGTATTTGGCGACAGAAGATATGGTATGTGTGCAAGAAAAGGAAAGATGATTATAACCCATGTGAAGATCTGATAGAGACCAACATTGCTTTACTTGCATACTAAATATTTTTCATTCTAGGCACTCAGGTACCATCCTTACTCAGAGTGATGTTGAATAAACAATAATGAACTGTTTTAATCTGAAATATAGCTTTTAATCTGAGTTGATCAGCATCATATTTTAACCAAATTTGAGAAAACCTCTTCAGTCTGTTGGGTAGTAAAACCTTTTAAGCCCGGAGATAAACTGATAAAGCCATTAAAATGCAAATTTTACATTTTTATGTGCTTTTAAAACCATAGTTTCTCAACATATTTTTTTTTCCTTTCTTTTGGATTGTTGTCAAATTTCAAATGTCAGTACCTCACAACACCTTCTCCCCGGCTGTCTCTGTAGAAGGACTTTATGTCCCTAGAGCTGTCAGAGGGCAAGGTGAAGGTGAACTTTGACCTCGGGTCAGGAGTTGGCAGCGCCATTTCAGATAGCAGACACAACGACGGACGCTGGAAATCCCTCACCATCTCACGGAACAAGAAACAAGGTAGACACACTAACGGCAGAATATGATAAGAATAGCAACATTGAGTGAAAATAGATTATATTTTCAAAGTACATTATGTCTGCCTGCCTGCTCTGTTGTTATTTATGTCTCTTTAACTGTGTCGACAAAGCCACGGTGACTGTGGTGGACATTGACAGTGGTGCCGAGGAGAAGATGGTGGCTACATCTCAGGGTTCAGCTACTGGTTTGAACCTCAGGGAAAACCAGAGGATCTATTTCGGAGGGCTGCCTACCATCGGAAACTACAGGTACACACACAGTTGTAACAAATTTAGACACTCACATATACTGTGCATGCATTTATTGTAAAGAAGGCCATAATAAATAACATGTATTGTTGTTTACCAAGTTGTTTACCAAGTACAATCAGCATTTTCACAACCAATTAAAACTGTTTTCAAACCCTTTAGTATGTCGTTAAAGCATCGTGCCAGAAGTCTGAGGAGAAAAAAACGCACTAGTATAGATGAGTCATTAGTTGAAACTGTGTTTGTGAAGTGTGCTAATGCTGTAATATCATGTTTTGTCCTAACAGCATGACAGCCAGGTAAATAAATGAATAAATAAATCTCATAATCGGACATATAGTAGGCCTAATTTCCGCTGTATATTTCTCTCTGCATGAGGCTAGCCACGCTGATGATGCTGTATAGCCCACAGTGAATGTTTCTGCTTGTTTGTATTATGGCTGGCCCCTGAAGGCTCCTGCTCCTCCACACGGCGGCTGGAAATCACCCTCTCTATCCTTTCATTATTCTGAATGTGACGTTTGTCTGTTCAGCAACATTTTGGTGGAATTTCTCACATTTATGACTCTGCCTTACAGCCATCGTCGCCATAATCATATTCAAATTGTATTTTAGATGCGGATCCGAGTGTCTCCACCAATTATTTGTAGCACTGCAAGCAACAGTTTTTGCTGAGCTACAAAAATAAAGCTCCAAAGCATTACACTGCTAATAACATGTTAAGTGTGATCACAGCGCGAGATTAGCAGTTTTTCTTTCTCCTTTCCTTTTGAATAATACTGCAGTCTGGATAATGCATGACATTCCATTAAAATCAATTAAACTAAAACCCGATTGATGTAATAAATCCGACAACATGGACAAACGGCACATTCAAAGGATTCTTGTTGTTGACGTCCAGACGTCACTCACCGCTTCCGGATACATGATGCAATAGCTTCACTGCTGCAGTAATTCAGCTGTTTTTTAAATCATGTTACACTGCTGAGAGACAGCAAATTCCATGGATGTTGAAATTTCTTCCGCATTATGTACTCCCTACTGAAACTCTTTTAATTTCCTTACAGGCCAGAGATCACTTTAAAGCGGTATGCTGGATGTCTTCGGGAGATCGAAGTCTCCAGGACTCCGTATAATCTCCTCAGCAGCTCCGATTATACCGGGGTCACTAAAGGATGCTATGTAGAGGTAAGAGTGTCCACTTAGCTGCAGATTTATATCTCCTCAGCTTATTTAAACTCTGAAAATATTCATATACTTATTATAGTTATTATATATACTTATTAGATTAACTTGTAACTAGTTCATATATAATTGACACTGGTAGAGCATTTAAAATATATAAAGTCAACCATCTGCAGTACAATAGCCTTAAAGGGGATATATTATGCTCAATTTCAGGTTCATAATTTTTTTTTTTGGACTGCTCTTAGAATATATAATGTTTAATGTTTTAATGCTTGTAAAACACATTAGTTTTGGTCCAGTGCTGCTGCACTTTATTCCCCTTCTGTCTGAAATGCTGTTTTAGCTCCTGCTTCTTTAAGGTCCCCTCCTCAATACCCATTCTCCTCTGATTGGTCAGCTCACACACGCCTGACCCAACCAAGGACCTTTAATTATATCTGGACACAGCCTTTGAGGCAGAGCCCCATTCATTCCTATGAAATCTGCTCATAACGAAAACTGTCCTGGCCCCGAAAACAAAGCCTGGCGCGCCTCCTGGGGGCTTGGACCGAGCACTGTGAACCACAACAGAGCTAAATCAATTCTCATGTGCAAAACTAGCTGTGAGACATTAATTGTGCAAATGTCTGACGTAGTGACGTAGACAAAGTCACTGAGTTAAAGGCGGGACTATTGACAAGGTGTTTCGGGAACAGTGTTTTCTGTGGGAGAGAGGAGCTTCTGTTGTTTGGACTTTGACCTTTTTTAACATTTAAAGATCTTTTCCATGCTCAAAAAGATATATAAAGCACTGAAGGGATGGACATTCCTATTTACAGTGCTACCTACTGCTATTTAAGTGATTTTAAAATGTTTATGTCTATATATAACATATATGAGCTTTATTCAGGAGAACAAATTGCCTTTCTGCAAAACATAAAATAGTAAGATAGTGAAGGCCAGAAATGTAACTGAAAACTGTGCTATAGCTTTATATTTTTCCACATATACACACAGTCTATCTATTGACAACCAATACAATCCTAAAATACACACTCAATCACCTCTTATAAATTCATCATTCATTCAAAATTTCCTCGAAGCTACACAAACTCACATGTACGAGCATTCGATCTGCACTGGGGTTTGAAAGCCTTACAAGGCTTTCACCATGATTTCTATATACTAGTGACATTCATTCATACACACGTGCCGTCATGCTCACAGAGTGTAAAACGACTGCAGAAAGGATTATACAGGCCCAGGGTTGAGTGTGTGTACAGTGAAGGTCTTTCCGTTCTTCTTATCTCGCTGTTTTTTTCATTCAACCACTACAGTGTGCTACGAGGATGAGAGTTTATTAGTGAATGTGTATGTGGGTATGTGTGTTCTTTGCAACCACAGTCAAATTAATGAGAAGAGGATTTGATAGTTTTTGTAAATCAGCATGCTTGTAAAAGTCGTCTCTTGTAAGAGTGGAGCTTGAACTTGACTGAAGTTTAGTCTGGTCTCTTTTTTTCCTGCTTTTGCTTTTCAAATCATCCTTTTTACTTACTTGTAAATTGCAACGATTTCATCTTTGATTTACAGAACCTGCACACAGTCAGCTTCTCTAAGCCGGGGTACATGGAGCTGGCAGGCCTGTCGCTGGCGGTCGGCACAGAGATCAGCCTGTCATTCAGCACTCTGGCAGACACTGGCACCATATTACTGGCAGTAGGTGGAGCCTCAGCAATCAACCCTCAGGTTTGGTTAATATTATTTTGTTCATTTAAGTTGAAACTCACTTTCTTAGCGTAATTCTTATTATTTTATTTATTTTATTTTTTATTAATGACATTCAGTTGAGCAGCAAAAGTTAATGGGATGGATTCTGGGCCAACGATCCAACAACCAAAACGTAACATCTTTGGCAGAATTAGTTTCCTTGGAAGTTTCCCGGGAACTATGTTTTTTGATGTTCATTATAGGGGAAAAAAGGAATTTAGTCAAAATGAACGCTATACCTAAAAGACAAATGAAATAACTTACTTTCAATCTATTATTGGATACTGAATTCACTTTCAGCTCATCTGCACTGACTAAAATACTCTTTGAGTCTGGGTAAATGAGACTAATACACTGGTAGTGTACAAAATTAACACTGTCTCTATCTTGGAAATCATTAAGAAATTTCCCCCCAAAAATTTGAGTTTTGAGGGTGCTTTGGATGTACACAATTGTCCCAAAATGTAATGCACAATGTATAAAGAAGAGCTAGCACAGGTGCAAAAAGAGAGAGGGACACAGAGAGACAAGACAGCTCCAGGAGCTATCAGAAAACAAATCACTAAATATCATGAAAACACTTTATTAATACATAACACATTAATTAATGGTCAATGTATACATAATTAAACTTAAGTTATTAATTATGTCAGTATTAACAATGAAATGTTTTACAAACCATTTATTAAGCAAGTGCAAAGGTTCGTAAACATCAGTGGCACCTTTATATTGTTTATAGATGAACTACACAGTATTGATTAGACATGTACACAATATTATAACATCAGTTGCACCTTTACACTCAACAATTGCTTGAAAACTGGTTTATGAGACATTTCATTACTTGTTAACAGTGGAACAACTATTAACTAAAGTTTGATTGACTACAAATTTCACTCTTTCATAATAATGGTTCATATAAAGTGTCACCAATCTTTCAGAAGTTTAATTGACAGCTGTATACCAAAGTTATAATTTGATTGAGATCTTCTGGCAAACATAGTATTGTTTCATTTCCTGTACACATACTGCAAAACAGTTTGCTATGACAATAAATGCTATAATTATTTGGTATGAAATTAGTTGTAGTAATACATGTTCATATTAAGTAATGAACAATTGTGTAATGATTTGTTACGTAACAATGTCTCTCTTGAACATAGTTAGGAAACTAAGAGTGCCTTAGAACAAAGTGTTTATTCATTAATTCTCCTGTTTTTAAAAAAATCTTTCCCCCCAGGCCAGGAATGCAAAGAGGAGACGCAGGCAATCTGGAGAGGTGGGTCCAACACGTGGACACACTCATACACACCCAAATACTGCACCTCTTTGCCTAAGTGAATGACGTTTCCATAAGTGCATATTAATGAGATTTGCATTTGTTGGCAGCTGGGCTAATTGGATTGTGTTCTATCCAAAACACACACACACACACACACACAGACAAATGTCCAAAGGCACGTAGACGTAGTTGTTGTTGATGTATCGTATAGTAGCTACCTTCGCTTTTTAGCTGACCAGGCAAACACACACACATACGTGCACACAAGCACCTTTTCTCTAAGTGAATGAAGTTTCCATGAGTGCATATTAATGAGATTTAAGTTTGTTGGCGTCTATGCTAATTAGATTGTCTTATGACTAAAAACAATCACTCAAACACACACAGACACACATATTTATACATAGGCAAGCAAACACACACACACACACACTCGCTTGAGGCCCTCTTTCATCCTAATCTCTGATAAATAAATAAACAAACCCATTTATTTAATCTCTGCTGGATACACAGTGCATTTGTTTTGTGAGGGTTGTGTTTGCACATGCATTCATATTTGCAGGTATGTGTGTGCAAATGTGGTTGCCCGTGTGCATGTTCGCGTGTGTTTTAGCATAATGTGTATCTGTGTGTGAGAGAGAGAGGACGGGGGGTTACCTCCAGCTTATCCATCATCACTGGTTGTTGGGCGCATAAATCTATTTTTGTTAACTATGCTGGCAGGCAGGGCGTGTGCGTGCTTGTGCGCGCGTGTGTGCATGTGTGTGTGTAGAAAGGTTAAGCGAGGTTAAAAACACCATCAACTCAACTTGGCCCTGACTAATGGATGTTTTAGAGGGGGACGGAGAGACAGGGGGAAGAGAGAAGGGGACAGGAGACAAAGGATGGAGGGAAAGCAGAGGGAGATTTAGAGGTGAAAGGAAGGATGGAGGTGAAAGAGCAGAGCTGGAAAGAAGAAAAATGCTACGAGCGTGGAGGATAACAGAGGAGAGGCCAGAAAGGGGAAAAATGAAATGATGAGGAGAGTTGATAGATGGAGAAAGAGAGAATAGTCACAGAGAGGAGAGATGAAAAGGAGGAGGAAGCTTGGAGCAGAATATGGGAAGCCGAGATGAAAGAGCATGTAGTGAGAGGAAGAGTGGGAGATGATGCCAGAAGGAGCGAGGGAGGAAGGAAGAAAAAAGATTAAGTTTGACCATCCACAAAATGTAAGAAGAATTTGGTGTCATAGAAAGATGATCAGCATAGTGGAGTGAAGGCCATGATGGTTGTATGTAAGAGCTACTCAGCATTCTGGCTGAAATGAAAGATTATCATATAAAATGGGATCGCAGCACTTGAGCAGGTCTCGAATTGAAATACGGAGTGTCGATCTATTTGTAGTCATGATTCCAGCTGCAGGACTCACCCTTTATTAAGGTGTAGCACATCGGCGAGCAGCAGGATGAACTTCTCTCTCTCTGGCAGAAACAGTAAATGTTGCAAACATCTTCTTGTTCTGCACTCTGATGTTGTAAGCTGCTTGGTTTTGTCAACAGTCCCTGTAAATACACAAAACTGTACAATCGGATGAACACGTCTACCGTTTTCTAGACTAGAGAAATGTAAAGTGCTGCACTGATGACGTATTTTTGTAGGCTAACCCAGAAGTTAGCGTCGCCCTGGCTCCCTCGACAAAAAGCCCATGGGATTCCTGCAGCACTCTGTTTGATCTCAATCACAATGTAACCTTAAAGTTGTTAACGTCTGCATGACAATATTAAAAGTGTATCTTAGTTTGAGCAGTCTATGTTTGTACGGGTAGTTGCATGAACTTACATTTGTACAGAGTGTCTTCCATGACGAATGCAACAGAGTTGCACGTGGTCAGTATGTCAGCATGGATACAGACTCACTGTTGAAGGGTTTCATAACCCACTTCCACTCCAGGCTAATTGGTTTAGAATGGCGCTTCATGTGGCAGACCCTCCATGTGGAGTGGAAGTGGGCAGAGAGAGTGGTGTAGGGGTTTGAGAAAGGTTAATCTTTCCATAATGTTGGCTAATTTCAGTCATCAGCCTCTTGATATCGTTAAAAGAGCTGCAAAACAATTACCGATTAAACTGCCCATTACTCTCAATTGATTGTTGCTTCTGTGAAATTAGAATTAGATTGTGGAAAAATCTGCAGTACAGTTTCCAAAACCACAAATCCAAAGATCAGTTTTCATACATTTTGATCTTTGATTTGACATCTTATCAATTCATTAAATAACTGTTTCTGCTGTAGTTGGAATTACTACACATTATAACATAGTAATAATGACAAAAAACTGATGTCAGTGTTGATGTACATCAAACCAGGCAAAAGTATACTTGCAAACATAATATAGAAATAAAATAAGTCTTTATTGATTCCTTCCCCAGAGAAAATTCACCTTTAACAGCAGCTGAAGAGCTGTAAGCAGAGGGAAAACTGTGATTCAGAGTAAGATAAAAAATGAAACAAGACAAAAAACAAGAAAAAAATGAATAATAGTAAAAATAAAGTAAAAAGAAAAATAT
This sequence comes from Pagrus pagrus, assembly GCF_965226575.1. NCBI lineage: Eukaryota > Metazoa > Chordata > Actinopteri > Spariformes > Sparidae > Pagrus > Pagrus pagrus. The sequence goes on from NC_140200.1 coordinate 16,366,478, forward strand.
TTAAGAAGTCATATTATGCTAATTTTCAAGTTAGTAGTGGCATAGTTAGCTAGTAGAATAGCTTCTGCATCCCTTTTCACGCTGTGTCTTGAACGCTCCATTTTAGCTACAGAGTGAGACGTCTCAATCTTTGGTGAGAGTTACACATGCGCATTACTTAAAAGGCAGGATGTAGGCAATCAGAGACAGAGTAGGGCGGGTCATGCCGAGCAAGGTAGTGTGATCTAAAATAACGCCGCTACAGCAGTAGCAACTGTATGTCTGCTGACTGACTGGAGTATATATATGTTATAATAAATATATTATATATATAATATCTGCACATAAGTTCCAGAAGTAAAGGCTCGACTCCAAACCAGGCATTTCAGGCCGTGCGGGAGCAGTGTTTTCTGTGGGAGAGTCCCCTTTGGCATGGATTTGGGGCTTTTTCACTTTGCAGAACTTTTACATGCACAAAAATGCTACATAACAAAATAAAGGAAAGGCAAAACCCCAAAAAGCAGAATATGACCTTTTTAATAATACAGACTATGCATACCAAATATAACACACCAGTTCTTATAATATTATGAATGGTCATACACAGGACTGCTAACTCCGGACAAAGCTTCTGCTGTGTCAGATTGAAAACCGCCATTCCAGCCCAAAGTATGCATAAAGCATAAATAAACTTCTGTTAGCTGCGAGGTGCGTTGTTACAAAACAATGAAGAGATTAGCTTGGTTCATAAATATTACCACAAACAATAAAAACCTGCTTCACCCCGTCTGCTCTCTGTGCTGACTTCAGTCACAGCTTCAGCCTGTTTTACCTTCACACAGAAACTGGCACGCACATGAAACCCAAAGCCAAAATACAATCATACAAGTATGAACTTCAAAAGATGTTGAAGGCTGCCTGGATGTCTGTGTGTGCGTCTGTGTATGTTTTTAGTGTGAGTGCTGCATATGATTTTCTTGTGAATATGGGTTAGTGTATATGCGCGTTAGCTTCACAGTCTGTTGCGTATTTGGTTTCATGGTCTACATGTCTGTGTGTATGTGTGTGTCTTTCCTTCAGTGTGTAAATGCATGTGCTCGTGTGAGTTAATCTGCCTTTGTCTGTACGTGTGACATGTGTCTGCGTCTGTGCACCTGTGTGTATGTGTTGTGTGTGTATGTGTGCATGCCTTTGTATCTGTGTGTGTGCGAGAAAGCGCAGCGAGAGGCATGTTGTAGCTACATCTCAGTTCAATTTGTCCCCGACCTCAAATTGAAATTCCATTTTCAGGTGGTAAATTGTCTCCCACTTCGCCCTCTGGCACACAGTGAATTAAAATTCAAATTAGCCTGACCCTGCACCGCTGCTCTCTAGCACCTCTCTGTCTGTCTCTCTCTCCCCATCTCTATCTCGCTCGCTGTTTTGCTCTCTGCCCTCTCATCTCTTCCCCCTATTATCCTCTCCTCTCTGTTCCTCTCATCTCTTGTTATCCTTTCCTCCCCGCTCTCCACTCCTCTCCTACCTCGCTTATTTCCCTCCAATTTCTCTCTATATACCCCCACATTCCTCCCCACTCATCCCCCCACTTTCCCCTTTGACTTCTCTCTACTCTTTAATCCCCAGTCTCTCCTCCCTCCTGTTTGTCTTCTCTCTTATCTGCCTGTTTTTTTTATCCTTGTCCTTCCTTTCTCCTCCTCTCCTCTTCCTGACAAACATTTAAAAAGTGCAGCATGCCGTAGATGTTTAATCCAAGTTGAGCTTATAGTATGATAATATTGCATTTGAATAATGTTAATGGCGCAGTTGTAAACCAATAAACTTTGATTATTTAAATCTTTATTTGCAGCTGGTGCTACCTGCTTCTTGCCTGGATGTATTCCAGTCATATTAAAAAGGGACAGTTCACCCCAAAATCAAAAATGCAAATGTTTCCTCTTCCCTATAGTGTATTTATCCATCATGATTGTTTTGTCTGTAGGCTAGCTGACTAGGTGAGCTAACAAAGCTAGCTAACATTGCAGCTCAGCCATGGATGCGATATGTCTGATCAAAAAACTGACCCAAACGCTAGACACTTGGGCAGGCAGGAAGACGTAACAAAAAGTGAGCTTTCAGTCAGATTCTTGTGGGAAATGTCACTCATAATTTCTATAATTCCATTATTGTTTAGTTTTGACCTTGTGAGATATTTTGTGTTATCAATTTTATGTTTTCTGTCGGTAACACACCGCTAACGCTGCATATCCTGCCCAGGAGACTAAATAAAAGCTATATTTTTAAAAATACACCCACACTTACATGGAGCTTTAACATTGCTGCAGATGGTTGTCTTAACTTTTACTCAACATCAAACTGTTTTCCTTTCTTATTTTCACATCCCAATGTTGAATACATGATATAAGGAGTCTAATTTCTCCTCTAATCTAGCCTCAACAGTGGGGATTAGTTTATCTTGACATTCATAGCCCTTCTCCCGTGCAGCAACCTGGACTTCACCTTCTCCATTTCATCTCCTCTCCCCAGCTCTGTGTCCTGAGAGTAGTTTGGATGTTCACATTTCCACAGCTAATAAAGTTTATCTCCAACTCCTGCAGCCCTACCTCTCAGTCATGCTGGACAAAGGCTCTCTGGAGGTCCTGGTATTTACCGGCAGCCAGAGTCAGCGTCGTGTCATCAGACGGCCTGAACAAGGCACACTCAATGATGGGAGAGAGCACTCGCTGCGCATAGAGAGGCTACCTGGCAGGTTGGTGTTTGTGTTTACGTCCCCAGCTGTGCAACAATATTTTAGATTTTTACTATGTGTGATCTCTGTGGGTGTTTTCCACCAGATCTTATGCAGTTCAGGTGGATGAAGAGGCCAAGAGGGAGGCAACGCTTCCCAACGACCAGCCAGTGAACTTGCAGAGGATCTTCCTCGGTGGCGTTCCTGCAGGATTGGAGCAACCTCCCAACGGAGCCAACATCCCATTCCAGGGATGTATATGGAACCTCATGGTCAACAGTGTGTACGTAACATCTAGTCGATACAGTATGTGTTGTTAACTATGCATGTGACATGTAACAAAAGTGTAATTAATGACAGCTTTGTACTACAGTAGAGAAGAAATAACATATTGTCACACCACGCTCCCTATTGGTAATCTCTCCCGTTAAACTCTGTGTCATAGTGATACAAATCAAATGGCGATTTCTCAGATCTTGTGTGGGATTCGTGTCGTGGTATCTGTCAACCCAACCCAGAGTCAGAGGTCGGCATGTGCAAACGACCCTGTCTGACATGCGTCACTCTCACTCGCCTCGCTCAAGCCCTCAGCTTGTTACTGAAAATGGGTGAAACGGGCCCAAAGAAGAAATAATATACTTCCACATCTTACTCCACTTGGTGTGAGACCATCCAGTTGGTGATGAAAATTTTAGATGTCGTCTCTGATCGCCTTTATGTGTACATGTTGTATGATTTTATTTATCCTCCATGTCTTCACACTATTTGGGGCTGAAATAACATCCATACCTAATTTCTAGAGACTGTGTGACCCTGCCCACTTACTTTAAAGACAGTTATTTCTCCTTACCCAAAACTATTTTTGATTTTGATACATCCACAGGTAATATGGCTCGGGCGTCACAAGATAAATATGGGGCAAAACAACGGACTCAACGTTTGATTTAGAGTATTTCTCTGCCCCTGTGCTCCACCATGTTAAAACACTGACACAGGCAAAACCGATCAATTTAATTTCCTTCGCTGTTCACCTTGAACACTCTCTATTAAACACTTATGCTTCAAACTGAGCATCTTTGCCTCGTTATCCAAATGTTTACCCAATAATGTTTTCTGGCGGTAAATAACGGGCCTTATTTTGACCTCATACACTGTCGGGTTAAAGCAGAGTTAATATGATTGCAGGAGGTCACTGTGGTGTTGTTGTTGATGATGATGATGATAAAGTCGGCGTCTCTTTCTGCCTGAACAGCAGTAATAGAGCTGTCCGACATCATAAACATACTCATAACTCAAATTACACTCCTCTCTCATCTTTGTGTGTTTATGTTTGTGTCTGTTTGTCTATCGCTCACCTTATTTCACCCCTATCACCCCGGCACTCATACTTCTACCTAATATACATCTGTCTCTCTGTCGGTGAGCCCTCATCATTCTTGTGTGCGTCTTCTGTTGTTGTTCTTTAAGCACCTAACTCAGACAACTCCTACTGTACTTACTTTTTCTTGTTAAGGTGCATTCAGACTAAACAGACAACAAATCAAAGAGGAAGAGTAATTAGTATATACTTCTACTCCCCTACAATTCAGAGGGAAATATTTGACTTTTTATTCCGCTACATTTATTTGAATACTTTAGTTACTAGTTACTTTGCAGATTTAGACATCAACTTCTTTTGCCGCTCAATCAGCCAATTGGCATTTGGAGGAAAGGGGCGGGATGTGTGTCATTCAGCTGCCATCTTTGACATTACAGACTTTTTTTCTATTCAATATGCTTGGAATGGTTTGTCTCCTCTCCCTACATCTCTGACTGTATGCAGCAAATCAAAACGTTATTAAAAAATCAATCAAATTCACAATTATAAAGTCAGGCAAAAATGTACATACCCTACATACATACTGTGCATTTAGGTTAAACACACCTTAACAGCTCCCTGTGATTTCCATGTTGGAATTTTAGCTAATGATTCCTGTTTTAAATCTAATGGCCCGTCCGTCTCTCAGTCTCTCAGATTTCTCCCAGCCTGTGTCCTTTGAGAATGCCGAAATCGGCAGGTGCCCGTACCTCGCCCCGCTGCCACCTCCACCACTTCCGACAGATGAGGAAGAAAAGGAGGAGGAAAAGGAGGCGTCGAAGCCACTCAGTCCTCCACCGACACCGGCCCCCGCTACACCTCCTCCAGGCTCTCCTGCTGTAAGTGGATCTAATTAGCATGGCAACACACAGTCACACTCATAGGCATAAGAATCATCAGGAATATTTTTCATCAGAAGGTGTTATGGTATTAAAAATAATAGTAAGGAATAGTCATTATTCATCATTACTTGTGTTCAGGTAGCCTGTTTTAACATTAAGATGCACACAAAAACCCTCACACATATTCATTTAAGTACAGTAAAAAGAAGCACATACGCCAATATGCATACACGCTCTACTCCTCCATTTTCTTTTATTTTGTAACTGTTACTCACACATACACGCGCACCAACACACACCTACTTCTCTCTGATGAAATGCAGCCATGGCCTCGCCGTGTTAGCTTAGCGCTTCATCACACAGCAGTTGTACAGCCCATTAACTCTTCTTTATAGTCCCTTTAGCCTTGAGCCACTAAACTCCACCTCTTGGCAAGCTGTCATGCAGTGCGGAGCTGCGGCGCTACGCTACGCTAACTGTGCATGCCATATATGCTTTATGAGCCCGCAGGAGCCAAAACACTTTCAGCTAACATTTAGCCGCGATGCTAAGAGCCTGGTCGGCAATGAGTCATTCACGTCATACTCTTAGCATCGCAATATATTTCCCGATTGTAATGTATTACAAGCCTTACAGCAGTCATAGTTTATCAGTTACCCAGTTACCGGCTAAACTACACCTCTAAAAGGCCATTGATCATGAAGCACAGAGCCAAAGAGCTATGCCAGCTCAGATATAACTCTCTCTGGTTTGTTGCTCTATGGAGCTGTAAGTTCATCTGTTTTATGATATACAGTAAACTGCAGCATGCGAGTTCCCATCTACATTTTCACAGACGCTCTGCGGTAATTATCTTTATGATATCTGTTTTGTTTACTGGGTGTTTTGTTCATGTTGATCCTGTTGAGTCCATTATGGCCGGAACAAATTGCAATATACAAGCAAATGCCTCACCAGATTTACTGTAAGAGGATAATGGAAGATATTTTTGAAAAGGTTTGTGTCTTCAGAGGTCACGACCTTAATCAGAAGAGAAATATCTTCATTGACTGATTTTTTTTTATTAGGCCTAAACAAACTAAATAAATAAACTCTTTGTCTTCATGACTGAATAAACAAACTGACCTTAAAGGACAACACAATTTCATACTGTTTTACTTTGTTTATATTTGGCAGACCCTGTGTTCCGGTTATTGTTATTTTTCTCAGTTTGTAATATTAGTAATATTGTAAATGTTGAAATTCCTCTCCAAAACTACATAGTGCCCCATTAACTCCACCAGCGTTACTAAATGCAGAGTATAGAGAATGAAAGTCTCCCTTAATTAGCTTTTTGTTCCACTGGCCTTTGTCTACAGCGTGCATTTGTTTGGTCTTTACAAAAGGCTGAATCATGACACAAACTTGGTAATTACACAATTCGAAGTTCTTCTGATGCAATGACCGATTTGTAGAGATGGATATATGTTTTCCATCGTCAGCGGAGTAGTCAGCAGGTTTGTCTTTTAATAGACGTGTCATGTTGTGCTCACCATGTGACGGAGCTCAGCGCACAGGTTGCAACATGCATTTTTCATCAACGGTAAAAGGATATTGTCAGAGCGGAGACGTAATCACAAGTTGAATCGCAGCTGACAGTAAACAACAGTCTCAGCATGTGCTCGAGTAAAGAGGCTTCTTTATCTGTCACTTCATATTCTCTTCTTCTGACTCTTCAGACTGTTGTGAGCACCAATTTAGAGGTTGGCGAGGCTCTGAAAGGGGCACCTTACAGTGAACCTCAGGAAAGTGAGATTCGGTGTTTTTCAGTTCTTCTATACTTGCTGTTCTGATTGATGATGTGACAACTGCCTCTAATTAGCCTTTTAAATCACAGCTCCCTAATTTCCCTCAGTTGTAAGGGAATTCAATGTGAACAAAGTATAACACAGGGTAGATTCTCAGCTGCAAAACAGCAGTTTTTGATTTAAAAAATGGCCTTACATATTTGTCTAAGCATTCCTCTGTTGCTTCATTAACCTCTTTGACCTTTCGTGTTTATGACATCATAGCCTGCGTGTAGCTGATCGGACAGTTGTGTGCTTGTCATAAACTCTATCGCTCCCACTAATCCCCTTCCTCCCACTCCCCAACTGCTGACCTGCAGGAGGCCACGCCCCCTGCTGCACCTGCTGCCACCCCTACCGCTGCTGAAGCCCCGCCCACTGCTAAGCAAGAGCCCATTCCGGACATGGTACAAACACACACACACACACTCACATACACTTTGATACGCTGTAAAGGATCTCCACCCTCATATTCTTGATTAGAAGTGGCAACATCAGCTAGATTGCAGTCTGGTTTCCCTTTTTGAATTATGACTACAGCCTGTCGCCATCCGGTGGTACGGAGAGGTATTTCCTCTTACGCAGGCGCTGAATGTACGAGCTTAGCCGCATGTGCGTTGATGTCGGTTTGGTGTGTCTGGACACTGAAGGACATCGAGTGTCCAAAAACAAGTCTTTGTATGTTTAGATGGCTCTCACGTCACACAAGGTAACACCAGTGATCTGAAGGCACAGCTTGAAAATGTCAAGCTCATGAACATCAATCACTCAGACATTTTTTTTGACTTCCCTCTCTTACTTTCATGTCTTTTTGCAATCTAGATTGTTGGTTAAAGGGCATTGAACTTTAAAGGTGGCAAACCTGATTACAATTTTCATTCTTATTTTCAAATACTAGTTGCGCATGCACAGAATGTTCATAATTTATTGAGCCTAATGTCGCTTTTGTGGGACATAAGTTACTCTTGTCTCCAATTTAAGGTGTTTTCTTATTGATTTGATTGACTTAGTGATTTCCTATCTTAACCTATTATCACCCAAAGAAAGAAAGTAGAGTAAAGCTTTACAAGGTCTACTACCTACTTCACATCTGCACTGAGTGCCTTGTGCAGCGGCAGGTGGCCACTGTCCAGCTCTACTTCAGCAGTTGTGGGTTACTGTAAGTGCTGTGCCCGGGAGCCCTTGACATTAGTTATTGAGCGAAGGACTAGCCTCCATCATATGATACTCTCACCGTAGGAGTATCATATGACGAAAGCCACCGAGTTGATGACTCACATTATAGCTATTTCTTTTCAGGTGGTTAGTTTGAAGTTTGTGATGTACTTACCAGAGAGGTAGAAATGGCTCAGACATGTCTGTCTCCCTAGACTCTTGGTGCAGGTGTGAAGCTTCTTCACCTGAAAAAAGCTTTCAAAGTTTCAAGAGCTATGTTTGAAACACTTTCAAGCAATCTACTGAGGGATGACATTTGCTTCAGGAACATTGCACTGCCTTTAAATGGATCATGAGTTGAGCCGAACATTTGTGGCTTAAGCTAATTGTTACCAGAGGCCAAAAGAGAAGCTTCTCTGAAACCTACAACGAGCAGAACGGAGACGTCTGATCTCTCCAGAGTGGTGGCTACTCTTACAACACGCGCATACCCACACAGCTCGTCTTCACTTGCGCACACACACATTTAAACAAAATCCCGACTAAATGACTTCTGATTCTATTGGCGTGACCTCCAACCAAAGACCAGCCATTCTGAATGGGAGACCGTCTTCTTATTGTTAGCTTAATGGAAAGACGCACAGGGGATGAGAGAGAGGGATTGAAGGAGAGGAGGAGGTTGAAAGAGGATAGAAGACGGAGAGCGGAGAGATGTGAGCGGAGAGAAAAGGTGCAGCCATGGAGGAAGAGGAGGAGAAGAAAGGGAGAGTCTTTCTGAACAGAGCGGCGGCCGCCTTTTGTTGGCTTAATGGAAAGACGGAGGAGAGGAAGCGGGCGAGGAATGAAAGGAGAGGGAAGGAAAGAGCTTCTGAGCAAGTGACATCTCGCTTTTGTTAGATAGGAAAGGAGGGAAAAGAAAGAGGGAGGTTGAGGAGGAGGAGCGGATATGAGGACGGAGCGCGATAAGAGGTGAGTGTCAGCCGCAACAAAGCAAGGTCACGGTGTGGGGAATGTCTTCACTTGAAAGAGAACAAGAGGAGAGGGGAGATTAAGACACACATACACACACCGACGCCCAATCGTCTCAGATGCTCTCCCTCTCTCTCTAACTTTGTCTCATAGTGACACTGGAGGTATGGCAAAGCAGCTTTGTTACTTAACAGGAGATGTACTCAGAGGAGGAGGAGGTGATGGGTTGAAGAGATTTGAAGAAAGGAAGAGAAAAAAAGAAGGAAAGGAAAGATGAAAGTGTATGAACAGGTGAGGAAAGAAGTGCAGATGGAGTAGGAGTGGCGAAGGAGATATAAGGACAAGATATGAAAGGTGAGGAAAAGAGATAAGTTGAGTGGTAGGGAAAGGAAATGAAGAAGAGGAGGAGGCAAGGTTGTAAGAAGAGAAGAAAAGGATGAAAAGGATGAAGGGAAGATGAGGAGGAGATACAGTGAGGTGGAAAGAGAAAATTAGGGTTAACGAAAGGAGAGAATAAGAGTAGAGGGCCTAAAGAACAGGAGAAGAAAGTGACACAGATTGGAGTGGAGGACAATAGGAGAGAACTACTAGACAAGGAGAGGTGGAGGAGGTCGAATGGGGAGGATACAGCATGAGGAAACACAGGAGAGGTAAGAGGAGCTGGAAGGAACAGGGTAAGACTGTGGGGGAAGGCAGCAGGAAGAGATGGAAGAAAGAAAAGGGATAAAGGTGGGTAGAAAAGGGAATTAAAACCAGTGGAGATGAGCCTTGTGAAAATAGGGATAGAGGAGTGATAAAATCCCAAAGAGAAGAACAGTAGTAGAGGAGAGACTAGAGAAGGGAGGAGGACATTGGAGAATAAAAACCGATAGAAGAGGAAGACAAGAGGCAGAGAGGAGATATGATTTGAAGTGAAGAAGAGCAACAGAAAGTTGAGCTGATGGGAGATAAAGAGGAAGAGAAGAGAGGATGGAGAAGAGAAGATGAAGAAAGAGGAGTTGGAGAGGAAGTAATGAGAGGTTAGGTGGAAAGAAATTAGAAAAATGTGTGAAAGTCAGATAATGAGGAAAGGAAAGTAGTAACAAAACAGAGGACAGGAGGTAGAAATGAAAGAAGAGAAGAGAGAAAGACTTGAGGAGGGTGAGGAGGAATAAAGAAGAGCTAGAAGAGCAAAGAAAACCGCAGGAGAAGGTACAAAAGAAAAATCATAAGATGCCTTTACTTGTATTACAACACTGACACCTTCTGGTCACTGGCTGAACTGCACCCTGTAAAATGACACGGGGCACAGAAATAACACTGTGTTTACCCTGCTGCCAAAGTGAACCCCATATCAAATGAAAATCAGTCCGCAGCATGTGATGTTTGGCTCAGATGAAAAGAAATGGTTCATGAGAATCAAGCGGTGGGAGGGTCCGCTGATTTCAAAACCGTGTCAGCCAAATCCACCTTGGCAGTAACTGCTCTGAGGTGATGAAGAAGAAAGAAACTGATGAAAGATGAAGCAATTAAACAGATTTTAATGGGCCAGATGCTGCAACTTGCTGGGACCATCTGAAATATTAAGTATGGTAATTTGTAGAGTTGGGACTGATTAGATCCAGTATCAGTATTGGGTGCTGACACTGAGCTCACATCACCCATCAGAAACACTGTTACAGTGACTGTCATGCGTTCTGCTCGAGTGTTAAAGTTCCTGCTGACAAGAGGCAACAGGAGCAGAGTTGTGATACCCTGTCAGAGTAGCTGACAAGTTCTGTCCAATCTTCAGGATTCATGTGCTTCAGCTGTGGCCCCGACCGCGTTGGAGGAGGCCCATCAGTTTGGACTGAGCAGGAACAGCCACATGACCTTCACTTTTGATGACACCAAAGTCAGAGAGAGGTACGTATTCAGGATAAATGATCACCTTATTGTTTTATTCTGTGGTATTGATGCAATGCTGCTTGTAAAACATGTAGATGATTTGAAAAAACATGACCAGAAATCTGATTTTTTTGTTTTTCACACTTGGTTTAATACATAACACACGTGTGTGATTTTCACAGATGAAAAAAAAATTAAGGAACTTATAAAGATTATTCTGTTAGTAATTTTTTTCATTCGGTTTCACACATGAGGGGGGAAATAAATCTCCTCCTGTAAAATTTCACAAACTGACACCAACAAAAAAAAAAAAGATAAAGTAATACATTTTACACAGATATACTTCCATTAATTCTACAGACAAGGCAACAATTCATGTACATTTCAGGGGCTTAATTGATGTAATAGTAGAAACACAACAAAGACTTTTGCTGTTTTGGGGATGAGTCTGGGACATCTTTTCTAATCACTAGGGTATCCTGCTGCCTAAATCAAATGTATCTTTCATTATCGTATGCATCTGTCAGTGCTGGAAAAACATATGTAAAAAAAAAGACACCCAAACATCCCAGTAGCAAACAGTATTGGTCCTGGAACACAATGTTTTGAGTTGAAAAAGAGCGATCAGCGCTCCGAAAAGCTCCAGTTTAAGTGTTTTTATTAAGCTGCTGTGGGTCGTTTAAGCACAAGGACTGCTCCTGAGGAAGGACCTTGTGCTAATAAGAGTTATTTTATGGGAGCTATTTGATGTGCTGATCTGTCTTTCATCTCAAATCATTTGTATATTTTTGGTTATGAAAGTACACATGTGCACAATCAGTGTTTTTTACGTGAAAGGAGATTTTCAGGCCTTTAAATAAACAGCTGATATATATTGCATTAAGTGCATCCATTTGTAGGAAACATGTTATAACTGTTGCAGGAAAGTGTTTCACGTGTCAGATTCCAGTATTTTTTCAGTACTTTGATAAAAATGAAACATGATGTAATACCTGGGTTACAGCAAATCTACTGTTATCTTGTAATCTAAGATGTGTGTTTCTGCCTCAGGCTAGTATTGGAGCTTGACCTGAGGACGAAGGAGGAGTCCGGTCTCGTTCTCTACATGGCAAGAATCAACCATGCCGACTTTGTTTCCATACAGGTATCCATCTACTGCTCTGACTGTCACTCTATACGTTTAATTATTCTCCCCGTTTGTCCCAGTGATCTTCAAAGCAGTCTAATAAGCATCAGCACAGTTTACATTAGATCATTGGTGCCTATTTATTATTATGGAATGAAGCATCTGAATATATGTTCTGCAAAAGTGTCTCAAAGTGTAGAACAACAGCAGAAGTTACACCTGCTTTAGCAGAGACTGATAAGAGGTGGATTTTAACATCTCATATTCCCCATCTTTTCACATCCAGCCTCTCTGTGTGCAGAGACTATACAGAAGCTGAATTTGTTTGTCTGTTTCACACAGGGAATATTAACGCTCCGTCTCTCTCTTCCTGCAGATCAAGGATGGACAGGTTTGTCTGGGTTATGATCTCGGTCATGGAAACATATCCGGCTGCGTCCCCTTCTCCATCAATGATGGGAACTGGCACAAGGTAGGACAGTTAATTCTTCATTCATGCTCGTTGGCAGATTCTCTATTAGTTCAGAATATTAGGTCCTTGTGCCTCATTTGTCACAGAAGGTCCCTTCTCTCTAGAAGAATTAACCCCTCGGTTACAGTTAATACTTAATCTATATTTCAAGTGAGAGCACATGAAGGCGACATTCATCTTTTCTTTACATTTAATTTTTTTGCTTTTTAAAATTTTTTTTGTTTATTCATCTCCTTTCTTTTCCCTTTTTTGTTTTTCCTCTCAGATCCGTTTGAATCGTAACAAGCAGAGAAGTGTAATTTTAGTCGACGGACTATACAGTAAACCGATGATCAGTCCAAAGAAGGTACGTCATTTTCTCCTATATAACTGCACATACACGTAGTGGCATGGCTGACGAAGACAAATGATCCAGGAATAAACTCAACTGTTGGAGTTTTTAATTTTTGTTTTATTGTTGCATTAATACGTTATCTTCTTCTTCCCAGGCTGACCTGTTGGACGTGGTTGGAGTGGTGTATGTTGGTGGATTACCAAAGAACTACACTACCAAGAGAATAGGACCGGTAAAACACACACACATCTCTGAAAGTGTGTCAGTCGACATAATTAACAGTTAGACATAAACAGTGACAATGCTTGTTGACTGATCAGTACTTACTGAATGATTTTGTCAGATTAAACTGATCATTCTTCTGTTTCTAGATTCTCTACAGTATTAACGGATGTATCCGTAACCTTAAGATGGTCGGAGGTCCTGTAAGCACTAAATCAGCCACCACAGGTATTGTATTTTTATCATTTTAACTATAATTTTGTTGTTTATCTTTAATATTTGTTACAAGGTTGGTGTTAAGATATTTGCGTCCAGTCGATGATTCCTTTCCCCTCTCCTCTTTGCCTAGGTCGCTCTGAGTCTGTCGTCGAGGACTTCAAACTGAACATGGCCACGCCCGCGTCCACTCACATGGTAGGGAGATGTTTTGTCGCTACGGAGACGGGCACCTATTTTGACGGCACTGGCTTCCTGAAAGCGGGTGAGATGAGACGCCGATAAGCCACTTGATTGCTGTAGATTTTCAGACTTTGTTATTTCTTTCTCTTGTTCTGTGTGTAAACAATAATCTCTCTCTATCTCTGTGTCTAGTTGCTTCTTACAGAGTGGGTCTCGATGTGTCGATAGCATTGGAGTTCAGAACCAGCAGAACCAATGGAGTGCTAATGGCCATCAGTAACCAAGCCAACGATGGACTGGGAATAGAGATCGTCCAGGGCAAGGTACAATACAGTGACTGAAGAAATAGTTCAACATCTTGGGAAATATAAATATTCACTTTCAATTGGCGAGTTAGATGAAGAGCTCATTACCACTTTCATGTCTGTCTGTTAAATAATTGAGCACAAGCAGCTAAATCCTCTAACTAATTAGCTCATCATATCCCATTTGTTCAATCCAGACAAAAACTAAAATGTATAAAACAACAATTTAGCCACTTTAGAGGGACTTGTCTACCACCCACTGAAAAATGGCAGTTCATATGGTCATATTTGCCCTTTCGTACGGACTAAACAAAGAGATATAGTAAAACCTGTTCATTCAAAAACTTTAGAGATGCTGGAGAGCAGATTTTAGTTTGTTTGGAGCGAGCTAGGCTGGCAGTTTCGCCCAATTCCAACTCTTGGTGCTAAGCTAAGCTAAACAGCTGCTGGCTATAGCCTTAAAGTGATAGTTCAGGTCTTTAGATGTTGGGTTGTAGGAGGTAGTATCTAGAGTATAGTCAGTGTATCACCTGCAGTAGATGACCGTCAGCTCTCCTCCTGTGTGGAGAAGCAGAGCATTGTACTGCTAAACAGGACCGACAGAAGACGTATTGTAGCCACCTAAAAAATATATATATGTGCGTGTACAAACACTGTATTTTGAGCATTGTTGGTGCTTTACATTACCTGAAACAGCTGCTGAAAGTCTGACCCTAAAGCTGGTCTGCAGAGTAATTTAGCAGACACAGCTGCACGTGTGCGTAAGAAACTGGACGTTGTAAGGTTGAGGGAATGTAGTGCCAAAGGAAAGGGCAGTCTGACGGCAATGTAAGGTGCCAAAAAATGTTCAAAATATAATGTACACTTAAACAGATATATATTTTTGAAGTGTGCCTTCAATAAGTCTTGCTGTTGGTGCTGTTTAGCAGTACAATGCTCTGCTTCCTGTCGGTTCTTCTCACTGCTTCTCCACACGGGGAGAGCTGACGGTCATCTAATATTGGAAATACACTGACTAGAGATAAGTACCTCATACAACCCCACATCAAAAGACCTGAACTACCCCTTTAAAGTTAAGAGACTGTTACAAAAGTGGAACTTCGTTGCTCTGAATCTCTGTCAAAAAACTTACCTTACTTCCTAAATGTCAAACTATTCCTTTAATCTATTTTGAAAGTTGTACTATGCATATACAGTAGCATTAGTATATAGGTGACACAACAAAACGGATACATAAATAGTATAAAAATATCTTTATTTTATTCCTTCCCCTCCCACTAGCTGCTCTTCAATGTTGACAATGGAGCTGGACGAATCACAGCGGAGCACCTTCCTGAGGGGCAGGGCTTCTGCGACGGCCAGTGGCACTCCGTCACCGCCAACAAGTTTCGCCACCGGTTGGAGCTGGTGGTCGACGGGAAGCAGAGCAAGGCACAGAGTCCGAACGCACGCTCCAACACATGTGACACAAACGACCCCATCTACGTCGGAGGATATCCTGGTACGACTACATTATAACACACACACAATAAAATGCTTATCCTACTGTGTTATGTTACTGCATGTTGTATGTAACTCTGCAGTGAGATGTCGTCGTTTTATTTCTCTCTCAGATGTAGTTCGTCAGGCAGCTGTCTCTACCAGCACCTCCTTCAGAGGTTGCATTAAGAACCTGAAGATCACCAAAGCTTCTAAGACCATGGATGTGCACTTCAACAAGGCTCTAGAGATTAAAGGAGTCCAGCCCCTCTCCTGTCCCGCTGTAGCTGCCTAGAGCTTCCCTTTTTGTAGTTTGTATAACAATAATCAGATTCCGTGTGCCTTAATCACAAAACCAAACTAATGTAAAGTCATCCCATTTGTTGAAATTAAGTTTGCGGACAGGTGTGTCACTGACTCGGACTACCTGTGATTAAATGACTACTAAAAAAGCGATCTTTTGAACAGAAGACATATGGGAACGTCTGTGTCTTGTGTGTTTGAGGCGACAAATAACATGCAAAGTTACCTGGTGCAGTCTTAAGAGGACAAAACACTTGATGTTATGTGCATCGTAAGGCTCTGGTCAATAAACTTTTCATGGCTGCAGATCGAGGCCTCCAAGTGTCTTACGTGAAGGAAGACGTTAGTATTAAGACCTGTGCTGTGGTTACAGGTGCTCACAGTATTAATTATATTTGCAGAATATGTGTGATTATGTGAATATTAAAGCAGCTTTGTTTTTCAGTTCCTCTTGCAGACTTAGAATTATTTTATTTAACCTTTTTTTTTTTACACAAACCTTTCTGGAAAAGTGTGAAAAATGACAAGTCATATTTTTGCGTGAATTGTTTACCTTTGTCCTTCATAAACCTTGTTCCCTGCATTGGTTGAGACAGTCTTAATTCACGTCTCCACCGATGTTTCCTTTTGTCATAAGGCATAGTTATTAGTGTATTGTCATTACCGTTGCACACAAAAACCACGGATGAAGTGGAACTTCATTTCAGCCTTCTGTACAACAACAGAAGTTGCTAACAATCCGGTTTTAGACTTCTAAAAATGACAGTTTTACATCTGAAGCCTCTAAAGCCAGAAAACCCTCAGTCCACATGTCAAGTATTTATTTCATTACCTAATTATCTAAGCAATTACACGTAGAGTCTACTTGATTAACTCACCTGACTTGAGTACAAGTAGCAAAATTGTAGAAAATAGAAACTAAACCTGTCAATAATGCAGCTGAAGTGATAACTTCACTGATGCTTCAACAAACATGAGGGTGAGAGCATCTTTATGGGTGCAATATTCCTTTAACATTCCACACTTGATCAATTGATTTGATTAGTATAACAGGACATTTTCTCACAAGCTGCAGCTTGTGTTACTTTTCAGCAATGCTGAGATACTGAGTTGAAGGTACAAGGTTTCTGCGGGACAGTAATTGCAGTGTATGTTCTGCATGGTGTGGCTGAAAATACTTCAGCAGCTGTTTCTGAAATATACTCTTAATCGCATCACACAGATTGTCCTGTCCTTCTTTCAACTGCTGAATGTGATGATGGCCAATCATGAAATACATTTGTGGACATATACTCCTGATCCATGAGGATGTGTCAGAACCCCACAAATTGTTTCTGGATGGGACTGACTGAGATTCTTAGTTACATTTTTGCTTGATTTTAGCCTTAAGGGTTAAGATTCATCACTGATAAAGTTAAGATCAACTTTTAAAAGAAACTTGGAAAAAGCCCTGATGTTGCCTTTTCCCGAAGCTCCACCAGGTGGTGCTGCTGCAGGTCACCCGTACTGACAGAGTGGCACAACCACCAACAGAGACTGCATCCACCTAAAGCTGCCGGAGAGCTGTGTGTGAGGGGATTAGATCTTCACAACTGGATGTGCTAAATAAGTTTCAAGGTGATTTTCATATTGTCTAATAACAATGAGTATAAGACCACATTCAGCAGGGTGCCCACACCCTCTTCAAAATCAAATTCAGACTGTTTAGTGACTTTCCAGGTGAGGTTCTGTTAAATTCAAGGACACAAAACTGTTAAATTTGAGGATCAAGGTAAGATCATGTTAAAACACAGATTTTATTCAGCGAGAACCAGCTCCATGTGTGAACACTTCTAACTATTTACTAACTACAATTTCAATTCTTGCACAAAACATTAATTCAAGCACTTTCAGAAATGACCCATGACTGTGTTTTCTCATACACTTTACCTATACTACCAGCACTTTCACTCAAAATGCACTAGGTGGCGGTATGTGATTGCAAAGAGTGAAAATGTACCTGTTTGATGGATTTGTAATCAACGTTCAAAAGCTGATGTTTGGCTCCACGACCCCGGATTATTCTGGAACTCGACATTTTTCCCATTTCATGTGATGTAAAGAGGAATTTCTTTGCAGCTCCTGGAGAAATTAACAGACGCATGAAATAACGGCAGAAATCCTCCCTCTTTGTTGTGCATTCCCCTTTTATTATTGTGGTCCTCTTTACATAAGGTGAAGAATGGTTAGAGGTCAGCCCACTAAACCTCGTTGTGGCCGCCTGAAGTGGAATGTTCAGAAGAATAGAATAAAGCCTAACATTACATCAGCTCACTCGTTTGAAAGTCATACAACTGTTATTGTAAAATGATCGACCGGTCCGTCTCTTTTTGTGACGACAAGATTACACCTCTGTCTGTTCAGTGCGGCTGTTACATGTCTTTGAGAAATGCATGCTAAAAATAGACGGTGGCAGTGGAAGTACATGAAATTAGTTTTTTTCATGTGAGGTAATGTAAGAAATAGATATAGAATAGATCATTTTGCGCCTGTACCAACACTTTATGTTGGGTTTTCTGCAAGTGTTGACGCTCCAAAAACACCTACTGCTGCCAGATGTTTAAAAAATAATCATTTCCTGTTTTCCAGGAACGACCTACTCTCGCAGGGTGTTTACAGGAGAAATTATACAAGTTGTCAATCAGTCTGTAAATGACAGTCTCTGCTGTATGGTAATTAAGATAATTATGTGAAATGTAAACACACTTTCTAACCAACTAAACCACACAGAGGTTGTTAATCTTGCGTCATCCCACATTAATAGATTGATCAAAAAGCTCTCATGATAAAAAGTCGGTGTACTGCTCCACCTGCCCCACCATTAAAGCACCAGTTCTGACTGGTGTCAGTGACTACGTTTACGTGCACACAATGATTTTTCAGAATATGACAATATTCTTGATTTGAATAAAGCTTCATTCTGAATATCGCTTTCCGATTTAAGGTCCCATATTTGAGAAAGTGAGATTTCCACATCTTTTTTTATATATAAAGCAGGTTTCAGTGCTGGATAAATACTGTGAAAATATCGCACCGCCTTAAAGAGACAGGCACTAAAAACGGAGCGTTCAGACAAAGGGTGAATAGAGGTGCTGCAGCAGTGGACAATATGGGAAAAAATGATGTGCTTTTTGAAAATTAAAGCATGTAAACATCTTGTAGCAGACACCCTAAATCACTTTGTCATGGTAACAATAACAGTTACTTCCTGGTCGTGAACTGGCAGTTGATTTTCGTTGTGGAGATGTGAAATTGGCAAACTTGTTAATTTGTGTCGCCATTTTCTAGCCATAACTTACATTTAAAGAATAAATGTGTCCTTTTTTTACGTAATAAGGGCAAAAAAACATCCTATTTTGTTCATGTAAACGTAGTCGGGCTGAAGGTCGAGCAGAAGTTCAGTTAAAGAGTGCAGATGTTTAGTGTGAACCCTCGTCATCCCTTGTATCATCCTAGTGAATGACGTGAGATAAAACAGCTAGCTACAGCATTACTCTAAGTCTCATTTTGACAGCATTCAAGCATTCCATGTTTATATCACTGAAATTAAAGCGATAGCCTCTTCAGCTACCATATTAAACATGAGTGTAGATAGCAGAGAAACACAACAAGAGAAGAAACAACGAAGCCCGGCGTGGCGCAGGCTTCCGAGTAGAAACCTCCTAAGAAGAGTAGCATTGTTTATCCTCTACACTGTGACAGCACTGTCCTGGTGTCAGGTCTGGTGACTTATTGCATGATGTCAGTCCTCTTGAATTGCTTCCGAGGTGATTTTTAAAACGTGGTGGCGGTCCAGTCCAGCAGTCGAGGCTCGTTTGGCGCCCTCACCCGCCTCCCGCAGCCACGCCCAAACACCCCAGGGTCCTTTTCCACCTGCTCCCCGGGGGTAAGCAACTCTTCTGGGTATGGTTCCTCCTACTCGTCATCCAGGCCTTGTCAGGACGACTGCATGAGGCCCGTCAGACGTTTGCCCGTCAGTGACTTGCCCTGGTGGGAGGCAGACAGAGCAGGGGAGGTGAGGGAGACAGCTGTCAAAGTGCCTTCTAGTTAAAAGTCTGTGATTCAGTGTGGGAGGAAAAGTGAGAGAAAAGAAACAGCGGTCTGCAGGAAATGTGTCTCCTCCTTTGCTCCCAGTTTTGCTCCCAAATATCGAGTCTTTCTTTTTGCTGGGATGTGTTACAGCAGCTGTGCGCGCATTAACAATTTATACTTTGATGAATGCAGTTTAAGAGGTTGAAAGCAGAAGCAACGGGACACTCACCACACTGCGAGTGAACTTCTCCAGGGAGGTGCGTCGCCCCTGCTCTGTTTCAGGCTGGAGAGTCACAGGAAAATAAAACGTTGGGGGAGGTTTCAACATTTCAGTCATCAAAGCTTTCGACGTATTTGCATGCATCTCACACAAATTTGGGCCGAACTTTCAATTCGAAAACGGTTGTTAGAAGTTGTCAAAGCAATTTAATGCAAGAATCGTGAAAGTTGTGCAACATTTAGCACTTGCCTTTCCGCATTGGTGCTTCATGGCGAGGTCAGTGAGGAAATATGTGTTTATTTCTTTCATTAATGGGGTGAATCACCCCGTTTTCAGTTGCTGTTTTGACAGTCCCCTTTTGTGTGTTTAAATTGTGTCTTAAATGCGTTTTATTGTTGTTTTCTTGTCAAAGGAGAATTTCTGTCACTGTTGGGACGGACAATAAAGTTTACGTCAGGTCAAATCAGATTAATATCATAACCTGATTATTCCCAGTTATCACATTATTGTGCTCATGTAAACGTGCTCAGTGTTTTCATAAACAGTTCTTTCCTCACACTGTCTAAAACTTTATGTCTACAAATTTAAATTGGTCTCATTTTGATGACCATTGTTTTGACAAACATTTAGTATGTTTGTTGTCTGAAGCTCGCGGGGTAGCTGTAGCTTGTGCGACTGGTGGTTCGGTTGGGGACAAGTTACTATCACCTGCGACATCATTAAAAAGGTGTCTGGCCGAGTATGACTTTTTTTTTTTATCATTAATTAAAAATTCAAGTATTTCAATCAATCTTGTGACATTGCTTGTAAAAACATTCGATGACTGTTAACAAGCAGAGCACAAAAACAAACATTACCTACATAAAAATTGTATCCGAATAGTCGAGGAGAAGTTAAAAATGCCCCTGGGCTCATTTACCCACGAGATGATGACAAACAGGGACACACGCTTACTTTCTTCCTCGCATTCAGCAGGTCCTGGTAGATGTTGGAGCGCAGGAAGCGTGCGTAGCTGTCACTTTTCATCAGCTTGTAGATGTGGTCCTGAATGGAGAGGGTGAGGATGAGAAGCAGAGAGGGGAGACACATATTAGCAAGGAGGAGGAAGGTATTCGTCTGTATATGTATGACTCTGTGCTAATGATGTACAAAACCTGCAAACTCAGCCGGTAAACTAAAGGAGGCAGTCACTGAGGGAGAAAGATGGTTGCAGCACTTTGCCAGCTATCTGACAGGAGAAACCTTTTCCTTTTATTTTTTAAACTCTTCTTAAAGCCTGTAACAGGAGAGACAATCTGATAGACACCACCCATCCCCAGCCAACCTTATCTATCTCCCAGTGAGGTGAATTCTCTAGAAATCACCCCACAATATAAACCCATTAGTTGATACTGGTGAAGCGTGTAAGAAAGACAAATGGGGCAGACAAGAGAGTTTCTGAAGCTGCAGCACTGACACTCCGGAGGAGATAAATTAAAGGGGTGACATATCCATTCTGAATAGTTCCAGTAAGAGCACTAAGAAATAGTAGATACCGACTAAATTTCTATTTAACTCTTCCTTTAAGAGCAAGGATTACTTTCTCGCGCTCTCGCTGAATGTAATTGACAAATGTGTGTCAGTGGCAGATATTTTGTCTGTGTGAGGGTGTAAATGAGGTTTTAAAGGGATTGGAGTCACTTTCTCTTCAATTTTACCGTGAAGTGTTTCATAAAACTGAATGTTAAAAGTGGATTCCCTCTTGGTTTTACGGTGGGGTCCATAGCAAAATGAGAAACACTTTAATATCATTGTTATTGCACAACCCCAGAGGCCCGTGGAATGAGAATTTGACTGATTTGATGAACCATGGAGATAAATTCACATGAACTCCTCTGCGTTACTATTCCTCCTCCCCTTCCTTTCCTGTGTCTTGCGTCTGCTCACCTGCGCGTCCTCATAGCAGTATCGTCCGGGGTCTTTCAGGTTCTGGCTCGTGCGTTCGTAGCTGTGAGAGTCCAGGTTGATGGAGCTGGGTGCTCCCTCCGCCAGGAATTCAGCCCAAATGTCCTGCGCCCTCTGTGCCACGTCCTGCTGGGGCATCCTCTTCAGGTCCTGCACCGCCAACCAGAACCTGCAATACGAATCAAACTCACCTCAGATGGTATGATAGGATTTATTTAAGCAGGAGGGGACTCCACTGGTTTCAAAAAGAAAATCTGACTGTATGTAAGCTTATGAGAAAATGACCCTACTTCTCACGTGATTTATTACTTCAGTAAACAGTTTCCTAACAAGTTTATGGTGTCAATTGTAAGTTTCAGGTCTTCTTCAAGACAGCATGACGTTCATTTTGTAAATGAACGTGGCATTTAAAGTAAAATCGTGTTTGTTTTAGGGCAGCTACTTTTTTAGAAGTTCTTCACTAGCCATCACCTCAGATCTGGGTTTGACTAACAGCTGGAATAATAATTAGAATCCCATAAGGTTCCTAAACGATGAAAATGTTGTTCCCTGCTCAAGTAAATACAGTAGAAAAGAACCTTAGATACGACTCGGCAACGGGAGGTAATCTGTCCTCTCAGCTCACCGAACCCCTTTGCCTGACAGCTAACATGACGCTAGCAAGATTCAAAGTCAATAACTTTGCATACGTTTGACACAGTAAATCTAATTCGACAGCATGTTTAACTGAGATGTTTAGATGAACATTTTTAGAGCGAAAGCACTACAGAAACTGTAAAAGCGATTGAAACAGCACATCGATTTTAATACTGCGAGCACCTACAAGGCGTCTTAAAGCTACCAGCTGCCTGCCCTGCAGACGATCAGGCTATTTAAAGCATCCAGAACCTATCAAATCTATCTCAGAGTTCCCACAGAAAAAGAGCAAAGTTGAACATTTTAAGTCATTCATTTTAGATAACTCATTATGGCTTTTTCAGACTCTCCAGTATAAGATAGCACTTATACAGGGCCATGAACTGGGTTTAACACCAGAGGCAGCAGAGAGCCACAGGCCCACTCCCTCCCAATATGAGTTTATATCTATTATTGATCTGTGGACTGGTTGAAAAATATAGAGAGAAGCACCTCTGGGGTCTGCCTCTCCCTCTCCCTCCATATATTCCTCACTCACTGTCACTCTCTCCATCAGTAGTGCTCTTCCAAAAGCTCCCTCGTAAAAGCAAAAGCAATTAAAGGTCCGGAAAAGAGGAGAGAGGGGTGAGGAGGCTGGTGGGACAGCCGAGAGGTGAGAGGTGATAAGGGTGTGTGCTCTCCCTCTCGTACTGTGTGTGTGTGTGTGTTATCTCCCTCTGTAGCCCGGTAGTATCGACAGCCTCCATGCTATCTCTCGCAGTTCATTCCCGGGCTCGATGAGCGAGGCTCTCCACCCCCCTCCTCACTCCTCCCCTCACATCAGAACCACTTATTGCTGCTCTGCTGCAAACGGCCTAAATGTGATGTAGTCCATGAATCTCTACGTCCAAATGAAGGATGGATTTAATATTTGTGCTGAATCAATGAACAACAAGTCTGTGAAATCAACAACCTCATTACATTACAGGAAAAAGACACTCGCACATTAGCACACGTATAAGCACACACACACACAAACACACAAACAGGGGTCATCGCTAACAGCTGCGAGGGACTCCCTCCACTGTTTTGATTTATGGGATATGGGTGATTATCCATGCTGCTGCTGTTTGCTTGCTGTACGTTATCTTTGGCTGCCGGGGGCCTGGATGTGTATGAATGTGTATGTGAGTGTTTATCTAATGTTGCGGAGGAGCAGCGATTGATTTTCAACTGTAAAATGAAGAGATGACGGTGAGAGGATGAATGGATGGTTGATAGTCAGTTGATAATTGAGCCCTCTGTGTGATGTACGATCAGTGATGCCAATAATGTACTATAGTTTGACCATTTCCTGATGCTTGCCAGTATAGCAAAATATGAATTTGAATCTTCTCCACTATTGCTGGGAATATTTCCACCATGTAAATTAATTGTTTTGGGACACATTCCTCTCCAAGAAACCAGGTTACAGATGCATCATCTGTGTAACAATGCAGTTCAACAGGATCCTTTTCCCAGCCCCGTTTCTCCTGGAGTATTGTGTGGATCACATTCAGATTGCTGTGTGTGGCGTTCAACTTACACATCGCCCAAACAACCAGGAACTGGAAAATTGTTTCTGCCCATGTTTACACTGTGCAAGTGGGTTGCAATTGTAGGTTGGAACAATAGGGATGACAACAAGATATCTGTGTTTTCTGTCTATTTCCAGAGCAGTGAGAGCTTTTGAAGAACTGTTATCCTCCACTCATAATGTGACAAAAGCACAAAAGGTGCTGGAAATTTACACAGAACCATATGTTGGCTTCAACAATACTAGCTTCCTTTATAATCACAAACACTAAACGTAAAATGCACCACCGCTGTGCACCACATGGTTTCTCTCTGTCTCACTGAAGCACAGCGTGTTAAGAGAAGCGATTTTAAAAATTCCAAAATCAACATAACATATAAGTGTTGGAGATGATTTTTAAAGCGTCCCGTGTGCTCACCGCAGGTTTTCTGAGCTAAATTCTGATTCCAGGAACTTGAGGAAGAGATCCTGTCCCGCCGGGTCCTTCAGGGCCTCCTCCAGAGAGAAACCCCACTTCTTCACCCGCTGCTGACTGGGCTCCTTACTGGGAGAGGGTGGAGGGAGAAAGAGAGAGAGGCGACATAAACATCCACCTGAAGCTTCTGCAGGGAGGTCAAGATTAAAGAGATTAGAAGAGATTGTATTATAGTGGAGAAACGCTCAGTGAGGGGAGGGCTGACAGATGAATACAGAGGAAGGGATAAGACATTAAAAGCCTAAAATTCGATGGTCCCTGAGACGTCTCAACGGGCTGATTCTGATGTGATATTGGCGTCTGGAACGTTCATCCGAAATCCAATCATTTTAGTCTCTGCGGGTGATATATTTCATCCCCTTCTGCAATTAATCAATTCATCTGAATTATTAAGCTACATTAGGCACAATGATTACATGTCTTCTCTAATTAATTCCTGCATAATTCAGGCAGGTCAGGAGCGCAGAGCACAGTGCAACTTGTTGAGAGCTGCGACCGCTTTCTAAAAGAAGTCATACTTTAGTTGATTACCCTCACACCTCTGGATAACATTTCAATGGGTGATCAGTAATTTGAGATTGGTCAATATAGTACTTCTCTGTTACACATAAACCGAGGGGGATTATTTGGTTTGGATTGATCGAGTAAGCTGAATGACCTCTGAATTTCCCCTCACTACTTCAGAAAATAGCCAATCACTCAAAGTAATTAGCCATAAAGATCCAGTGCTGGACTCACTCTTTTTTCTACCGCAGCGATGTGTTTTATTGTATTTCATGTCACAGGCACAGTCCGTACACACCAGTTTCACCTCATGGGTCAACATGTTAATGGGCATTGTAGCTGATGTGTTCCCGTCGCAAAATGGTCACTAGTTTCCCCCTCAGAGCGTAACTGAATTCAGCATCAACTCTTCACCTGAACAATTTATGATGTTGTATATGGTATCACTGTAATCCTCGTCCATCAAAACATAGAGTAGACATCACCTTTTCTGTGTTATCATGTTCGGTTTGGGAGATATGATGCAAAATACTTTATTCGGTCATAGCCAAATTAGATTTTTGCAATGACTCCACATCTGAAAATGTTCGGGGCCTCAAACTGTACATCTGTACCAAGTTTCATGCTTCATTGAAAAAGTGAAGGATTTTTTCGCACATCATCTCGACTCGTTGTTTTAAAGTACTCCGTGGATTCGGCATCACACTCCTGTAACATTGTCCGACTCAGGAATTAAGCTGAACCTCGCACCTACATTGCCCACAATGCAACTCTGACAGTTTGACGTTTCTTGGTCTCATTCCCAGGACATCAAATACCGCTGTTTTGTCAAGTCCCTCAACAGCTCATACAGATGCAGAAGATACACTCTGATTGGCTTGTAACAATGGAAGTTCAAAATGCAGATCATCACGTGATTCACGGAGACCTCAGATAGTTCCAGGAGGTTTTTGGCGGTCAGTTTGAGTATGTGAATATACTATATGTATATACTGTATTTCATTAAACCTAGCACTTCACCCTCTTGTAGTACAAACTGAGAGAAAATGAGCCTCACAAATAGATTAAAGAAAGTAAATTTAAAAAAAATCCTTTTCTCCACCTGTGAGCACCTTTTTCAAAAGCTTTGAAAAATTATCTTATTTCTAATTATTCTTCCACCTGTTTCACAGATGAAAAAAAAAAAAGAAATTAAGGAACTTAGGGAGATTATATCAGAGAGGCCTTTTTTTCACCTGTTCTGAAGTCATAGATACGGGAGAGAAAACACTTGAGATCAGACTTAGAAAATAGATCACCAGAATTTCGTCCCCCCCATCTGCCTCTAAGGACTTCCATACAAGTGACATCACCCGAGGACATTTATCAGACTTCACGCAGCTCAAGCAGCTGAGAATATCTTCAGCCAGAAATCAAAGTGAGGTGACACAAACAGTCCAAAAGTGAAATATTATTGCACAATAATTAAACATAACTTCAGTGTCATGAACATTTTATAGTGCGTGAAAGGGATTTTATTTTTCCCCAAGCAGCCAGTCACCTTAGTGTAGTTCTTTCAGTGGGTTTAAATGAAATTTGTTCTGATATGTAAGCAATTACACAAACAATTAAGAAAGATGCACAACAGTGATTTTTTTAGATGTTTTGGTGACAAACAAAGGAACGAGTCAATATTCAATTTAAAGAGACCATAATGATTACAATCAACTGTTTTTTCTATCTGACTTTGACGTGCAGAGGAAATGTTCACCGGCTGTGAAAGTGAACCTGCTCTGCTTTCTGCTTATGTACCTGGCCTCCAGATCCCAGAGAGATGGATCATCGCTGGTCCATGGGTTGGACGGTTCCGGTGCTGTCACAAACGGGTCGTAGTCCATGAACTGCTCGGTGTAGCTTATCAGGCTGACACACCGACAAACACACACAACACAGGGGACAGATGATAGAAGGGGTTGAAGGCACAGCTTGTGAAAAGTTTACAGATAAAGTTGAACGGTAACATTTTGACCATTTGTCCGATGCGATTCTTCTGTTTGCCTGATAATTGTGACTTAAAGGTTTCCAGAATTAAACCAGAAGTAAACAGATTATGTTGGTTTGTGACGAACAACTTCAAGTTATTTAAAGGAGAGCAAAAAGTAAATCTGCTCAACACTTCCTCTGAGACACAGAGCAGAATAATCCTGCTGCTGGAAGAAGTTTCACTAGCTTTATTATGTTATTATTATATTTAAACTAGATTACACCCTCTAATAACAAGAATACTGTAGAGAATGAAAACTCTGTGTGTGATGTTTATCTTATTATTTATTGTTGCGTGTTAGTATAATACTGAACTGAGCAAAATTAATTGAACACATAAAATGTATAGTTTGACCAGTTATTAGTAGTAGATCAGAAGACGAGCTAGTGTGTAACTTCTGAGGTATTCAGACCTGAAAACAAAAGCACCCAAAGGCTTTGGATCAGGACTGCAGAGCTTGTAAACTAGTAAACAAATAATCCTACACCATCAGCGATAGAAATGAACCTAAGTAATCAGTCGATAAAGGAACTCAACTAAAACCAATACTCCACTGAAGAGAGGATGTCAGACAAAGACATGCAATCATTAGAGCAAACAGAAGTCTGCAGGAGTCGTGCACAAGGCAACGAGAGCATCAGGACCCTGGACAGCGACAGCATGAGCAGAATCCATCGCAGCCTACAGTCAGAGTTTGTCTGGGTGTTTATGCAGAGCACGTTTAGTTGCAAGGAAATCATTTATGAGTACAACATAAAATGAGCCAAACAAGATTTAAGAGCATCTAGAAACAAGTGAATATGCCAAAAACCCACAAAAGGAAATTATTATCTGCAAACTTTGGTAGCTTGCATCCTTAGGCTGAAACCTCCAACGAGAATAACAGTAAAATCTATCTAGCTGGAAGTGAAGCTTCATCTTATGAGAGCCTGCCTTTGCCTGGGCAGTGAACATCTCCAGGCTTCTTCCCCCTGTGTATTGTCAAAAAAGACTTTTTGAGCACTCAGATGTGCTAAAACAGCTGAAGAGCTTTGGATCTGCGATTGTGCTTGCACTCAGGTTCCATCTGCGGATACACAATATTGGATTTTTGCTGATATTCATTATGCTAATTCTTTCCAACTCATTTTAACCATTTCCAATGCCAATATGCCTCCCTCTTATCATGTTTGTCAAGGTTGAACAAAGGGGAACCCAAACACAGGCACACAGGCAGACAAGTAACGAAACAAAAATCAATATTAAAGCTTCATCTTCTGTTCACTGGTAGACATTTTAAAGCCAATACCAATGATGTGTCGATATCATCGGCATCCCTACTGTAGTTTAAGTGATATTTATTTCTCTTTACATATGTCCATTTACACAAAGTAGCAAGAGTTTAATGACACACACTGTTGAGACTGCAGAGACCAGATCCGGCACTAAAGTAAAAGTAAACCGAGCATGTAGCTGCAGCACGCCCACATGTTTGGAAGTGTTTCTCTACCTGCAGAGGTTCAGTCAACACATTTATCATATTTAGTTTCAGCAGCTCATCTTTCTGTAACAGCTGGATCCTTGACAGAAAACATTCCAACCTACAGTGGCCTCATATGTTTACTGACCCCACAGAGTGATTATGATCGACAAATAACTCTAAATGTGAGGCGATTAAATGGGTTTATAATACTGGTCATTTTTAATGTTGTCGTCCACCGTGATCGATGTTGTTCTGGCATGCCGTTTCTTGAAGCGTTTAGATCAATGCCCCCAAACTCTCCGCTTGGTGGAGCATCAATTACACTCAGCTCGGCGCGTGAAGACGGGAGGTTAAAGGGTCAGAGAGGCAGAGCAGCGCAGCAGTAATCACACATCTCTGCTCTGCTGGGAAGTAATGTCTGTCCTGACCCACTGAGCAGAGGATAGGACAAGCAAACACTGGAGAGAGGAGGGATAGGACCAGACACCGGTGCACACATACAGTACATATGCTTCGTGTCTCTCTCGCACTATAGATAAGACGGATAAAATTCAAAGAAATAAGCCCATATTAAATACAACAAATACTAACATTTGTGATGCTTGGGATGTTTGCTTTGAGGCTGTTGAGGCCCTAATGCCTATTCTGATATTATCAATCTCTCCTTGAATGCCTGATCCAACCGCCTACTCCAGTGCTTTTTAAGGTGCTATTTGTAAGAAAAGTTGATTTTGAGTCTGATTCCCAACTTGTTGAGTAATGATGCTTTGGGATGGCGGCCGACCCGTCCTACAATCCCAAAGCGTCATTATTTGAGGAGTTGGGAGGGAGATTCAAAACTCCACTTTTCTTACAAATGGCACCTTTAACTCACAACATCCTGAAAGAGCTAAAATGATTAGAAAAAAGTCATAACTCATGTGCACTGACACTGAAATCTATTTTAGAGACAAATTATATGACTGGTACAGGCAATGTAAATCTATTCCTGAGTCTATACTTTATTATTTTATCCACACAACTATCTGGGGATCCCTGGATATTAACTCGTAACCCCCCTGAGGGTCCAGATGCCTACGTTCCTTAAAAATTGGATGATTATTGCAGCCTGGACAAAACTTATTGAAGAGAAAAGCTTCAGATTTAGATATATTGACCAATAAACACACATTTTGCAATGATCCCTCAAATGTGGTGATCAAACACACAAAGATGTGTCAAGGAGGCACAGTAAACTTCCCTGGGAATTCAATAATTGTAAATTATCCCAAGCATCTTTTGCGCCTATCGGATAACACATAAGCTGATACGATATATCTGCGATAGGTCAATATCATCCAATAATAAAAGCCAAGTGATTTATCAGTCAGGCCCTCATTTTTAATGACAGCAGGTTGAAATATTTCTACTGCAATGGTAGAATCTTTTCACTTATTTTTAATAAAAGTCACTGGATCTCATTTTATAGTATTATAGGTTTGTTGCGGCAGCCCTTGTTGTTCTCTTGTCCGCAGGCTGCCGGTGACCTGCATGCCGAATGACATGCGCTGACCTGTGCCTTGTCCTTGGACACCTATTCCAAATTACAAAACAAGAACACAGGTAGAAACCACAACCTACTTGACCTATAACCCTTACCCAATTCATCCTCAGACCAAAACAACACCAGAGCGAATGCTGTGAAACTGAAGCCCTTTACACCAAAACCAACCGAGCTTCAGGTGGACTGTCAAAACCAAATTACCTCCATCTGCCACTGCTGTAGTACAGATAAAGTAAAAGGGAAGTCAGCGGAGCACAGGTCTGTCTGATTATAGCTGGTCAGAGAGAGCACAGCAAACAGGAAAGCAGGCAGAAGACCTCTTTATGAGAAAATGTGGCGTGTCCTCCTCCGCTAACATAATGTGTAGATTGAAAAGATAAAGATTAGACATGCTTGTGACGGCGTGCAGTATTTTTAGTGCAGCCGAGAGGAGAATTTCCTGTACCTTTCAGCAACTTTGGACATCTTCATACAGTGACGATCTAGCTGAGCGTTCAGGAATATGATCTGAAAGAGAAGATGACAGTCTGTGTTTGTTCATGCTGGTTTTGTAAGAGAACAGCAAACAAAATTATACAGCACGTGCCTGGAATTTTCTGAAAGTGTATAATTGCAGCACACGTGCACCCTGGTGTTGCTAGAATAGATACGTATAAACAAACAAGACCATTTTTGAGTTGGTTGGCAGCCTCAGTAAAAATGTTGCTGATAATTTTCATGCAATTAAGACCAATTTTCCCATGAGCAAGATGCATCCCGTTGCTTTTGGTTGTCCAGCTTTCCGTCTGCCAGTGTTGTTTTGTGGTAATCGTTTATCTCCCTCTGTGCTTGAAAGCAATACATCTGTCCAAAATTTGACCTTTTAACGAAAAGTGTAAAGTACAGAAGCACTGAGAGGGAAGCGAGAAAATAGTCTGCAAACACAAAATGATTGACGAGAATGAAAAACGAGAAAAAGAAAATCATCCGGCCAAACTTTTCATTCAATCGTTTTCACAGATAAGAAATTTCATGAAAATTTTGTCCCCTATGGAATATATTTTGCCACCTCATTTGCCTGTACAAACTTTTTTCACCTGCTTTCACAGATGAAATACCTTTTTTTATTCAAGATTATATATTTTTAACACCTGCCAAAATGTTTCCTCATCTTTTTTCTCAAACTGTATTTAAACCTGTTATTTTGCACAAAATTTCCCACAACTCTTAACAAGATAATCTTTTTTTCCCATCACACCTTTTTTTCTTTTACAACTTACAAATGAAAACATTTTACTTTGAAAAATGATGATGTGAAGCTGTTTTACGGAAAAACATTTAAGGATCCAGCAAAACCCTTTTCTCACTTGCTTTTCGGCCATAAACACAAAAAAGCAAGACTTGTTTCTTGCCCCTCAGGGCTTCTGTCAAAAAAAATGTATTGGGGAGGCAATCAATCTTCTCTTCAATGCTTCTGTATGAGTAAACATTATACAGCACAGAACAAATATAGATCTTTTTCTCGAGGTGAATCGATCTTTTTCTTGTGCATACTCGTCAGATTCTTTACCTCTTTCTCCACATCCTCCTTGGTACCTTTCCTGCAGTGGTGCGAGGGAGTGTGTATGGGACTCTGACACTGTGTTCCCTCCTCTGCCAAACCGTACACTGACTGGGCCGTTTGAACGTGACGAGACAGAAGTGGAAGAAGTCATGGAGAGAGAAAATGTGCGCTTATTATTTTCCTGCAGTTTAGATAAAGCTGGCAAAGAGCTGCCAAGATGGCCACAGCATTGTAAAATAGAGGGATAACATTTCAGCAGTTCAAAAAGTAAAGTAAAGTAAATCTCATTAAAGAAAAAAAGACATCAGTAAGTAAAAAAAAATACTTTATACCTTCTTAACTCTGTGAGGGTTCTTCATGCGTCTACATTTCCTGATGTCCATCTCTGTTGTGTTCACACATCCAGGCTGGAGAAGCATGAGCATAGAAAAAAAACAGTATTACAGTCAACAATGGTAATATTCAGTCTTACATTTCAGGTATATCTGCTTTATTTCACAGTAAACCCAAGAGAGCAGGGAAAACAGAAAATATGTGGAAGGAAGACGAGGTAGGCGGCTACAATCTACCTCGCAGCAGACAGAGGCTTACCACGGGTCTATGGACGTCCCAGAAGGCTCTCTCCTGGCTGTCGAGGATCTTCCTCTCGGTTTTATCCTTTTTCCTGTCGATCCTGCGGATGAGATCAGTCAGTGTGAGAAAGACGGCACACGGCTTTCCTGGCAGCAGTATTAGAGGTGGCAGTTGAATCAGGGTGGAGGGATAAGAAGGGAAGATAGTCTGGAGATTATAAAGTCTATACGTCCATCAGTTTTTTTACAGCATCGAAGCTGATGTACTCCAGGGTTTGGCATGATCTATTTTGTGTGTGACACAGTGGTCTGCTCTTTAGCGAGGACAGCGTTCCTTTGTGCAGTGATGATGGTTTGTCCAGCATCTGTAGTCCCCTGCTACCACAATTTAACCAACAGTGCAAAGTAAATAAAAACATTTGCACAGGTTAAGAACTTTTTACTCAAACATGTTGTCACTCTTCTCTCAGCAAGAGTTTGATTTACCCGCTGGCTCTGCTGGCGCCCTCTTCAACTGCCTTTTCCAGACAGTTCAGTGTGTTCACAGATGGTTCTGTGCAACAAATCACCTCACGGCGCAGGTTGGTAGTTGGACGACTGGGATGCATTGCATTGAAATGTGTTTCTAATATTCTTCCGCCCCCCGTGTACATAAATCAGGTGGGCAAAACATTAACACAAACACCTCTCGATAAAATGCATTCGAGTTCAAAACCGCTGCAGTTGTTGTTGTATTGGATTGCATTAGATTTTACAGTGTTCTTACTTTAACATGTTATCCCCCTCGGTTTGAGTGTATATCCATAAATAAATCACAGAGGTCTGCAGTACATGCAGGTATCCATCTCCCCTTCCTTTTTTTCCTCTTCTGTCTCCATTTTCCACTCTCCATATGTTCCTAAAGCATACCGTCCATCATTGCTGGTTTAAAAAAAAAAAAGGATTTATCATGTCATCTACCTCAGGAGCATAAAGCAGTAGACCTGCGGCGCTCCGACAACACCGGATAGGTAATGTAAGAAATTCTATTACGGGAGGGTTAATGGAGCCTGTCAGGAACACTCGGCGCTCGTGATATGGAGGGTCACACTGAGGCTGTTCTGTATTGTTTATCTTTTACCTGCGGTGTGAGTGACACCACCCTGTGCATTGTAGTTTCACGTGTTGCCGTGGTAACCGAGCGCACTTACTTGACCTGGGCCTCAGCCTGCATGTAGATAAACTCCCACTTCCTGGCAAAGGCTCTCTGCAGCCTGGCTAGGTTCTCCTGTTAGACAGCAGATAGAGATGTTATGATCAAAAACCTCCATGGATAAAAAAAAAAAAAAAAAAATCACATTCAAACCAGATGAAATGTATGATATTTGACAGTTTTAAGATGCAGTTTATAGCTCATATTATCACGGACGCACACACATCCGACCTTTAAGAGGTTGTGTTTTTCTGCCCCAGCCTTGACACACAGATCAATACCAAGAAGATATAGTTCAGAGGAGCAGTCCAGCACTCACCGCCTCATAATCTGCCAGCTCCAGCCTGGTCTTATTCTGCATGGTCCGCTTGCACAGGTAGATAGCTGAGTGAGAGAGGATCGAAGACCAGGCGTTATCACCATACACACTCTGCTCCCGCCATTCACCCACTCATCCATGCGCCCTTCATCCTCAATGTACCTGCCTCGCCTCACCTCTCCTCACCTCCCATGGTATGAGAGTATAATCACTTCTAGAGGACACCTGTCTGCCGCGCTGTGCTCTAGGATTATGAGGTGGAAGTGTGAAGAGGAGCCGAGCCCTAAACTTCAACCATGGCTGCCTCCGTGACAAGATGGAGGGCAGGAGGTGGAACGGTGATTGACTAATCCTGTTGACTGGTCCTCTCATCCTCAGTGGGATGTTATTTATATTTACATTCAAATATAACCTGATATATGGTGTGTTCACACAGCCAGATTAGGTTTTGTTATTAAAGTCGCCCTCCGGTCAGAAATGTGTTTTTCTTCCTGTAGCTACAGTTGAATGTTTGAGCAGCAATGTGTATAATATATAAACCAGAGTGCCGTTCTAGCGAGATCAACATCACTAGCATGGATTAGCGATAGCATCGAGAATAGCATAGACAAGCAGCATGACTCT
Source organism: Pagrus pagrus (assembly GCF_965226575.1). Lineage (NCBI taxonomy): Eukaryota > Metazoa > Chordata > Actinopteri > Spariformes > Sparidae > Pagrus > Pagrus pagrus. The sequence goes on from NC_140200.1 coordinate 16,400,520, forward strand.
TGGCAGGGACAGTGATAGCTGTCACTCAAACAGAAGTTCTTCTTGTGTGTTGAGGAGCCGTAAAGGTTTATTCACAGTCAAACTGTAACCTGTCCTGTACATTCTGTTATGACCTATCTCCGAGGTCGCTGTTGTTGTTAGCGGCGGAGTCCGCCATTCCCACTTGGAGATAAAGTGAGAGAGAAGCTCTCAACCTCATTTAGAAGAAACTCTGCTCCTAAAACATAGTGGAGGATTTGTTATAAGGAAGATTTATCACAAGAAATGTCAACGTATGCTGTTAAGACTCTTACCATAGTCTGTGTTCTCAGGTTCCCAACAGTTGGACGGCCAGAAATATGGTGCCTGGAGGGAAAACAAAGCGAAAAGGTGAGAACCGAAGCGTGCAAAGACTGCAGTCGAGTGTCAAAACCATGCAGGTAGAATGTGCACTGCCAAAACTGTCTAACAATAGCCGGAGGGATGTCGTTGACCTTTACGACACAGTTGTTTCGCCTCTGAGACACGGCAGTGCCCATGATTGCTTCGCACCACTATGTGAGCAATCAGAATATTTCTGTTAACATCAGGATTGAATAGATCCAGAAGAGCTGACTCTGAAAACTTCTCCATTAGTAAGAAGCATCCTGGGGTAGCTGCAGAGGCGTGGGAGTTCTGCGGCAGCACAATAAAACGAGAAGCAATGAAAGCTGCAAAATAAACAAGAGGGAAGTGGAGAAATAAAGCCAGCAGGCCGAGAACAGATGCTGGCAGGATTGTTGTTTGACATCGCTTGCAGGGTTTGGAATCAAAGTTTTGAAACCATGTTTGGTTGTCTCACTGAGGGTAGATGTGACATGGTGTTAACAGTGTTTTAATTTTCTTTCCCTGTGTTTCTCTTTGTCTTGCACTTAATTTGCCCATAAAATGAAATGTTAATGAAGGGTGATTATCTTCATGAAGCTTCTCTGTTATGGGAAGCAGCCCCCCTCCTCCCCTTCCTCCTCCTTCTCCCCCTCCTCTTGTCTCCTCTTCCACTTCACTTTGAACGAGGAGATCCAAGGTCAAAGCACGGTAATGTGCACTGCCGTCTGGTTTAATTAAACCGCTCCTCCAGCTCCGGTGGAGACTCAGCCTTCCAACAAGACTCAGTGAATAGGAAGGAAGGAGATGCTACGCAGAGATCATTCTAATCTCGCCGTGTGCCGCCTCCCTGTTCCCCACTGAGGAACGTGAAAACATTGTTTCCTATTTTTAATTAGGAAATGCGGGATAAAAATGGCTCTAATCTCTAGCTTTAATGCCACTGTCTTATCTGCAAACAGTGAAGGAGGAGTAAAGTGTCACCACACTTTTCTCTCCTTTATGTCTCTTGATGGGACTTTAATTCTAGTGCATTACTCCACTACACCGTGTCTCTCTGTCAGGCTCTCGGTAGCCGCCTACTCAGCCCCGAACCAAAACCTGCTTTCCTCACTCGCTTGATGAATATTTCAACAGATCACCATTCATTTTTAATAGGGTCACACGATCCCAACACAGTACTGAAGAAGCTGTAGATAGCGGACGGGACCTTTTGTCATCGTGATCAAGATTAGTGTGTCGTAATTCCAATACAGAACAAGTAATCTTCAACAGCTGATTGGGGTCTTTATGAAAGGAAGCGCCCCCACAATCAGATTAACCTCGCTGGACTTTTTAGTATTTCCAAAGGGATGTAAAGGGGATTAGGTTGAGTTAAGGTCTATAACAAAAGGGGCAATTTACATTTACGGGAGAAAAAAAATGTAATCCATTCATGATGAAGCCGTTATTAGAAAATCAAGCTTTTTTAATAAGCTTAATGTTAAAAATACACAATTCTTAATGTTGCATTCGAGTGGAATTGGAATTTTAGCCATTTATCAACCTTGTTCAACCGGCTAAAATGTCCTAGATCCACTTCCTTACAGCTCATATTAAAAAAAAAAAAGCCATTTTTATAGAAGCTGCTATGTGTAGCATTATTAAGACCAAGAATTAACTGCCAAATGCGAAACAAAACAATGCTTTGAGTTAAACATTTAAGAAAGTCCACATCTGCATCAGTTGTTCAGAGGAATCCTTCAACGCTGTTTTGCTGTGAAGCTCTTGTGGACTGGAAAACTTCACAAAAAACTTTCCATCGACATGGGGGTGAGAAAATACTAACTGAATTTTCATTTGGTGAACTTATTCTTTAAGCAGGAATAACGTTTGCCAAGCTCACCATCTGTACAGTAGTTTAGCCTGTTAGCATGCTAATATTTCAGGACGAATTACAGATTTTGAGACGATGATATTAAAGATAAATCTAACAATTGATTATAACAGGGACATGAATCATTGCACAAACTGTGTGCCAATACATCAAGTAGATGTAGAGATGTCACTAGATAAGTTTAAAAAAAAAGGCCTGCTAGTGACCCTGTAGAAAACCCTCCATCCTCTGAGGACCATGAATGTCTGTAAAAAGTCTCATAGCAATCTATAAAAGTGTTGTTCAGTGCGGACCAAAGTGTTGGACCGACTGATATAAACGAGGTGTGGCTACAAAAGCATGCATTTTTAAACATATGTATTTCAGTATGTCAGTGTTTCTAAGTTAGGAATGTTGCCACAATGTTTCTTCCCGTCATTACAAGGACATTGTCCCATCTGTTGTTCCTGTTAAATGTTGAATCATTACATTGACCATCTGGAATACCATTTACCAAGTAAATCCTCTCCTCTCCTGTCAGATGTCAGCTGGACACTTCTCTGCTCTCTCAGCAGTGACCTCATACAGTATGTGTCATGGTAATTGCTTTAACAAAGTTTCAAAATCAATGCGTCAGCTTTCTTGGCAACATCTGATGTTCAGTGCAGGAATCGGGTGAAAAAGGAGAAGCTCACCACAGTGCCAATTACCTATTTGAGCAGTCTCGGACTACATAGTCCTAAACCTGACCACAACCTTTAAGATTAACCCCAGACATTAATGTAAAACACTGTCACTGGCTCATATTGTGGGTTGTTATGACTATGACTTATAACTTAATGTGAAAATAAATGAAAACGGCTGGAATAATTCCTTTATATCTTCTTATTCGCGATTTTTGCCGGATTTTATGGCACTCTTATGACTCCATACACTTGCTCATGCTCACCTGAAAGCGATAGAAAGTGCCGTCGTCCTTTAGGGAGAGCACGTGGTCTGAGATGGGGAAGAAGTACCCCTGAGCTGCGATGAGACTCCCGATGTGCATGGCCTCAGCTGTGACAGGACAGAAACGAAGAGCACAGATCACAGCAGGTTCCTGGAGAACTGACATGAAATCAGGCCAATGAACTCAAACTAAGAACTCACATAAGGTCACACATTAGTGTCATGTAAAGTTTTCCGTTCGCAGTTTGCTGTATATTTAGACGGCCTTTTGCACCTTTTTTAAATTCACATTGGATTTCAGCTATAGGATTCAGCCCTGACGTACTTGTTGGGATGTAACATGGATGACTCAGTGACTGACTCAGTGTGTCCATGCTGTGGGCTACTGTACAAACAACACTGCTCTCCCACCACCAGGCCTCGGGTCAGGTCAGCCGAACAGCAAATCCACAGCAATAACTAGCCAGTATTTTTAGTAAGAAGAACTAAATAAAAAAAAACTACCTCTGGTTTTCTTATTTTCCTGCTCATGCTGTGTCGTTTCTGCACTTAACAAGTGGAAACTTCACAATGTTTCTGTAGTTGAAGTCTGTACAACTTTTGAGACGATCAATACCACTACTTGCAAAGATCTGTACAAAAATACCGAAGCAGTATTATGCACCTCAAGAGTGAAACTTCAATGATTTTTCCTCATCAAAGACCTGCAGTAAGTACCACACACTGTGAATGACCTTTCATAAAGTGGACTGCTGTTGGGTGGTACATGTGACAGTCGCATTAAGGATGGAATATCAATTCTTGCTTATTCTTGGTTTGTTATAATCTAAACTGGGGAATACTGAACCCAGTGAGTTTTCCTGATATCACAAAAAGTTGGGTCGCTGTGTAAAACATTAACAAAACAGTGTGATCATTTACTAATTGATTTTGTTTGAAACTTTCCACAAGTAAACAGGTTGATTATTATATATCATCACAAGCAAGGATGAGGCGAGGTGTACCACTTTGTGAAACACATGATTTATAAAAGATAGACGGGCTCAAGAGCACTTCACAAAAACATTGTTCGTAAACACATTAAGACTGCGTTCAGTTTTTATCTGCGTTTAACACAACATCCCAACTTTTTTTGTACTCAGGTTTATAATCTTCACATTTTGAGCATGTTTCACATGAAAAAAACGAAACATTTCTGCTGTCATTGGAGGCTTTCGCCTTTATTTAGCACAATATAGTCGGGTGTCATTATTCAAAACTCACCTGGATCCTCGATGGCCAGGTTCTTCATCAACCACTGTACAATGTCTGTGCCTGAATCAGGTCGGACAAAGAAAGACAAATGACTGTCATGTAGTGTGGTCACAAAGAAACAAGAGGAGAGACGGGGTATGATTTAAAAAAAATATAAGATGAGAAAGACACAAATGTAAAATTACGTTTTTGAGCCTTTTACGGGCTGAATATATGTAAATATGTAAACAGAGTCCCTTTCATTATGTATTCCCTTCAAATCTAAAATGGAAGGAAATAAAAATAAAGATGAATACAATTAAAACAATAATAAACTTAAAAACTTTACTCCTTATTGTGTAATAAATAAATAATAACCTTTGTGACCACTTCATCTGAAGCAGTTTTTTCGCAATAGAAATAAGAACCAAGAAAAAGTGTGATTCACATGATAAACATGTTTTTTTTTTTTTTTTTTGAGAGTATCTCTTCATCGGTGTTTCCCCTCTGCTTCTCGAAGTCCCGAGGGAGGCCGGTTTAATCCTTCATCATTCATTAGTTTTCTGGCCTTCGGCACTCAGCAGCAAACATTTGAGCTGCTGTTCTGCAACATCCATCCGCCGCAGTAGTAATTGTGTTTATTGATACACTCTCCTTATGGCATGTCGGGTAATGCATTTTCCATAAGTGCATACAGAGGAAAAAAACAGAGGAATGTTAATAGCCTTTCTCTGTTTCCATCATTTGTTTGGGGTGTGTCAAAGCCTCCCACTGGGACTCCGGTCTGTTAAAGCGATTTAGATTATCAATCGAAGCAGCTACAGCCAGCAGGCAGGGGGGCTGACTTCAATTTCTACCTGTCAAATCCAAACCGGCTTATAATGTTTTTATTTTTCTATTTCTAAGCGTTTATTTACGAATGTTGACTGAGTGTGTTTTCACACACGTCGACACCTACAGTCACAGCTCTCCCGAAGCAGTCAGAGGCTGATTGTCTTGCTTAAGGGCACCTTGACAGTAGGAGGACGGCATTACTCATTCAGTTTCCATACTCATTTTTTTTTTATTTCAACACTTCATATGTTGTCCTCCCACTTTTCTCTCCAGCGATTTAGCTCTCCTGCAGTGATTCACTGCTGAAGAAAAAGGGCAGCAGCCTGAACAGCACTACAGCGAAATGCAGACACAACACATATTGAGTTTTGGGGTATAAGGGTGTGACTCAGCTGGAGTTCCAGCTTCTAGTTTTTCCAACAGTGTTGCCATCGCTAGTCTCGGCCATGCTCTTTGGGAAAGCCACGACTGACCGCTGTAAGTTGACATCAATCTAATGGGAATTGTGTTTTAAAAACACACGCATTTACAGACAATTTTGTAATATGGAATATTGATAATTTCACGCAAATAATGATTGATGATATATATGACAGATTATGAAATTTAGCTCCGAGGGCCAAACTTCAAAAATTCACAACAGTACTTGCATTAAATCCATGACATGAGTTGGGAAAAGTTGGCATGGAATGTTTTGATCTTTCCTGGAAAGCAGCATGTATAATTTCAGGGTAAAAGAGTAATTTCCATTTATACCCAAGTAAATGTGAATTCTGTATTCAGTAATTAATGTGCATCAAATAAACACTGTCTTTAGTTTCCGTTTAATTAGTAAGAAATGACTTATTTCTATTCAGTAGAGTTCCTTGAAAACAATGGGAAATTATGCGCCGTTATGCCGAAATAAATCACAGAACCCAGTTACAAAAATAACTTTTAGAATGAGACTCACGTAACCAGACAAACAGCAGCGCTGCAAGGCTTAGATGAGTGTTTTAGCATCTTTGAGCCCACTGTTTTGGTTTTCAACTTACTCTGCTGGATGTGTGAATGATAAACTGTTTGCCGACATGTTCTGCATAATGATAGAATTGTGTTTACTGCTTCATGTTTTGCCAGCCTACGTTTTCCGACACAGACCCTTGCTGTGACATTGTTAGGCAGCAAAACGTCTTCACGGAGACTGTGTTAGAGTGGCGGACACATTTTTTCTTAAACCTCGGCCTCAGCCTTTCCCCATACTAATCAAAGCAGTTTTTGTTGTCAAAGCCTTGACCGCAGAGGTGATGGATCAAAAACATGTGACTCATTCTGGCAACATGATCATGCAGATGGGGATGTCAGATGTAAAACGCTCACATTGGTGATTTTAAAGGCAGTTTCAAGTGAAATACAGCTTGTAGTTCTCACCTGTAACAACACTGGGGATTTTGGTCATGAAACTTTTGACAGTTCTTATGGGCACACCCTCCTCTTCGTCCTGGATGAGAGTGACAATGTCTTCAATCTGCAGAGGAACAGTGGACAGGCAGAGGGACAGAGACGGAGAGGGAAGAGGAGATCAAGTTAAAACAAGGTTGGATAAGACCGTACCATCTATTTGAGGCAACACTTGGAGGCCTGATAAAATGTGCTATATCCAAACATCAGTTCTGATTTCTTCTCCGCATTTAATGTTTTGACATGTGTCTCATTTAGAGGGTCTGCCTCCTTCCTCTGCATTTAAAGAAAATGCTCTGAACAGCATCTTTTCCAAGTTTCTAAGAAACTCTTTAATACTGGTGGTTAGTCATCATTCTTCAGAAGCTGACCCTTTCAAAGAAGCTGCCTCTAAAATTAGACACAGCATACATTATCACAACTGTACAGATGTTCAATAAAACACATCGTCCACTTTATAGTTTACCAATCAGATTTGAGCACAGTTTACTGTTTTGATTGTGATTCCGACACCCCCTCTCCACACAGCTGCTTTTTCTGTTTGCGTCAGAGAGTGGGAAGTGAGAAGTTTGGTCGCTTTGGAGACCAACTAACCACACAACTCGGCAGCTATATATAAACTCTGGATCAAATCCTGAACACACACAGAGAGCGAGAGAGGTGGATACATATGGTTTCTTTTTTAACACATTAAAGCGATCGCATTAAAGAGAAACCCCAGAGTCGGACAGACTGCATGTACACACGCTCAGCCATACCAGCTCTGAGGAAAAACACTTTCCCTGTGTTCTCGCACAGTGTGCAGTGCTGCATACATGTCCTCATTCTGTGTGCATCGTTCTGACCCCTTTTAGCTTCATGAGTGTATTTATAATGTGCAAACTAGCCGTTGCTGGAGTACAGTTCCTGCAGGCACCCACAGTGGGTCAAAGCTCACATGACTACTTCCACACTAGACAGAATCTACTTAATGTATAGTGCTTAAAAATAGAAAGAACATACTGTATATCCGATACGCAACCTTCAAAGATCTCTTGAAACGATCAAACATTCGGACATTTGCACGTAAAATAATTGTAGTTTTGTCTTAGTATCATTTTTGCTAGCATGAGCATGTGTAGCTGATGTGTAGCAAACCAAGCAACGCCCAACTCCCATTAGCGTGACTGTTTCTCTGTTTTCTGTGGTCATGTGGGACCTGTTTCAAAAATATTTGCTACTGCATAGACAGCCCAGTTTTATGCAAGGCCCATCTTTCTATCTGTGAAATACTCAAGTATGAGAGTGGTATCAATCATCCTCAAAAGATTGCAAATAAGTTCCCAAAATATTGAACTTCAACAGAGTGTGGGGTTATCCTGGGAGCAGAGTGAACACTTTAGACAGGGTGAGCTTTTTGCCAGCTGAGTGCATCGCTCGGGGACACAATAACTGCTTATATTAAAGAAGAGCTCAAGAGAGTACATCTCATTCATCTCTCACAGAAAAGATGTTCCCAGACAGTCTGAGGTTTCAAAATAGTTTTAAAAAGCTCAAAAAGTACATCTCACTTTTTACCCCGAAGAAAACATGTTTCCCGGCCAGTCAGAAGATTCAAACTGACAAGGCCTTCTTGCTTTTACCTTTCTGGCCATCACTGCTGTCACCCTGTTCCCCTCTCTTGTTCAAAGAAGCAGATCCTGGCTGTCTGCCACAAGCAAGGGCAGAGGCAGCTTTGGGCTGCACGTCAGAATCAATATAATAATACGATTCTAACAAGACCTTGATGGTGTGTGGAGACAGCTGGTCAAATGACTTGAATGGCTTCCGCTGTCATGAACAATTCAATCCTGCGCCACCAATCAAAGCAGGTAGTCACAACAGGTTTTTTGCAGGCTACACCAGCCGTTGAACACAGGACTTTAGGAAAAGATGCCAGGATCGCCTCCCGTATGTCTGACGACAAAAGACACAAAATGCTACTATTAATCCTTAAAATGGTAGAAAAATTAGAATGCGTCAGTGTCAATTAGTCATAGCATTATGGTTGATAGCCTTTGTGGTTCAACAAAGAGAAGAAACACACACAGGGACCAAGAAATCCAAGCCAAAGACACATCACACAACTGGTCACATCTCCAGGGAGTGGATTACAAATTCACCACAGCAACAATCGCTCGACAGAAACTGGGACACACTCTAAAATAACTTAATGAGCATCACTTTAAAGTTACAAAAGGTACCTGAAATTAGGGAGAGAAAGAGATCTCACTGCAAACCCTCACTTAAATGCATGTCAGTGAGCTGCCTCACCAAGATCCAGCTCCTTTAGTCTCAGCTGCGACTGCTAAGTGTACATGTGACAGCTGTATGCAGCGTGCTCATGTTGTACGAGTGTGTTTCTGCTTTATGTGCAGCCCAGTGGGAGCAAATTTCATCAGGCGTATTGTGAGCTGCTCTATTTTACCCCCTGTGGGGCAGTGGGCTGCCTGATTACAGTGTTATTACCACACACTTAGCATGGACCAGCAGGCAGGCAGGCAGGCAGGCAGGCAGGCAGCGAGGACAGGTGGGTTATGGGGTGACATGGACTATGCTGTTGATTGTGGTGTAATGATCCCCTTGGGCAGCAGGATGGCCGTCCATTTGTACTTAGCAGCGATGCCGATGCGATTGTCTGTGTCCCTCAGTAATTTGTTTAATGTTTGAGTGGTTATCATTCTCACTGCAGCCTTATGCAAGATTGAAAGAAGCATCTGATGGATAGTGAAGAACAGAGATGGAAAATGAAGATGGAGATTGATGTTGTCAGTCAACTGTACGTGTCCAGGGGATTTCAATTGGGTACAACTGATTGTCAAATCTGAACATTTATTTAACCAAAAAACATGTCGCAATCCCTCCTGACCAATGACAGAGCAGTAAATTACCCAACGGTTATTCAGAGTAGATGTGGGCTAGAGCATCCTGCCTGAGCCACGTCGACCCATGGGGAGAAGTCACAATAAGTCTCAGCTGGACCCACAACCAGACATGCACACACAAATACACGCCGAGGCCTACAAAAAGTGCTTTTCATTTATATAATGCCCCCTTTTTGAGTTCCTGACCCTGAAAACAGCTGCAATTAGCCTTTCTTGGCACAAAGAACACCTGTGGGACAGAAGACAGACATGGTCATCACTGTGGCCATAATGAAGCAGGTACTGTATACACCCTGCTGAGAGAGAACATGTCAGCCCTGGCCCCGAGGGGCGGAGATGTTCGCACAGAGATACATGCACCTGGGTAACACATTCTGAGAGAAAAGACAGAAAATTACCTCCTCTGGACTATGTACATCCAAACCTTCCCCACAGTGACAGTTTAACATGCTGCAGATCAATAGCAGGCTGGCTGAGGGCCAGACGGAGAACAAGCAGACACCTGATGGGTATTTAAGTCAATGATCTGGGGGTTCAATATTCAAGTTTATTTTACCACAGCTTAGACTGTCCCTTATGAAAATGTCACATGTGAACTAGACATTCTTCAAGTGATTTGCTCTTTTTCCCATATGAATGTAAATTTCTTCATGTGAAATTGACATTTTCACATGTGAAAACAAAAAATGGCAAAACATTGAGATTCCTCAGATGATGTATCATCATATCATCAAATGTATCATGAACCTACGAAAACTGACAAATATCACTGAGGGCAGCTGCCTTAGAATGACTCAAATGGCTGTAAAGATGTTAAACAATTACTTCTGCTGCATTAAAATGCTCAAGGCAGTTCCTCACAGGGTATTATAAGATTCATCCATGGCAGCAGAACCAGTCAGCTGTCAGAGACTGAAAAAGGAAGACATTTTTTTGTTTTTTCAGCAGTGTGGTTTAAAATTAGATGTGCAATTCAAGTGCTGATGTTCAATTTTTATATTCCTCAGAGAACGAGCTCCAGTATACAGTACCTGTGAAGAAGGGAGCAGCATTCAGATTTCTGGGAGGCGAAGTATGTGATCAGACTAGTCACAGGAGACTGTGGGCTGATTTTGCTCCTTCCACAGCCCCTTCAGTACATCTGCATATTACCTTCACAGGATAATCAAGTGCTGAGACACCACACTGATTGCCACATGTTCCCACATGCTTTAAGTGCCACTTGCACACGGACAAGGAACACTCGGACAGAAAGTCAAGTGACAACAAAAGGAAAAAAGGAGACGGAAGATTGTGTGGAAGGACTCGCTGATAGCCAAATGTCATTCACATTATGAAAAGAACGGGCTTAAAATATACAGCGTTTCGTCACAAAGCAATATTCAAGGATGCACTCCCATTTTGCCAGGAGGCTGCGGATACACACTATTTTTGAAGCTTTGGGGGGGAAAAAACACTGTTAAAACATAAGCTTTTACAGATCTGTTACGATTGAAAAGCTTTGTAGAAAGAGAATGTTTCTGCAACATAATGTGATTATCCTCCAAACGGCTTTCAGAGGCTAATCCAAGTTTAAATCCGTTGTGAGATTCAGTATACGCACCTCAATCCCCGTCACTTCCATGAGTGTCTTACTGTAAAATAACCTCTGACCCCAGGCAAAATGAAGTTCTACCTACGGCAAGCAAAGGTGTTCATCATTAGCAACAGGGCTCCGATATCAAATGTGTCTGACGTTTTTGAATCAAGCTTCTCAGATCTCATCCAAATATTCCAAAGGTTAAAAATAGCCCAAAGATTAAATTAGAGCTCCAGTGAAAGGAACTTCTGCGCTTAAATAGATTCAAAGAAACTTAATCTGCATTTTAGGTCAATGTCATGCACATATTCTTCATGTAGCATATTTTTTTCCGAGCCGTTTCACTCTCACACATTATGTCTGAAGAGAATCATTATCCACACATCCTTATCAGCCAGGATGTGGTGTTTATTATTATATTACCACGAACTTTCTCATCAAACGCCACCCCCAACATTTGATATCTCGCTAAAAATAAGTTCATTATGATCCCTTGAAATGGAAAGCGGCTAATTTCATAAGCAGAAGTGCCGGTAATGCATTGTTACTGCCCGGCATTTTGTTGACGCACACACAGGGTTCAGCATCTTGGTGCTGTTTAAGTTTTCAAAATATTGAACAATTTCAGTTAGTTTTTGAGAAGGTCGCAACAAGAAATTAAAGATTCAATATTCTTGTTGTCAAACAAACTTACTGCTAACATGAGCTGCATCAGCTCTCTCACACACACAAAATGTGAATTATTAAGTTCACAAACAACGTTTGTACATAAAGCAGTTTTAGCCCTGGTGTGGTTCAGTATTAACTGGTGTTTTAGCCATCGTCCAGTACAAAAATCACTAATATTTTAGCCCTAGTTTGACTCCGTATTCACTTGTGTTTTAGCCATCGTCGGGTCGAAAGATCACAAGTGTTTTAGCCCTTGTCCAGCACAAAAGTCACCAGTGTTTAAGAACTAGTCTGGATTCAGATTCAAATTCACTGGTGTTTTAGCCTGTGTCGAGTCAAAAGATCACTAATGTTTTAACTCCAGTTTGGTTCCAAATTAATTTGTGTTTAGTGTTGAAGTCCTGGTTGGCTCATTAACACAACACGATTTGAATAATGCTGCAGTTTTTAATGAGTGAATTGAAACAATGTGTGTCTGTAGTTGTTCACCGGGCTCAGTATGTTCAGACACAGAAGTGGTGAGAGTGATGTGTGGCCATGTGTAGAGAGTCTGGTGTATGTTTGAATGCGTGTGTGCGTGTGCAAGCGCGTGCGTGCATGTGCGCGCGTGTGAATGAATAAATGTCATCTGAGGTAACCTGTTCCTTCACAGACCAGGCTTTCCTTTCTTTTCAGTAGGGCACTTTTCCTCCCCTGCAGTGCCTGAATCCCACAGCTGCTGCTCAGAGATCTCTGCACCACTGCAGATATCACATAGCTCGCTGTAGAGCGTATCACTATCAGCTAAGATTTGACTGCCAGGGGTCATTCCAGAGATAACTCTTATTGCATTTTATTATATGCCTCCATCCTGCACTCCCCCTCTGAGAATAAAAGCTTGTCTGGGTTTCCCTCAGAATTACATTTTCAGCAACAGGATCATAATACTTTATGAGTGTTTTCATTTGATATTCTTAGGAATCATAAATGCATATTAAAAGAACGTTGTGAGGCCACTTACATTATTATAGTACCAGTGTGATAAATGGTCTTATAATGTGCTGCTGTGTTATTATTTGAAAACATTACCTAAATCCAGCTATTAAACATTTGTCCTCTCCTTAACAGTAAATACTGTATAATTTATTGTAGTTGTATTATCTTCGAATAAACTTTGAAAAAGGATCTTGGACAAGAAAAGATCAGATTCCTAAAAGCCTCTTCGTGTTACATAAGCTCACGTTCTCGGTTGTAAGTCAACGAGGAGGATCTTGGTGGGAGCGCATTTTTGGCTCTGAAGCTTTGAGCTAAATTTAGAGAGATTAACAACCATTAACATCTATTAAGACTCTACATTACTCCACTCTGTGGGGCCACTAAAATATACAATTGTAAAGCAGGCAAACATAAACGAATTACTGCGGGGCATAACTGTAATGAAAAGCAGAAGAAGTGGAAAACAAACACAAACACCCCTGCACTCAGCTGAACATTTCTATGGACTCAACCTCTTAAGCGGTCTGCTTTCACTCCGAGGCTTTCACGAGTGTTTGTTATAAGTGGTGAATGTAATGGCGTTTTCATACAGCTTCCCAGCAACAACTTTTCAACAGCTAATAAACAAACACACATAAGTTAGAGGCGGGCAGTTTCTTGGCCGAGCATTAATGAGTGAGCGAGCGCCTGTCAATGTACTTCAGCAGTCATGCTCGGAAAATAATAATGAAGAGTGCATTGATTAATGGTACAGTAAACGCACAGATGCACTACAGGGAACGACACAAGTATTATTTCTCGGACTGTACAGAGACTAATCCTTAGTCTGAGGTCAACCTACTAGCCACTTGAGATGACACTGTGATAACCGATGAATTACTTCATTATGACTACTTTAAATGGAAAGCAGCCAACTGTATTTCATAAGTTTCAGCAGATATCATGTGAGGGCTGAGCACATGTTGCTGCCTGAGCGATCCAAATATAAAAACAGTTCAACTCAAACTTCTTTGAGGAGGTGGAAATGAAAAGATTCAGTCTGTTTTTAACACTTTCACTTCTGTGATTTTTGCACTTGGCATGAATGCTTACAATATAAGCTAAACAACACAACAAGCAACACACACAAGCAAGAGACTGAGGTCCAAGCAGGCTTCTAAACAACAACAACTCAGCCTCTCGTGATAGTACAACGTGTTTATGAGCTCACACGACAAATGTAGATGTGGAGGTCAGATAAGACCATCAGCTAGCTCTGGTTTGCTGTATCAACTCCACAGTATATCATTTTAAAAATGTAAAGGTAGAAGCGTTTCCTGGACTGAGGAGTTTGATTGAAGGGAGACATAGACATGAGAATCACAAGAAAACCCCAAGGAATTCTTGTTTTCAACCATTGAAAAGCCTTTATTGTCATGGCACGGTCAAGTTAAACCCTAAAACAAACTCCAATGTGTTTTGGCTTCAAGCCTTTGTCAGGGAGTCATAGACAACACAACATAGAACGTCTTGCATCATTTTAATGCGAGTTACCCAAACTAAAGTTGAATAATTAATTCAAAGACATCATATAAGTTCTGCTGAGTTAAATTCACTGAATGTAAGGGATTATATATGTTCAATAAAATTAAGACATTAAGTTGAATCAACAACTTAAGGCACACTAAATTTATGAAGTTATAGGTCTGTAATCATTTCTCCCGTCTTATCTGGCCATATAGAAATCTCTTCCTCAAGCAATTTCAGTGTGAGAGAGGGCAAAATCCACGTCTTCATTCCAGAGTTCAGCCAAAACGAATACGACGCCTGATTGGGCCAGCTCAGGCTGCGTGTGAATCTCAACAACTAATAGCAACTGATACGCCCTTCAGTGTACATACAGGCATTTGAGAACTGAACCCATCCACTAAACCTTCTGAATACAAAACTGCAGCCAATTACAACAGGATGCACTTGAGTTGTTTAATCACTATAATAAATTAAAAATAACCATACAAATGAAGTCACTCATTAAGATTTAAAATCCTTCATTCAAGCTTAATCCTCATAATAATGTTAGTTGAGGGTGCATTGTAGTGCGTTTGTGTAAATATTATGTTTCCTTCAGCCACATTTGTTGTATTGAAAATCTACCCCACAGGCGATGCCTGTAGTGTTCCCTTTTCTCACACTCTGTATAATATCTCACTGATCTACCTATCCTCAAAGAGCTATTTGCTCTAAAAGGAAACACATCATTCGCACAAGTTTTCAGCACCATGAAGAGGCTATGTAGACCTTTTGTTGAAGTGAGCGATGATAAAGGTTCTGATAATGAATCTTCCCTGAGATGGAAATTGTTTAATAAAGTCTGAGCACGTACGATTCAGGAACATGCACTTCCATAAGACTACTGCAATAAAAAGGACTAATCTTACATTCAGTCTAATGTCTTATGCAGCGTATTTGCATTTTTCCTGATTCAGGAGGAGGATTACCATGCCAACCTGGCAAAGGTCAAATCAGCTCATTAAAACTATTAAATGTAGTGACTTTGATCAAAATGTATGCGTGTGTGGGCATCAGTCATTAATGCACAGTGTCTCGCGCACAATTACACACACCAAATGAACCGCCATTCATAATGTAACGACGGAGATGGTGAAGCTGGATATGCCGTGCATAGTGAGTGTATGGGTTCATGTCTGAAGGTCAGACACGATGAGTTTGTGACAGTGATGATGAGTCTCACTGGTTTCAGCCCACTGCATCTGGCAGCAGGGTGATGTGACTGTTAATGGAAGTGTAATGACAACAGGATGGTTTTTCCACAGTTGAGTGCCGGTGCATCTCTGCCTGACAGACGATACCATCCCTAAGCAATTTATAAGGCCAGTCAGGATTCTGGCCCGCGAGATGGAGAAGTCATCCGTTTTGTGGATCTGAAACAAATTATATTGTTCCTCCTACAACCAAAACCAATGAAAAGATAATCGAGACACTCATCTCTGTGGCTAATGTTCATATTAAAACACAAGTGGCTGGATGAAATAATATTGCTGATAAATCAGGCCAATGTGCAAGAAGACAGGTTGGTTTAACTGCTGCAGTGCCAGAATCTACAATCCATGCTATTAGCTCTGTGTGGCTGTACTTCGGCTCAGCAGTGCTTTGAGCTACTGAGTCAGATGGAAAGTCAGGTGATGACCAAAATCAATTTGACTCGTTGTCTACTGCAGACGTGGAAATCTATCCAATAGATTTCAAGATATTTCTGGACCTAATAGAGATCTATCAGTGACAAATACTCATCCTCACAAGCTTGTATCTGTTGGTCATCTGGTCTGGTGGTTGATGATCATGGTAGCATACATGCCAACCTACAATGAGTGGGAAGTGTAACTTTCACCAAAACTATAACCAAAACATGGCAGGAATTGTCATGAAATGTCAAAGTACTGCTTATAACAACCCTGGACATTATTCTATCCATCCATCCATCCATCCATCCATCCATCCATCCATCTCGCTCTATAAAGTCACAATATTTAATTAGACAACACATTTGTTCTGTTTGACTGTAGCTTACTGTAAGCAACGGTGTCCAACAGTGTTAGAATCTATCTTAAGTTAAACCTATGGTGAAACATGAATAATTCATGCTTGAATTGAGCTTAATGGTGCATTTAACCACAACATCTTTGATGGATATATACCTTCCACTCCAATTGCTAATCTCAGATATCCAACGAAACATTATAGTGTGAGCAGTTTACTGATACTTGTGGTGGGAATCAGTTCTCCATCTCTTACCTTCAAATCACATCAATTTCATCGGAAAAGAAGCAGTGGACCAAAAAAAAAAAAAAAAAAGGTGTCAGACGAACTGCAATTACTCAGGCTGCAGGAGAAACGGGATTACAGCCTCAGCCGCCCAAGGTATGGTTAACACCTTTGGGACGTGGCACCAGCTGCAGCGAGGACAAGGTGCCCTGGGCGACAGTGCTGCAACAGGACATCTACCTGACTGCAGCAGGACCCAAAAGATTATCTGGATTTAGGCATGAAAGGCCATTCTGTTTTTTTTAACCACATGCTTCCATCTGTTCTGCCTCAGCAAAGAATATAAAATGAGTGAAGAAAGGCTGGAAAAGAGCAAAGAGGAGGGACAAGTAGTGTGACAGAAGTCTATACTTCTTAAGAGAAGTAGAAAAAGCTCCCTCATGTCTAACTATTTTCTAGTAAAAGAGCTCTTAAACTAATTTATAAAAAGAAAGTGTTTTTACTCATGGTCCCTGACTAGATTTCTTTCCAAAAGAGCGGTCACACCTGATCTGGCTTGTATAAAAGGAAGTGAATTAAGTGCTGTAACCCTAACCCTTTGCATCAAGTTCAGTCAGATTGAAATCACAAGGCCCGCCTAGTTTGTCCATCCAATTTGAGGGGTGACATCAAGAAACTACTCTTTATTTTATGTTCTTCTTTAAATCACTGCGTGGACAAATAAACTCAAGCAGCATGAAAGTTTACACCGATGCAAAATCCATTCTGATCCCATTCTCACTCCCAATACATGGCAACATGGTCAGTGGCCTTGATGCACCCTTCTAGTGCAGTTGTAAAGAGGGGGAAGAGTCCTATTCTGGGGGTGGTTGTATGGGTCATAAACAGGACCAAGTGTTAATATTGATTTGCTTTTAAGTTTTGTTACGTAAGATTAGGCAAGGCCACGGACCAAACTGCCGTATCTGACAAGCTGGGAATGATAACCTGTTTTCTGATCACACCATCAGAACTGTGTGAGCAAGTTCATGACTGACTTCTCTCTCATTACATTTTGTTGCACCTGTTGTTAAAGTGTGATGACACAAGTGTGCAGGACATCAGTATGTTACTTTGATCACATTGTATGTATAAAACTGCTTGACTTTGCCACATTTAGTGTAAAATTACAGTTAAAATAACATAGCTGCTCAGGTTTAGCTACTTAAGGGTGTCAGTGGTTCTGTAATATTACTTAATATATCTTGTGCCTACATGTAGCCTAAGTGGTAGTGTGCTGCCTTGGAAACAGTACAAGTCAGTAATGAAATTCCTGAGATAAAGCAGCGAAAGTGCACTCATTGCCACTTGAAACAAGGCTGAAAATGTGTCCTTGTTTGAGTCCCAGAAGGACAAACACTTTCTTTCATTTTAAGTGTCCAGGAATATTTTTAGCCACCTCTGAGGAGAGCTTTTAAAGTCTTTTCTTGGTTATGTCTTGTGTGCTGAAAATAATTCCCATCACGTTGAGAGACGTGTGCTGACGTGGAGGGCTGCTTCAACACTGTGATTTTGGCTAATGCTCTGTTGATTGCCCTTTGTGTCCTGAAGGACATGGTGGTCAATCAGCGTAAGTTATGTGAACAAAACAATTGATGATGTGTGGTGATGTGGTTATTTTGTCCACGCTGTTCCTATGACATAAAGCTCAACCCTAGCACACTGTAAAGTAAAGCTGGATTAAACTTAATGTACTGTAATCAGCTCTACACAGGTCAGCTGCTTCGCTTATTCTCCCACTTATTTGAATGTATTACACGTGTGATTTCTCCTTTGAAGCCTTTACTGCTTTCCTGTGATATTAAGGGTCAGCTCTTACTGCCACAAATCAAAAGTAATTCGAGCAAAGAGAATTTGTTCTTGATGAAACTGCCCCCTGCGATCCTAAACGTACTTCCTGTTACACTACATTAAAAGCTCTACCTGACAGGTAAAGCTGAATGCACTTTAAACATCCACTGGGTGAACCAACTGAAACATGTTGGAAGAAGTATGTGCTTGCAAATTGCAGATAAACTTCAGACTACAAATCCTACAGGGTTTTGCATGGGTGCAAGCATGATGATTTGATGATCAGTCAGAAAGCCCACAATGGAGATACTAGTGTAGTAGCTGTGCAACACCATCCACTTCTAGTTAACCCTGCTCTTTGAGTGTTGTGTGGATATCTTGTCAGGATCATCCCTATGTTCCCCGGGTCCTATGTTCTCCGCTTTGTATGTGACCGGGGAACTTAGGACCTTTTTTTTGAAAAAGGGTCCTATGTTCCCCGCTGTTACGGTTAGGGTTCCCCGATCGGGGAACATAGGAACTGGGGAACATAGGTATGCTCCCGATATTATCCTGTTAGCTTCCAAACTATGCAACAGACATTTAGCAGTAAGCAAGCAGTTTGCAAGCCCTGAAATGTTCTTCACCTTTTGCATAAAGTATTGAATGAGATGAAATACAATTTTGAGCAAAAATACCAGGGGACAGTAAAGTACAGGGAAAACAAAAGAAGTACAGTAGCATGTTCCTGGCTGGCTGTTAGCATTTAGCTTGCCAGCTACAGTGGTTAACCAACTAGCCCTGTGACAATAACAATGTCACTGAGCTTCTCATATCAGATATTTAGACTAGATATTTCTTGTGTCACTAGGCTTATAGGGATAGCTCGGGTCTTTTGATGTGAGGTTGTATGAGGTGCTAATCCCTAGTCAATGTATTACCTGCAGTAGATGGCAGATGGCAAAAGCACCAAAAATGTTAAAAATATAGCATACATAACAGATATATATATATATTTTTATGGTGTGTCTTCTTTTAGGTGGCAAAAATACGTTGGTGCCATTTAGCAGCACAATGCTCTGCTTCAATTGCCCCCAATTGTCCTTAAATATATCCAGTGAGTAACATGCTTACAAATGGTGAAACACCAAACCACGGTCACTGGCTTGGTAGCCTCTAACGCCGCTTCCATTCCCTCAACCTCCTGACATGAAAATCAGATAATCAAGTAATGTGAACATGATATGACACATTCTGTACACATGTCAATATAGTACATAACCTCAACACGTACAAATTTGAGCGCTTCAGTGGTTTTCAGATACATTTACTGCTAACATTTTATCCTGGGGCTGACCATATTGTCCAAATGCATAGCATTTCTGACTCCACACTACTTAGCCAACATAGGCACAAGTTTTTAAGCTTTTAAGACAAAGAGCAAAGTGAAGGCAGAAATGTTAAGAGGTCAAAGTTCTCATAAGAACTTGAGGTGATTGAGTTTCCTGTCTGGCAGACAACCGATTGGCCAGAGACAGCTGCATGTGAACCGAGGCCAAACACTCCCTGGGCAATAATCAATCCAGACAAGTTTTCATTCCTCTCAGCGAGGGACACCAACAGAGCTGACCTCACATCTCAAAGCCAGACACATCCATACCTGGCAGAGAGCAAGCAATCATCGCAGGGGGAGGTTGATTATTTTCTATTCTCCCTGTTCACTCATGGGAGACCAGTCTGCCTATAGCAAATTACATCATTACTGTGATATGAAATAACAATGTGCCCCATTTTTGAAACTCGTGAAAAAACACAACTGGCAAAGACATCCAAATATTCCAGAGAAATTAAAATGATTTTGAAGGTTTCTGTGTCATTTTGCCCCCACGGATGCACAGGAAAATAATTCAGACTGGAAAGAAAATGTACGTGAAGCTCCGAGCTCTAAGTGTCCCGAATCAGCTGTCCTCTTTCTTGAAATAAAATTACTTGTTGATTATTGCAATTCAAGAGGAACAAAAACAACACTGCCGGTCTCACGTACTAAATGTTTCTTAAATTGCAGATGCTATTTTAGAATTTCCTTTGGGGAGTCTCAACTGTGTATGAAATGGCAAAAGTGCATTTACAATGAGAAACTTTAATCACTTTAAATGAAAAGAAAAGGGGGAAAAAAAGCACTTGGCATTTTCTTTCATAGATCAGACTGTGCCCATTTCAACTTCATTCTTAGTTTGTCAGAGAAATCCATTAGCCTACAATTTACTGCTCTCCTGCTGCACTGTCAGAGTGAATAGGGACGGGTACGTGGGCGTCTCTGGAACAGCTCTCATTAAAATCTTTTCATCTTACCTAACACTAAGGGTTCAATATGAAATAGCACTGATAGGAGAATGTCAGGAATCTTTCCAAAGCTTTTTGGGATCTCATTAAAGCTTTGAAGTCTGTCAGAACGGCATTGTCTGTTGGAAATGCGTGCGTTTTGACAGAGGACTGCCCAATTGTGTAACTCTCATTCTAACTAGTCCAATTCAAGACTTTGTTGTAACAATGTGTTGCACCACAAACAGGTTTTGTCATTAAACATCACCTACACATCATTTTAACTTTGCTAACAGTGTGGCTATAGAAATGGCAACCTCCAGTCCGTCCTCGCCAAAAAACCGTCAACACTGGTTCATTGTTTGAAGAGGAAACAACCAGTGTTTACATTGGCAGTGACCCCTTGTGAATGTAGCAATTAAGACGGGAGGCAAAGGAGGAAGTCGGGTGATGTAGTATGAAGAGCAGGAAAGGTGACTCAGAGATGAGGTCGGGGTAGATGGATGGGTCAAATACAGGATTCTTACCCAGAGACAGTGTTATTCGTGTCCTTTATAATACCAAAAGTCAACACTGACACTGACATACGTAGGTTAACTTACGTAATGTGCCCACGCACATCAATAAAATACTTAACTCCTTAGTTATTTCTGGAGCTGGAGCACGAGAGCAATTAAATTACTGAAGGATTTCTTACAGAGAGGATAAAAAATGGCTTAACGCCCTGACTTTGGTTGATAAATGAAGAAAACAATAAGTCATAATTACTCTACATACCCACACGTGTGCATATAAAGTGAACTACACACACAGCTAAAACATAAGCTTCTTTTTCTTCACCAATACACACACACAAACCCACACATTACCTCGTTTTATCTCTCGACAAAACAATCTGCCAGATCTGGCCAACGACACACAATCACGGCTCAAACCTCGCTCTGTGTTTGAAAAAACTGTCAGAATTAAATCACACATGCAGGAGACCTGGCTGCGACGCGTCGTTCCGAACACTGATCATTTCACATTCCTGTTGATCAGTGGGTGGCACAGCAGTCGGGGACAGACAGCTCTGTTCTGTCAGATGCGGTGCAGATTGGGCATGATCAGAGATCAGATCAGAGCTCATTTGCAGGATTAACGAGGGGGATATGTGGGGTGTCGATGGCCATGACTCCAAGTGGCCTCACCCTCACCCTGGGGAGCAGTTCATAGGCTGTTGCTGAGTGCAACAGAGAGGACTGAGATCTGAGAAACAGGCCAAAGCCCCCGGCTGGGAATAAAGGCTGAGACTTCAATAGCTCTGAAGGAACAGCACTTTTTTTTATCTCTCCCTCCATTTATTTCTCTTCTTCTCTCATGTGTTGTGTCTGCACTATCTCTTGTTCAGAGACACTTGTCCAAGCACTGAAGAATAGGTACAGGAGTCAGGGAAAGCTGTAAGATTAAAGTATTTATCAGAGATGTCTTCATGGCTCCTTGGCCATCTCTTACGAGAGGGGGCAATATATTGGAGACACTTGAGCAACACAGCTGCCGAGTCTGGAGTCAGCAATCTGTCTTTACACCATCTGTTCGACACTTTTATCATTGAACGCTGGACTCAGTGAAGTATTCCCTGAGGAGCTTCAGCCTTACCTTTTACATTATGTCTCTGTGGATCTCGAGAAAAAAGATAAGCCTATTCAAAAACACACTGCGTACCTTTGGTCTTCTGTGTAAAGGCTTTGATTTCTTTGAGTGCCAATTTTCAGCTCTGCACTGTGCTAATGAACTGGAGCTGTGAGGCGATTAGGAGGGAAAAAATTCTGTCTCTAAGCCGTAATGTTTTAATGCACACAGGCCAAATTCCTTCAAGACGTGTCTGCAATTGATTTATATTTTTAATTTAGTCTCGTCGCTGAATCAGTTCAAACTTCTTGGTGTTACTTTTTCCATGATTCGCAGTTTTGAATGTGCACGCAGAGAGGAATTACAACATCTGAAATTAGTCTTTCGTCAGACAGATCTTTGCTGCTCACTGCGTGGACAAGATTTCCTTCCAGGCAAGTTAATACAAAGATGATTTTGACTCTATCGCTGTTCAAATCTGCTGGCCGAGCCCTTTGAAGCTGGTCTGTTTTAGTCAAAAACTAGTACAATAGGGAAATTTATGAATTTAGCAGTTTATCTACTGATAATGGACTACCAGGGTAATTTAAGAGTGTTTGTGAGTGTCTGTTTCAAAGAGAGGTACAATAACAAAGAACATGGATTGTGCATGGGTTCAAATGTGTGTGCGCTGCCATGATGCCTGCAACAGATTCAACAACAAAGCATGCCGTCTACATCACATCCTCAGAGGTCCAATTAGAGCACGACTGAGCTCTCTTTCACTCTACCTGCCCCACTGAAATAGAGCCATGACACCCTCTGCCAGAGAAATCATTCTTCTTAATGTGCTTTCAAAGTAAACCGCACTGTGAAAAATGGCCTTCTCAATAAGTTATTCTCATGTTTGGTCCTGAAAAGGATTTCAACTTCATTTGTCCGCATTCATCAAGCTAATTGCCCAGACGTTCCAGTTTCAGGACCTGAAAGCCAATCAATTTAAAGGGTCATTTAGTTTCAAATCAGTTTTTTAATAGTCTCTTTTAAATGTAATATCCAGTGTAATCTCTTCCCAGAACAAGCTGGTCAATTTAAGAAAACGGCACTAATTCCCAAAACAACATTCTTTGAAACAACTGGATTTATATTAGGATCAAGTGACATGATCTTTACTTCACTTGATTTGTGTCATATAGTCTTAACTCCAATTGACAAGCTTGTAAAAACTGATATTTCTGCAATGCAGTTATCCACAGAGAGGCTTCTGTCTGTGTGATATGGTGCCAGCATAGTTTTGCCTTTTAGAAGCCCTTGTTAAAAGATAAGAGATGCAGCCACGCTTTCAGCCTTAAGAGGCTGTGGGCACAGTGTTGCTTTGAGCTAAATGCTAATATCGACACGTTAACATGCAAATGTTCAGAGGGTATAATGCTTACCATATTCACAACCTTCATCTAGCAGTCTAACATTGCTTACTACCACTAAACACAATCTGAGGCTGACATTAATGCCATTCTTTTTGCAGGTATTTGTTCATAAACAGTGCCAGAGTCAGTGGGATTCATCCTCTGGGGACCATGAATATCTAACAGTTTCATGGTAATCCATCCAATAGTTGTTAAGGTATTTACATTTGGAGTGTAAACCAACCGCAAAGTCACCTATAGGTTGGCAGATTACCGTTTTGAAGCCTTGACTTTGCCATTACTACCTGTAGACTGTAGGGGCCAGGGTTTGAACAACAACCTTCCGATTGGTGGACGACCTCCTCACATTAAATTATGTATAGCACTTTTTATGAAAATGAGACCATAGCCATTAAATCTAAAGAAATGCTGAGAGAAAATTTCCAAATTATACTGCATCGATAATACCTTAACCTTTCCCTTTCAGGACCATCAGTATGGTTCCATCAATATATGGATATTACCTAAACACTGCATTCATGCATCTCACCCCGCAGGGCTCGTGCCTCTGGAGGTTTCACTGTGCTCTCCAGGTCAGACAGAAACCCCAGGGTGAAGACTGGAATTCCTCCGGGCAATAGATCTGAGTAGGGGCAGCAATTTATTTTTGAAGAAGTGGCATGTCATCAATGTTGCTGCCTGCTCAGGATCTGATGGCTCAGCACTTCAGCAGCGCCATTGTTTTCACCAAAATGGTCTTGCACTGTGTGTAGGACCAGAGGTGAAGTACCTGCAACCATAGTCAAACTGAGGCCATCGAACACTCAACTGTATTTATTTACAGCTGTTCATTTCAAGGTGTGAACTTGGATTTATGAAATACTCAAATCTGATTTGTTGCAAAGTGACAAAAAGGCGCCGTTAACCAAAACAGAGAACGGACAGCTTCATCTGCCAGGGGTGAGAAAAAGCTGGGAGCAAATGAACCAAGACAATCCATTTATTGGTGTTAGTATTCAAGGTGCAACAACAGCAGCACAGGTTTCCTACAGACCCCCATATTTCAGCCTTGCATCGAGGAGCGCCATCGATTGCCGTGATGCCCCCCCAGGAGCTACTGGCCTGATAGATAGTGGAGCAGCCAGACATCGCTCCTCCAGACTTCTGTATCCTCCCGGGGTCCAAGACAGACCTATTCATCCTGGCCCCATCTCACCGCCATATCCTTTTTTTCCTGTCAGACCCAGGAGATGAATATGCCCATTGGTTTTTCCTCATTGTTGAGACTGTAGGGTCCTGAGCTGCCCCTGCTTTTAAGCCATTCTTGAGAGCCCTCTGGCATGAGAGCATACAAGTGCATGCACTGTCAAAGAATGAGGTGGATAGCACTCTGCAGAGCAGCATAGAGAGCACTCTGCAAATGAACATCCACAGATCCAGACAAGACGTGTACATCAGGGAGAGAAAGAGCTCATCATGACGGCTCATTTTGACTTCGAAAGCACCAGACAGGAGGGCGCTGACATTTTTTGAACGTAGTCCTCCTCTCCTGTTTCAAACGAAGCAGCAGTTCAGACTGCAGTAGCACTTTAGCTCGGCTTCACTGAGGGCCGGTCAAGCCCCTGGCCACTTATAAACAAGTTATGCTGAAATTAACTGCGTTGAAGCGATAAAACGTAGTCATTATGCTGTACTCAAACTGAACTGGAAAACCGCCTCAACCCCACTCATCAAAGTCATTACTAAAAAGAGCCAGGAAGTTTAGGGAGGAAATGGCAACACAGCTCTGTGATTTGCATATTTACAGAGCGAGCGCTGTCTTGTGAAATCAGCATGTACACTACCTGCTCTCCCCTTTTTTCTGTCTCTATTGCTGCAGACTTTCACATAAAGCGGAGATGCCATAAAAAAAAGTCTCTTTTAATGAAAACAGAGATTGGCCTGAATGTCAAGTGCAGTCGATGAGGCTCCATTCATTGCTGCTGAATCAGGCTTGAGCAGTCAAGGAAAGCCATAATGTTGGAAAGTCATTTCTTTTCAGCGCAGCGTGGAGGGAGATAGCAGCATGCCATTACCAGGCACAAGGAACACTCTGGACAGTTATTCCCCAGGGCGGCCGGGGGGGAGATAACATACACACATACTTTCAATCTCTCTGACAAACGCGTACACACACACATTGTCCATTTGTTGCTGCGTGGAGCACTTTCTGACAGCGCGACAGTGTCAAAATAAAGTGAACGGATGAATGGAAAGTATTTGATTTGAAACAAAAATTGCTCCCTGAGCGGGTAGTGGAGTGTGGAGGTGAACTGGGGAAAGAGGAGCAGAGGTAAAGTTGCCAACTCACTGCAAAAAAAAAAAATCATCTCAGTTCCCAGGATCAGGAATTGAATGTAATATTGAACACATCTCGGCTGATGGAGGAGAGTAATTTAACTCAACCCCCTCCAGACTATCAATAATGTATTCTTGCGTGCAAAGACTCACATGCATGAGCAGGAAGCATGCATATAGTATGCATGTGGTTTGTCTTGTGCTGCCTAGGTCTCATACATCTCAATTTTGTTTCAAAGGATTTCCAAAGAATATGAAGAAATCTAATTTTAACATGAGATTTTTGCATTTTTGTACATGTATGCACACACCCAACCCAATTACCAGAATAAGCATTCGCTGTGCTTTGACTCTGGTTAGGTTCAGGCACAAAATACACCTGGTTTGGATGGTTGAATAAGGTTTGGCTAAAAATACCTCTCGTGGTCACTACTTCCTGTGAAAATGATATGGTTTTGGTTGCCACAAACATGGCTAGAGATGGCCAGACTTCCCGTGAAAAATATTCAGTTTTGGTCGGCACAAACGTGGCTGGAAATGTCTCCAGCTCTCAAATATCCAGCAGTGTCACACTTATAAATGCTGCAAGGCAGACTTGAACTGCAGTCTCCCAATATGTCACGTCAAACTTGGACGAACCTGCGGCTAGCAGAAATGTTGACTGCTAACATTATATCCTGGTGACTAGGCTGAAAAAAATACACACTTTCAACCATCTTTATCCACTGAGTGGGGGGCCCATTAGGCTGTGATGATATTTAAAGGTGTCAAAGTGATAAAGTAGAGCAGTGGGAGACCTCTAGTCACTTCTCAGGCCTGTTAAAGGCCATTGTGATTCAGCTAATGTCAGAAAACTGAACCTTTGGCCCCGTTAAATAGGCTATAAACCATATACAGGCCACAGACTTCAACATGAAATCACACTCTGTTCACTCAGCTGTTTGCTTATTGCCTGAGAGCCCTGCTGGTGCAGCTTGTCTGGTTGTTTGAAGTCAATAATTGCCTCGCATGGGAAGTAATTGTCGCAGCACAGCTCCTATGGATGAAATGTAGGAGTCAGAGACGTTGCTGCCAGCCATTAAAACTGAAATATGTCTCGCATGTGAAGCTTGTGTAAATCCTTCTCGGATAAAAGAAACCAAAATTGAATTTCTCTCTCAATTTGTCTCCTTATTTTCAATGGTTCACTCCCCCGACTGATTTTTAACAATGGTTAGAGATCAGTGGATGTGAGCAGGATGAGACTTGAGTTACAGAAACTCATAGATTTGCTGTCGAGGCTGCTGTTGGTCTGAATCGTGAGGAGTCAATATTTGCTTTGTGCTCGGCTTATCTTCACCCCATACTGGAGGCTTTGTCTTGTCTTGGATTTAACTAAATCAAGCTCAATCCTTTGCAACCTGTCACTTCCCAGTATGTCTTTTATTTGTATAGAGACAGTAACTAGGACAAATGTTAGGCACAGTACGGACTGCCTAGTGTGAGTGCGCCCTTAGAGCTGAAATAAATGCCACAATAAAATTATAGCACAATCGTTGCAGCCATGTCAAACTGCGAGCTGTGGTGACTGTAATGGTCTTCTCACTTAAAATCTGCACGTCCATCTGTTGTTAATAGTTCTGTAACAACAGTTGCAGCAGCATCGTGTCTGAAGGCCATGGCTGAAGCTGTTGGTTTTGTTTCGAGGCTCTCGAAGGTCAAGGAGCCCCAACAAAGGTGTCCCTACAGGGCTCAATTCTGGCTGCCATTGCTTTTTCTCTATGCATGGACTGATGAACATGGAAAATCTTGTACAGAGGGCTTTGTTTGACATCTTTGCATTTCTAAGTAAATCTCTAGGCCTGAGCTAGCGAGCTTGCCGTTATGATCAGTCACCGATCGTCAGTTGTATAACAAAAAGGCAGTATGTGTGACGTGAAGTCTCTCGATTACTCTATTTTTTCCAATGTATTTCAATCGTGTTTGAGAAATTTTATGGTCATGCTTTAATTGGCACAGGCAAATCATCACCCTATTTATCTTTTTGCCTGGAGAAGACAATAATATTGATGGTGGGCAGAACAGGACCTAAAATTGATCACTGCTGAACATGCTTAGTGACCTGCAAGTATTCATTTATCGGGCCCTAACCACAGGCAGTGATTGCATTGGCATCCATGGTTGACAGTGAGCATCTACAGGGAAATCATATCGTATCAGGAACCGGTATCGTCATGCAATGAAAAATAAAGGAGTTTTAACTGTCTGTTCCTATATTAAACACTCTAAATGTCATCTGACATTCCTGCTACATTCATACAACCGATTTTACATTGTTGTGCATCACGGCTGTCTGACTTATTTTGCTAAACAAGTGAACAAATTGTTAAACAAGCACACAATAACTCTCAGACTGCTGCCACTGCAGTGAGTAAACCATCTTCTAACAACCAGACCGTTTGAAAAATTGATTTGTTTTAATAAAATATAAAACAATCTCTGTGATAGTCAGTTTGTGGTGAGTGAGTCTGTAATTGCCACTTGTTTCTAGTAGGAAAAAAAACAATAGAGCACTGAAAACTGCCTCCAGCTGTGGGCCTGACTGTGTTCTTCAAAACTGTTTTCTAGCAGGTTTCCTGCTGTCCCTCAGTGAGGACAAAAGATGATAAAAATAGTCTAGGAAAAAAATAGGAAAAAGTCTTTCCTCAATATGGGAATCAAACTGAGATAGGGAGATATCACAAAATGCTCTTCATTTCATGTCTTGTATTGTGCATTTGTACAAGTTTTAAACTTTAGTACAGGTGAACCAATAACTGGGGGTTGGGACTCTTTGACTTCAATTAGCATGTGAACCAACAGCAGACACAGAATGTCATTTCATGCGTCTTTCCATTATACAGACCAGTTGTCAGCATTATCTGCAAAAGGTTTCAAAGAACCAGGTTCAAACAAAAGTGACCTCTCCTTCTCACAGCCTTTATTTCTTTCTTAAATGCCTATAAAAATTCACACTATGCCTTTGCTGTGTGTGCAGATTGAAGTCAAAATGAGTTTTTCAGAATCACTTTCAAACCCCAGAATCTTCACAACTCACTCAGTGTTGCTGGGAGGCGCTGAATTTTCACCTTTTTGTTTCCTTGTCAAAATCTCAGCCCGCCAATTACTGGCTGACTTTCTCGGTGAAGAAAAGAAAGGAAATAAAGCCGGGGCCACTCCATCTCAATCACGGCAGGCGGCGGCTAAATTGAGATGAAACGCAGCAAAAGTAAAGTGTATGCAAAATCACGACAGTCAATTTTTTCAGAGCCAGGCAAAGATGTCTGATTGCAGCTGTGCTGCAATGGGCTGTCAGAGGCCTCATTGTCTGGGTTTTTAGCCATTAATGACATCGCATTGGAAGTGAACAGCCATTTTAAAAGAAAGTGCTCCAGGATTGTAGAATAATTGTGCTTTTCAACCCAGTGAAACTTTCTGCTCAATTATTTGCTTTATTACAAAAAGTCAGACAGCACATCGTAGTAGATACTTCATGTAATGTAAATATGTAATGACAGTGGTCATGACAAAACATCGCACTTATCGTGTCAGCTGATACTGACAATACCACAATATTTATACAGACTGAGTAAGGCACCAATGGTAAGAATTTCCAGTTTATTTTGCCGCTGTACATAAGGCCCATTATTCTGAAATGGTGTGAAATTGTCGCAGTTTAGGCCTCAAAGCAACTTGGTTAGGGTCAGAGAAGGTTATGGTTGGGGTTGAAATAAGTAATTAGTTTTATCAGTTAGGTTGCGTACTTCGGCTGGTGATACCAGAGCGTTCCGTTGGCCATCTGTTTTCCGAAAATTGGGCTGTAGACCGAAATGGGTTTGCCATCCAATGGGACATTTTTCTGACTATTAAGGTTTCGGAATAATGAGCCGTCAGAACGAAGGCATAGCAGCCATCTCCAACTCATCCCAACGATAAACAACTTTTTTGCCCTCGCTCTCTATTTTTTCTTTTTCTTTTACAGCTCTTTGACCCTTGAGTCAGGAGCATTATGCAGAAGTAATCCCACTTGTTGGTGCCACATCACCCCACATTATGCATACAGTGTGCACCCACACACTCACGTTGTGATACACAGCGAGCAGTTGGGGTCTAATATGTGGGCTGCAACTAACAGGCAGAATTCAAGACTCTATGATAGAAATACAAAACTATCTTGAACTCAAATGTTGAGTATAATTGATTATCGACTGAAAAGCCACCGCACATTGATTTCTGGGCAGACACAGACATATATAGATGAAAACCTTTTTTTGTCTTCTATAAGTGACCTGTAAGACAATTTACTGAGCTTGTTTTCTCATTTGTATCATTAGTCTGAGACTCTAGCTAATTACACAAAACATTATTCATAAATATTAGCTAAAAAAGATATTGTATCACCATAGCTAATACTGTGATGTTAATGTACTTTGTCTGTTGATCCTGTAGCCTACAAACGAGGCTTTTCAGCTTCAATAGATGAAATACAACCATCTAGCACAGTTGGTGGTTTGCTGCAGGGGATTATTGTCACTTTCATTGATCAACAACTGTATCAATACCCTGCTGTTAAAAAATATGGTCATTATAGGGCAATAAAAACCTTATCTAGCTTTACTTTAATGAAGCCTGCCATTGAACTGCCACCTGTTTGATCCTTGATGATCCCTGCCGCTTCTCGCTGGGCTGACCGCAGCCAGAGGTCTTCATCTTCTGATTGATTATCGTTAATGGCCCAGTGACACACACACACAGAGACAGACAACTTTTCACATCATTTTTCGCACAGCCACAATTTGACATAATTGCTTTGCTTTGACAGAACTGATGGCCATGAAAGCCATCTGTGAAGCCTCTATGAAATTAATGGAAAAGCCTTGGAATGTATAAACTGAATATATTACTTATCTTGCCTTGTGCGTAACCTGTCAGACTCGAGGCCTTTGGGTATTTGCTTTGCATGAGAACCTTGCCAAAGTCACCGTCTATTGTTATTTCATCACAGAGAAAAAGAAATGACATGCTATATTTACAGGAATGGAGGACAAAGTCTTACTGTGTATTGTCATTAATCTGCAGAACCTCTAATCTAAAACTTCAGCTACTCCAGACATCCTTCTGTCTCTTCTGTGTCATTTCTGTGCAGCGAAGCCGAGAGTTTCCAAAATGACATTTCTGCTCTCTGAGTGGCCTCACTGTACGTTAGCCGTCTGCTAGCAAGCAATGACACATCAAAAGTGAGTGTGTTTAAATTCAGGTCAACTGCCACTGAATTCAGCACTCACCAGGGACTCTCTTTTTGCCCCCTCTCCTCTCTGTAATGCCGTTCGTGTAGTAAAGTATATTTCCCCTCCAGCTCCAGTCAACATTACAGTAAATTAACGCCCGACAATCGGAGTTCACATCTGCGGCTCGCTGCTGCAGTCAGGTTGATCAACAGGAGTGAAGATGAATCCACTTTTTAATGGCAAAAGTTAAAAAGTAAAGTTAGTAAAGTAAGTCCTGAGTTCTCCTCCTGTTGGCAAACAGATGCGGAGCAGAGCAGAAACACTGTTGGTGTTTATTTCCTCCAGAACGCTCTCCACCTGGCTTGTAGTGCTCAATGCAGCAAAAAAAAAAAAACATTTGAAAAACTCTCTATAACTCACACTGAAACAGTCTAGATGGATAAATAGCATTACAGGTAAGAGGAAAAATGTGTTTTTGACCTAGAGTGAACTGTCGCTTTAAACCTCTTACCTCCTTAAAAGAACCACTGAGTAAGAAGTTGTCGAATCTGAAAACCACTATTTAACTTGGAGAATATAAAAGCTAATCAATATAGAGTCTAATGAAAAACTAAATTCAGGCCCAGTGTCTGAATTGCTCTCTGACTCACAGGAATGAAATTAGCAATCATTTGACAGCTGTGAGGGGAAATATGATGAGAGGTCCTTGAACTGCACTAGAGATAATATTTCATCATCTGGGGAGCTAATATGGTAATACCTCATTAGCAGCATTTGGGTATTGAACACTGACATAAAAGAAGATTGTGCCTCATTGAGCCCTTTTTTCACAGCAATTTTACCAAATCCAATAAACATATAAATACATTATTAAGCATACTTTACCAGGCGAATCAGGCAAAGAAATTGAGATTTGTCTTTCAAATATCCCTCCAAATGAACTCGCGCTGCCTCCCACACAGTTGCAGTTTCTATGGAAAGGTCAGAGCACAGCTGTTGCCCATAATGCATTGCTCCTTGAGAAGCTTGAGGTTAAGTGCTTGAGGTCAACGGCACGCAAAAAGAGGTTCGCTCGAAGTGAAGGTGTAAAAGGAAAGCAACGAGCAGGTAAACATCCTCATCACGCTCTTGCAGTGAACATCAGATCAATTCAAGAAAGTACATTTAGGCCAAAGTTGTAAGTTTCAAACATTCATTTATAAATAGCTACAAATATCCAGTTATTGGTTCCCACATGCATTCACTCTTCATTTATCAAATAGCGAGTTAACCGTGACTCAGAGGAGAGTGTGCGTATACAGCTTCAGACATAGCTAAGCATACCTATGTAGGAGTAAGAGCGCCAATTATTTAAACAGCTCTCTGGAGCGCTTTCCGAACCACGAGACATAATGCAAGTACAAGTGCATTTCCACCAGACGCAATTTAAGCAAATTATCCGATAATGTCAAAGATTATGAAAAGCTCTTTCTGCTATTTTCCACCTCCAGTGGGCAGATTTGGTCCGACTGCCTGGGAACCAAACTACACGGCACCGATCGTTATGTTGTGTATTATCGGATAACATTTGCACTGCTGCAGCTAAACTCCAGGAGGGAATAAAATCGGACATTTGATACAGTACAGGCTGAGTCACCTCCACCTACTGTATCATGCAGATTTCTTAGCCTCTTCTTTTTCTGTTGTGTTGTAGGTGTTTTGAAATGAGAAGTACGCAATGATGTGAGTGTCAAACCTGCTCATTAAACAAGGGAAATCCTCAATAAACCTACCTGCAGATCCCTCTTTGCTCTTTAAGGGGGCCTCCACGACCTAACCTAAATGGCAACGTTTATCAAATCAACGCTCCCGTCTTCTGCAGGGTGAAATGTCTTGTGTGCTTCGTGTTCGCCTCCCTCTGGCGAGTGTCCCTGCCTATTTAACAAGCAGCATTTCTCCCTGACGTGAAAACAGTCTTTCTCTGAGGCGGAGGAATGAGTGTGACAAGGGAGGTGGCTTTGAAATGAGGCTTTAAAAATGAGGCGGGTGGTGGGCACGGGCTTGCGGTTCCCAAATGGTATCAGTAACAATGAAACAGACCTTCTCATTAGGATGTCCATACAATCTTTCTCTTGCAGTGACCCGTGGGGCTAGGAGCGGGACGGGAGGGCGCAGCTCTGGTGGGCAAGAGGGAAATTGACAGTCTCATTATAGAGAAACATTCAGGCTGCGCTTAAAAGGAAATGACAGGTCTATTTACCATCAGTGCCACAGGGAAAGGCCTTGAAAGCATGCGCACACACACACAGTTACACTCTGATACAAACAACCATATGTGTGTGCACCTACACAAGCACGCAACCTTTTCCCACACGCGGTAGATGTTGCAAGGTGTAACAATCTAATAGGATTACTTCATTTGTCAAGAGCATGTGTCAATTGCGGTGAATAGCTGGATGGATTCACCCTTTATTCACCATTGATTGTCTCCGAGCTAATTCCCCAGACGAATCGTTGCTGCCGTCTGCTTTCCACGAATCCTGTCACGCCTGGCAGGAGAAGCACGCAGCCATGCCTGGAATGTTTTTTCTTAGCTAATTGTTCAAGGAATAGATGCATGATGTATTCTTCACAGGAGGCAAGATGATGGGGATAGGCGCAGTGAGGGTGGATAATAAAGGTGGTGGGAGCCAGAAATATAATAAAGGTTGTCTGTTGTTGTTGTTGTTTACAGTGATGTGGATGAAAGGTCTTGGGAAATATTCATTAAGAGCAAAGTGTAGCACACGGCGTTCTCAGAATAAGTGGTCCCATAGTACCAAACTCTTAATTACTTTAAAAAGAACCTGCTGCTCTTAACGCAAAGAACTGAGCAGCGAAACTCCTGGTTTATAACACTACAATGTCAATAATGTTATGCCCAAGATTGTCTGTATTGTGTATGCTCCAATACACTGTCTGATATCAGTTCCTCGTAAATACAGTATATTTGAAGTATTTTGTATCCAGAAATGTATAAAAACAAACGGTTTAATTTACTTATTGAAGTCCCCTTGCCTCGGAAAAGTCATTTTTTTCTGTCTTCTACCATTTTTTCTTTGTTTAATAGTGAGTGTAATCGTAGCAGAGTAACATGTACAACAATAGAGAGAGATTATCATGACTAACTGGGCACGCCTACCCAATATGCATTGCAGGGTTTTTACCAACCCAACCGCCCAATGACTCAGACTTTTCTCGCTCTGTACACTACTGCACTAGAGGGGCGTTCAAGAATGACGCTAGAGGGGTAACTACAGTCACAATTAGAAGCGTTGGGAGTAAAAACGTGCCGAGTTTTGATTGTCTCTCTCTGCAATAGTAAGAGTAAGAGTCCTGACGTGAACCCAGAGAGAGAGAGAAGTTTGGTGTTTCACTATGATGCCCTGTTAGTGTTACTGTTGGAGAACACTACCCCACTAAAAAAAACAGTGTTATACAACTTTACTACCAAGTTGAAGCAGCAAAATGTGAGTTAGAGCTACCTGCAGCAGGGCTCTGATGTAGAGAAACCTTCAAATCATATTTCCACAACAAAGGAAAATTGGATCCCATAAGCCCCGAGCAGCAGCTCTGACTAACCTACTGACCCCCACTTCTGTTAATCAACGTTGTGTTTCATGGAGGGAGTCGAGCTCCAAGGATTCATACCCATAAATAATTCATTGTTTTTTTACTTTTTGTTTTATGCTTTGGCAACTAGTGGTGGGCCTCAACACTAACAAGTGAAACTCTAGCTGAACGAACACTTTAATACTCCCAACCCAGAGGCTCACAGAGGGCAGGCTAATAAAGCACAACTAAAGCAATATCCACAAACTCCTCTCAGCTAGATGAACATCTCTAACATCAAGGGTCCGCTGAGGTGTCCCTGAAAGTCACCATTAACGAACCCTTACAGAGTCTTCAACAAATACAGCAAGAGAGCCTTTGAACATGAAAGCAATTGAACATGAAAGCATCAATCATCTGGGTGTTTTTTCTACAAATGTTCACAGCTAGGCCATTTCACTCACTGTGGCTCTTAAATAAAACTTTAAAGTAAGGGCTAAACCACACTTTGATTGTCCCCTCTCCCTCTAACCTCTCCAGACTGCTTTTAGAGTTGTTTACTTTTGTTCTAATCCACAGAGTCCTTTCATGAAAAAAGTGGCTGTTTGCAACGCTGCCAGGAAACAAGATTGGCGCTCCTGTATGGTTGGTGGAAGAAATGGGCACTTATGTACGGGTGGATGAAGGAAGAGCAACAGCGTGAAGGACTGATGAAGCTCTCTAACCACCGTAATGATAATGACTTGAGTAAGTGAGGAAATGAGGTGACTTTATTATTGGGATGGGTGGATGGATTTAAAGTTAAATTTTCCCCCTCTAGTGTTTTCATGTGGTATTTTAATAAAAAAAAACATTTTTTTTTGGTGCCACTGTTGCAAAGACAACAGGATCACTTTCCATTTTCCCTTTAAGTAGTAATTACCAACAGCACAGGACAAAACATTAGTTTATTCATTCATTTAGTCCACAGTAGAGACGTGAAAGCAGACAGAAATGGTGCCAGGCTGCCAACCAGTCAGCCTCCATTTTCCTGGAGTGCCTGATGGCAGACAGAATTGCAAAGTGAAAGTGAGGTTTATATGGGACCACTCTAAATGCCAATGGTGTCATTATTCTGAAGTCATTACACTGGGTAATGACCATTTACTTCATAATGATGCGTCAAAGGAAAAGAACTTGCCAGTTTAAGCAAGACGGCGAAGGTCCCCTGACCTTAACAAAGCGGCTGTTCAACACAAACCACAATGTTTTCCTTCACCTAACGGGATTCATTTTCAACAGATACCCCTTTTGGTACCAACAGAACGATCTGACTAAAAATAGTGTGGTATCAAGGTGGCTTGAATGCTGTCTGTTTATGATATGTGGCAGTTTTCTTGCAAACAATGCAGAAACTCACATTTTCTTACAGACGTAAACCCAGGTTTTAAAAAGTCCTCATTTAACCAGAATTCTTCAGCAAACCAATCTCAAAAGTACTCTAACTTCCAGTGTATTGTGCTTTAATCAACGGCAGCATCAGCAACTGATTTCTATGAAAGACTAAAGATGTGGCCTCTGGACTATCTTTGGTCTTGCACGCTGGTCTGGTATTAAGCCTCAACATATTGTCAAAGTCAAGCTAAGCATTAACGTCAACCTCAGAGTTGACATATTTCCAGTATATGACAATACATGAGACCACTTTCATAATTTTTTAAGGGGACATTTTCCAGTGACAGACTTAATGCTATAACTTGATCTTTTCCTGACCCTAACCAAGTGGGGTTTGTGCCTGAACCTAACCAGAACTTCAGGACAGTAAAGTTTTAACATATCAGTGGTTTAGAAAAAGTTACAATGCCAACATTCTGGCAATTGGGTTTCTTGGACCTACAGAGGTGATAACAAACCGTTGGCTGCAGAGGCCACTGCTCGAATCTGGTTTTTAACGATCTGCTCCAAATACAAAATACAAAAACACTGGAAAGTTTTCAAGTAATTCTAAAAAAAACATAGGACTACAAGGCTAGCAGTAGTTGTAACCAGAGTGTTTCAGAGTGAAAAAATGTACAATGTACAACTTAAAAATACATCACAGCCTCAGCCTCACAGACTACTGCATGTTGGAGTATCAGCAGAGAGAGGAGTCTTCCAGGTTTGTGAACAGAGTTGATTGAAAGATTGTTTTTCACGTGTGCTGCTGCTTCCCTGCTACCTGGATCCTTTCATGATGCAAACTTATGCTACACGTTGCCTCTGCTCCCCGCCCGTCATCACGCGTCGCCTCCCTCTCCTCAGGTCCTGCTGAGTGACAGCCGGTCTCCACCGCCGCCCGTCTATCAGCTCTCCTCGAGCTGTTTTCCAGGCCTCCTCCACCCAACACTCCTCATTATTGCTCGTCCCTGATGGATATTGATCGCTCTCAGTGAGCTTTGTCTGTCAGTCTAACCATCTGAATCCCTGCACCTCCTCAACCTTATGAAATATTAACACCGACCAGCACAGGCCAATCTCACGGATCAATGCCTCTCGGTGAGTGAGGTGCTCCAAACTTTGAAGAGGGAGGATCTGGATTCTTGGCATCCTTCAAACCGGTGTTAGCCTCTGTAAAAGTCTTAATTAAATCTTCATTCCGTTTTCGCTAGCCAGCTGCTACCGTGCTAAATTATCCCTAAAAATGCATGGTTATAGACGTTTAAAGAGAAGAATAAGTGTCAATCAACTAAACCGCTTAAGAATAAAGGAGCAAAGACAATCCTGGAAATGTTTCAAATTGGGATAAAGAGCGGGTTTTCCCCTTCAGGTTCATAGAGGCTTCTTGATAAACTTTGTCTTGGAACAGGAGCTTCTGCAAAGAATGAGCGCAGGAGAAATATGTCTCCAGCGATGGTAACGATGCAAAGATTAGGGGCATGTTTTTGGACTGAAGCAGCAAATTAGCAGATTCACTACAAAGCAACGGCAGCTTGCCTGGAGGCTTACAAGAAAGAAGATAAAGAAAGGATTACACAGGAGGTGAATTAAGGAAATTGTAGACTCTTCTCTTTGTGTGTATGATTTGCAGAGAAAACACAGAGAGAGTGAGCGAAGGAGCCATAAAGAGGAAAAAAACACCACGGAGGAAGCAGTTTGAAATGGAAAAGACAGAGACGGAGGCTCGCTTCGTATAATTGAAGGAGTGTCATGCCATAATAGATCAGCCTGATGGTCTGATAGAGCAGGAAACTTCTTCACTGATGGATGGCTCCATGTCTACATCTTAATGGGCTCTATTGATAGAGGAGGCAAAGAAGCAGGGATCTATAAAATCTATACTTATCGGGATTGTGCAAACACCTCCTCCATCTTCTCTTTTTGGAATTAGGGGGGATGCCATGTGGGGAGAACAGCACAGATCTGTCTGGATCCCAGGCTTTGATTCATCATCCTGTTGAGTTGTTTTTGTTGTCGCTGTGCTGCACTCTGAGACACCTTCTCCATTTCTCTTCTCTTGTGGCACTGTGATATAACATTGCTGATATCATAGCTTCCACTTTAATTGCTATTCGACAGACTCAGGTACAAACACACGCTGCGACCTTGTCTTTCTTTGCTTTTTTTCTTTCTCACTCAATTCTTCTTTCCTGTCATTTTCTTTCTCATCTTCCAACCTACTAAATATTCAAGTGTCGAGCACAAACTTTAACTGCATTTACAGAACATTTTAAAAAGAAAATGTCATGTACATTTCCATCCATAACCGTTTTGTGAGTATTAAGAGTTGGTTCATTGCCAGTCAAACACTTTGATAAACCGCTCCCATTGCCAAGGGGGGACATCAGGGATGCATTACTCCCCGCCTCTGTCTGTCCCTGTCACCTGCCATTTGTTTTAACTATTGTGACCAGCTCAGGCTTTCCACGTCAGTTTTTTAAGTCAAATTGTATGGTATTCTGTACAAGTGGCAACCGCCAGGGCTGAAAAATGAAGTACCAAAAACTGAAGTTACTGAAATGGCCACTTGAGGTTGCGAGTCAATCCCCTTAAGTTCCCCCAATGTTAAAATGCCCAACTTTACAGAAGAAATAAACGTGTTAACAGCCTGTTACAAAAAACAGATTGGGTTTGGCATGAATAGCATACAGGGGGTGAATTTTTTTTTATATTTGAATTTATCCTCCAAAACTACAAAGTGCCCCTTTAATGAAAATGTAAACAACAACAACAAACACTATCTTAAAAAGTGAAGAAAATAAGAAAAAAGTCTTGGATCAGTCCCTTTATCTGGATCTGGATGATGAGACTCATCCCCCCTCTTAGTTTTGTGGAAATACGCGGAGCAGTTTTTGTGCAATCCTGCTGACAAACCACACAACAAGTGGACAAGGGTGAAAACGTAACTTTGGTGAAGGATCATCATGCAACAGCCTCTACAAAACTGATCAACTTCATTAATTCTTCCCTGAATTTTGTCCATCAATGTATAAAATGAAATATATAAAATAAAATTTGAAGATTGACAATAACTCCATTACTTACCGTTAATGCTTTTAATTATTTATGCACTCTTAGAAAAAAGAGGGCCCATCTGGGGAAATCAGACGCTCATCCATGAAGTTTCCTCTGGCTAATTAATAATTTACTCCCTACTTTATAAAGACACACAAAACGACACATTATGCTAACTCAGATAATCTGTGCGGCAAGTGAACAAGATATCACAGACAGCATCATGAACATGACTTGTAGCGGCTGAACACAAACAGAAAAACAACTGTTGTGTGTTTGTCGTCGCTTAAAACCTGCAAAACGATTCAATGAAAGTCTGTCAGAACATCTCTACCACCTGCTGCTTTGTGATTATTAGCTGATATTGATTCGGTGTCATATTGGCTACCTGTAATGCAGCATAAATCTGTCTCAGTCTGGGACAAGTATCAGTCTGATTCCCATCATCCAACACACTCTACGAGTCATTTATATCACCGTTTCTCTCCTGATGCGTGTTGCAGGAAACTCTCTCCACCACCACAAACTTTCCCTGTAATAAGATCCAATGCAGATCATTGCAGAACTACAGTATCTCTGGCGTTGTTTTCACATTTATTGCATGATATCCCCAAAGACGCCCCTCTCATCAAATCTGAAAACTTATTCACGCCTGACTGAAGTACCATGTGTCTAAACAGCTGCAAAGTCACTGCGAGGGCATCCTCAGAAATGAGATAAATAAATAAAGCGCACACATGCAGCATAACCCCAGCGTGTCCCTGCTCTGCTGACTCACTCTGGCGGTCACGATTCAGAGTGAAGCAGGAAGCTGACGTGAGGCGGCTTGAAG
Organism: Pagrus pagrus; assembly: GCF_965226575.1. Taxonomy (NCBI): domain Eukaryota; kingdom Metazoa; phylum Chordata; class Actinopteri; order Spariformes; family Sparidae; genus Pagrus; species Pagrus pagrus. Next base: position 16,440,642 of record NC_140200.1, read on the forward strand.
AGATACTGGTTCACTGACAGGAAGAGATAGAGGAGAGGAGAGGAAAGGAAAGGAAAGGAGAAGTTCTCTGCTTGCATGATTATCCACAAAATAACTAATATTGCATCAAAATGTTGACTGACAACATGTTCAGCTGGCTGCCATTTAGGCACAGCAAAGCTAATCTGAGTGACAGCAACAAGCAAATGGCCCCGATTCCAAATGTGTACAGTTTCCTCAGCATGTTTGAGCTGCTCTTATTCAGACAGTTTAGACTGTGTACTGAGGATTTCAGAAGCCCTCGCCCTCACTCGCAAGCTCTTTTCTGAGCCGTGACGTTTTTGTTCTCTCAAACTAAAATTTGAAATTTGTCAAATGACACGTCTCTTTTCTGTTCCCCTCTACAGAGCCATTCCTTTCAGACGCTGTATGCTCGCCTTGAGTTCAGTTTTGTTAACAAGGACTGAGTCAGCTGGTTTGGGTAAATACATGGCATTAGTCATCACAAAAAGAATTGAGCTTTTTAGGAAGTAACCTTGACTTTAGCGACTTAAAAAAACGTTACGTCACATGAAGTCTTTAAAAATCATTTAATTGCTCATTTTATTGAGGTTTTAATTAAACCATGGCCACATTTTACTGAATATTCTTCACGTACACTTAGTGCCAAAGTTTTGTCGATGTTGCGGGAGGCTCCCTGCTTTGTCATCAGCTTTGAGGATTCCCATGAACTGAAACTCAGAAGCTACACATCCACGCTGGAACAAGTTGAGAGTGGAATTACTTTCTCTCTCTCTCCAATGTCAGATGTAACTTTATTGAGATTAAACAGGTTTGTAAACATTTAGTTTAATGATGTGTTACAGGCTTCTGCTGAAGGTTTTTGTGACTCGCAATATGTTTGATGTCTTAGATTATGAAAATGAGGTGACTTATCTCATTTAGAAACCAGGAGCACTATGCTTCATTCCAGGTGCATGAGTAAAGGTGTGCATAAATCAATTTAAACCACAGTGTCACGATGAGAGCGGAGAAGGTAGACCAAAAAGCACCAGACGGCAGGCAGGAATAACAGCAGATGAAGTATATTTAGGATAAACAGCTGAAACAGGCAGGATCAGGGAAACTCAACTGTTGACTCGGCAATGACGGAAAAAAAAAGAAGACTGGACTTGAATAGAAACTAAATTACGAAGGGATGAGGTGCAGGTGGAGGGGGGCAGATAAACACAGGTGCATAATCTGCATAATATGGTGTTAAATGTCCTTAGGTTTCAAATTAAATTAACCAAGCAAAGCTGGAGCAAATAGGATAATCTTTTTTATTCTTCAGATCCTTTTTTTTTAAAAAAAATTCAAGTTAATAACAAAACAACACGATCGAGCCAAAACATGCAGATGGCCCGCTCATTAAAATCAGTTCTAGACGTATCAGGAGACCGACAAGTCCTCCAAATTTAATAACAGATACCTTGTTTGTGCCCATTTTTCTGTCTTCTGAAACCGTTAAAAATCACTGATGAAAAATAAACCTGTTTTTACTGTAGGCACAATGATGGCGAGGGACAAATAATGTTGTGATCCCGCTGGAATTGTGCCATGAATTACACATAGGCCTATGGTGTTTGTCAAAAAGTTACGTTTTTTCAACTCAGTACATAATTAGAAAAACAACACACTCAACAGTCGTGTGTCATCATCTTGTTTAACACTCACCAAAACCCATAACCAAAAACTTATATGACAAACATATGTGGGATTCATGGCACAACTCAAATGGGATCTGTCATGTCTTTTGTTTTTCTCGTCTTTCAGTTCCGTTTCCTGTTTTATTTTGGTGTCCAGCTCTCCTCTCGCTTCAGATCCCTTCCTGCCCTTGTGTGTTTTCCTGCCCCTCCCTGATGTGTATTTAGTCTGTGTGCTCCCTGTCTTCTGTGCCAGTTCATCTTCATCTCTTATAGCAAGCGTTGCAACATTTCTCCTAGTGATAGCCTTCCTAGTGTTTTTGATCCTGATGTTTGACTCTGCTTTATCTCTTTGTTCAAGTTTGTTCCTTTGACTGATCTCCAGTGTAACGAACATTACTTCAGCAAAGATCTGAACTGTCTAGAGTCGCACATTTGGATCATAATCTAGTGTGTCAGATCGTGTCAGGATCTAGAAATTATTTGTCTTTCCCGAAATAAGGTCCCATGGGGCACACAGGGGCTTCGCCTCTCTATTACAACGCGACTATACTTCCCCATTTGCTCCCTGTTGACCACAACGTAGTGTAAACTTAGTGATTCTCCACAAACTATGGAAAGAAAGTTAGTTATAGACATATGGTTCACTTACGTACCATCACAACTGAATTTACTCCATGTGAAAACATATGGTTTGGTATCTTATAGCCTAATAATATCATTATCCTTCTTTTGTACACAATAAGTGTTAGGGATTGGGTTTGTGATGCCAACCAGACGTCTTTACCACTCAAGCTTTGACGAAGACATTATAACAATATGTCAAACTTTGCTTTCACTAACAAATGAATATTTTCGTACATAATTTGCTCCACTTCATTCCAAGAAGTCGCTGCTTTTTCTTTTGTCATTCAAACTTAAAAAAACATCGTATTAATTTTTTTCACCCCAAAGCAGCCCAATCCTGAAAGAACCCAATTTCTGTGCTGTCACATCGCTCCACTAATAGAATAAGAGAATTAGACTTAATTTTAGAAGCATGCATCCACATGTGACAGCTCACATCGGGACATTGTTATCACAAATGGGCTGTTAAGATAATCACGGATGTGGAGCCGGCGAACGGCTTATCTAATAAAGTGTCTCAAACAAGAAAATAAATTAGATTTCAATGTTTTTTTTCTTATCTGAACACTGTCAGGTGTGAGTCCAGCAGAATGAAATGTAGACGAGGAGGAGGAAGATTGAAAATAAAATGCTGTTAAATTAAGAATCTCATAGATGAAGCGATGTTTTCTTCCATCCTCCTGTCGCCCCCTCTTTAGCATGCATGCCTAAAAGCTGCTGCTCCCGTGTGTCAATCATAAAACATCCGGTACGGCACACGGTTTCAACACAACTTGAGCTCCTCAGCTAGAAGGTCAGCATCACATTCAGCTTAGGGGAACAAAGTGAAATGAAAGCCATTAAACATACTATAACCTTCTGTCGCTAAGCGAGAGAGGGTTGGCGTCAGTCTCTGCCAATGTATTTATCTACCAACAGAGCGTGTGGAGAGCAGCTGGTACAGTGTGTGTGTGTTAGGAAGAGAAACAAATAGAGACAGTACGGCATGTATGAAAGCTTAACCTGCACTGCTGAACATGAGCTCAAGTACACAGAACAACAGCCAATCAGGTCACTACTTGGCCTTCAGTTAAAACTTTGATAGCAGTCAGTTATAGACGACACAGGGTCAAACATAGCTTTTGTTTAAATGTCTCGTACATGTGACCAGAGAACTCATTTCAGTTTGGCAGTGGGTAAGTTTACACATCAGTCTGTAAAATCTGCAATTAAACCGGCTTCACACAGACACCACTTCCTTGAAATCAATCAGAGCAGGTCACATTGACTCGGCTAACAAACAACATAAGGAGTTGCCAAGCGAAGAGAGGGACCTGCAAAGGGAAGTTAAGAACATTTTAAACCAAAAAGAAATGCTTAATTTTTGTTCTCCTACTTTAAATTTCTTATTATAAAAATAATGGATACGCTGTCAAAACTCAAAGTCTTATCAGGAACTTTTGTGTAATTTTTAGTCAAAAATATCTCATTCCACTTGTTTTTTTATATGTCGTCTAAGACCCAAGGATGCTTTACATTAGGGAGGGCACAGAAAAAAATGAGGACTCAGGAATCAGGAGCTATGTTTTGAAAACACGGATGGTTGGGCGGATGACAGAGTAGGATGGATTGATGGAGAGTAGACAGTTAGGTGAGGTTGTGGGCTTTGGCGAACAGGTGGTGCTTCATGAGTTTTATAAAAAGGAGCGGCCCGTTGTGGGTCGTGGAAAGGAAGCCAGAGCCTGAGGACCGCAGTTCCCGGGACGGAGTATAGGGGTGGAGGAGGTCCGGTAGGTAATGGTGGGAAGGTCAAGGACTGTAGATCCTCTGCATCTTTTGGGTCCGGCCTGATCTTCACTTTCACAACACAAATGTTTGAGTTATACATCAGTAAGATATCACTCAAAGGGCGCGGTCATATTACCACTCGTACAACCAGAGTTGCTTTGTTCTGTGCAACCAAGATGGAGATGTAGACATTGACGTTCTGCAGCACCGGTGAGGTCTAACAACATTGAAGCACTCTTAATACTTTATGACCGGTTTACCACAAACCCGCTTCCCTTTTGGTTTACATCATATAAACCTCCTCATTCATAATTGATTTTTAGCCGAGAGGACACAGTGACCTCCAGCTGCTCAAGAATATTTAGGTCAAGTCAGGCCAGTCAAACTTTCTAGCCAGAAACTCTGATATGAAGCAGAAGAGATGAAGACGGATGCAGATGGATGAATATTAAAGTGCAACGCAAACGCTCAGGTCACACTGGTCAGCCGACCACACCCATCACATTTGGCCGCAGACTTTTGGCCCCTTTATCCAGGTCTTCCCACTCACATTCACTCTGTATGCTGACAAGTGTTTCGCTGCTGCTGCTGTTGTTGGCAGGAACCTCCTCAACCTCGTCCTCCACCTGCTTTGATTCTGCTCGCTTTTTTATGCACCCTGGGGGGTCTTTATTTCTATTTGGCAGGATTGCTCGCAATGCTCCTTGCTTGTTATTGTTAAGAGGATATTCTTTTGTGCCGCAGCAGGGAGCATCCGTAAGAGGTGAATAATGCCATTACCATTTAATGTGAGTGCCCCCAAAAGAAATAAACCTTGAGGAGACGAGTTCATTCACAGATCCATCACCTCGAACCCTTCCCTCACTGGTTCCGAGCTAATCAGGCTATAACTCATTCACAAACTGTCTCTGTACCCATGGGTATCGCACGTCTTTATCTAGATCGGTCAAACTTGAGATGAGGATATAGAGTTGTTTTTCACCCCAATAACTCCACATGAACTGAGCTGCTGAGTTTCCCTTGGCTCTGTTCCCAGTGGAGCTGAGACACAGTCTGGCCTACTTCTCACTTTACTGAAGGATTATTCTCTGCCAACACCGAGGCAAAATTGTACAATAAGAGGCAGTGTAAAAAGGGGGAGAGAGAGGACAGTGAAGTGGAAGTATAGATCCTCGTCAAAATAAATGTCAGAAATGTACTTGTGACTTAATCTTGTGACAGCTCTGTGCTTATGGTCTGGTCAGGTTTAGGCACATAAGCCCCTCGGTTAGGGTTTAGAAAAGATAATGTTTTGGCTGAAAATGCCTGTTTTTGTCTCCACAAACACAGTTGTAAATTGTAACGAGGTCTCCAGTGGTGTCGTGACTCGAACTCCACCACCCATGAAATGAAAGTCAGGTCCTAAACATGTGATTTAAACGTGATATAACACGTATTGTAAAAAATGTTGATATGGCACGTAAGCCGATGACACATACACAAGTGAACGTATCGGTAGTTTGCAAAAACTTTTACTGCTAATGTTTTATTCTGTCGACTGGGCTGAAGTATTACAAGCTGGTGAGGGAAAGGCAAACATTAAAGTGAAAACAAGGGAGAAAACTAAGTCAGCACTTCCTCTCAAAAATGTTAATGCATGCATCTTTTTTTGTGGGAAACATAATATGGCCCAGCTTAAAACAGTTTCGGACTGCAACTGGAAAATATCGTTCCTCAACAAATCTGAGAAATACTCAACTTTAACATGTTCCATCTGTCTCTCCTACACCATCCACTCAAAACCATGATTAAAATAAATTAAATCGATTTCAGCAATAATCTATTGACACCAATTATATTTCCATACTGTTTGGCGAAGCAAGTTAGTCGTCACCATATATTGTAAGCGATATTGTTAGACAGACACAATGAAGATGTTACAATATGTGAGAATTGCATTTTTTTTTTCTCTCTGTAACAAATGTGATTGTGGTTGAGATGATTGATGACCTCAATCTCACATTAGTGGTTTTCTTATTATAAATTATTCTGAAAATTTCCCACATTTCTCACACAGCCTTTTGTTTACTGTCACAAACACAATGTGGCTCCTCGCCGCTTACCTTCCCCATATCAGCGGCCCCTTGAGAGCCTCACTATGAATACATTTTCATTGTTTAGGTGAAGAAATCCATCACATTTCCTGCAGAATCCATCCTGATGGTGCACAATGTAAAATATGAATTTACATACAGGGAAATGCCATTTTAAATGTGTGTCTTCTCTGTTTTTGTTTTTAGTGTTTATGATAATATTGGTAAGAAAAATGTATGCTATAACGATTTATCAATGTAGTAAAATGGCTGACAATACAGTACATGATGAAGGGCAGCACTGCAGGAATCCGATCTGCTTTTGTTAGATCGATGTTATTCTCTGGTAACAGTTATTCATGTCACCTTTAGCTTTCATTAATGTACGAGCTATCCCAGTGTCACGTCAATAAAAACTAATGCACTGATGGAGACGCACCAGACGAGTGAAGGGTTTGCGTCTCTGTTTGTAAATGAACACATCTCTCAGAAAGCAAAAGGTTGGAAAATAAAAAAGGATAGAGTCTAAGAGGCAGAGAGCAGACACCAACTCAACAACTGAAGAGAAGAAAGGCATGCAGCTGAAGATTGATTGGGCAAGGCGGAATAAGAGACAGAGCAGAACGAGAGGAGACGCTAATGGAAAAACGATGTGTGGTCCTACTTCCGTATCATCCATCAGTTAAGTGTGGGTTGTCTTTCCTCTTTCTTGTGTGCGTGTGTCCATCCAACTTCTCTAATGGACCCGGGGCTACATGGGGAGCGTGCCTGACGAAAGTTCACATTCATTAGTCATAACCTGCCACTTGGCTCTGCAACCTCTGCTACCTTCAGTTCCTGCAATCCCAGAGCTCCCACAGACGGTGGAATAAAGCCACATCATATCTCACCCTCTTCACCCAACACACAATACTGGCCTGGATCCATACAGCAGCAGCTTCGTGTTGTAGCCATCTGCAGCCCTGCTCCACTAACCTGCTTCTGTTGAGCATTAACATCAACTAACCTTGTCAAAGAGGAGCAAATAACCAAGTGCTTCAAACTTGTTTGTACAGAAATGAGGTGCAGGGCTCAAGACAGATAGCATCACCTCATCCCGGATGATAGAAAATGTGTTTGGGACAGACAGATCTTTCCTTGGACCAAAGGGATTCTTTGTATGTATATCACTTAGCACATGACGAACTGAACCGAGCACTGACTATAACGGAGTGCATCTTCTTATTACCATCACCGGCTGGCTACTCAGCTGGACATCTACAGAACATGTGGCACGTTAAAATCCGAAAGAAAAAGAAAATGCGGTGAACTCACTTTCAACGATCTGTTTAAATTGGCAGGAGGAGAGCTGGTTAGCCGTTATCTGCAGCAGAGTCCTGTGTGTTTAGCTGATGGAGCTAACAGCTAACGGGGCTAATTGAGCCGACAGCTAAACACACAGCAGGACCGAGAGTTTATATCAGAGGAACAGAACTCATGCTGTAACTATATTTGCTGTCACTGGCTGAGATCTGCAAAACATGAGACACATTAAAATAAAAAAATAAAAAATAAATAAAATAATGCACTAAACTGCCATCATCAAGGGAGACAGCCTTTTCCCCCTGCTATTGCTTACATGTGAACGAGTAATCTGTGTTTCAGCAGAGTTCTGCTGTGTGTTTAGCTGATGAGAAAAAGACTTAACAGTTCGTCTTTGTGTATCTGTAACTGTGTGTTCGGGAGAGAGAGAGAGCAAATTTAGATTGGCTTCAGGCTACAAGTGGGCTGACAGATTTGGTTGGTGGTCAGGCCTGACCCTGACTGGAACAGACTCTGCTCAAAGGGGTCCGAATTTCACTTTGACCTTGTGTTGGAAAGAAATGGAGTGGATCTCTCAATAAATTAATAAAATTAAAAGTTGAAGCAGAAAAACAGGCTGGAGGAGGTTTTATCACCATTTATAATAGTGTCCTAGAATTAAGGTGCAGATTAAACACTGATGTTCGGAAACAATCAACAATATTTGGGTACCTCTGTAGTCAGGACCATCCCGCCCCTGATAGGGGACGATAAGAGAGCTTTGAACAGACTGTGCTGCCTCATTATTTTGGTGTTGTGTACTTGATTGGCTGCTTCAAATGAACAGAACAGGTGTCACCACATTGGGCTGTGGCTGCTCTACAGTGTATTAGCACAATAATGGCTGCAGGTGTATTTATTCACCACTGCGCCCGACCATCTATCCAAATATTAACACGTTTCTGAATAAATTCACTTCCACTTTGTAGAACTCTCCTTCTCACACTCCTTTCATAATTGTTTCTGAATGTGGGGTAGGTGTGTATGCGAGCACAAATGTCTGTGCACATGTTGGAGCTCATATGTTCTTTGTGTAGTCGCGGTCCTTTGATGTGCAATCCTTTGTAATTTCTGCCAAAAATTTGACAAGCGAGAGGAGGTTGCGCTACTTCTGATTACGGCCCAGAAAGCGCCTGCGTCATTGTGTTGCTAACAAAACAAAATGTTAATCCCTATTACACCATGAATATCTGCGAGATTAATTAGGGATTAAACCATTTGCTCTCGGGGCAAGACCACTGTGTGAACAACAAAGAATTATGGTGCTACAAAACCCGGATAAACAACAAACTGCCTGCTTATTGAGTGTTTTCGCCCGGGCTCATTATTTACTGTGAGTCACCATCTGCATCATTAATATCTCTCACATACAGGCCACACAATCACACACACATGAAAGAGATGTATTCCAGCTGACCTTTGGGTGCGATAGATGTTGAACAACCTGTGATTGATTTGATGGATTGTAGTATTTTTAATATTTGCTTTTATGCTTCGACTACAGAACATTGTTAGCTGCCAATCGCTCCTGTGATCTCCGTCTTCAATCCCAGCTGCAAACCAAACTTCCTTTGGGATAATAATAAAGTTTATACCTGTGTAAATATAGCATCAAAATAAAAAATGAGATGACATTGTTCTGTGATGTGGGAAACAAAATGTCTTTGATACGACTTCAGAAGTGTCGTCAGGCTGTTTTAATGTAACACTGTGAAAATATTGTGTCATAGACCTGCTTGTGATACCGCAGACTGTCAGTGCCTAGAATGTTTTCCGAAACACATTTGTGTTGTAATTAGCTGTAGTATGATACTGTATTTTGCTAGCTGGCCACTTTACTGAGTTCTAGCCAACACCAAGCGCCACCCAGCTCACAGTACGTCACCTATTATGTTGCATTCTGGTTGTTGTACATTTTCTATCTCTTCAGCTGGAAATTTCAACCAATTTAAAAAATGTTTGTCTCTTTCTATACTGCATAGACAGCCCAGTGTTATGCAAGGGCCATCCTTCCAGCAGTGAAATACTTTAAGTATACAGCAGTACTTTAGTAAATGTTCTCAGGTAGTTTCCACCGCTGATCTTCAGGTGAGCCTGTGCCCAGAAAGATGGATATTAATCATCTCGGCGTGTGTAGTATAACCTTTCAATCTAAAATCAGCCAAAGGAATTTACCGATGCATTTCCATACGCTCTACACACACACACAAACACACACACACACACACACGCACACATACACTGTATATCCACGCCTGCTTGCAAATTCCCAGCCGCACCCACACAGATCGGTCGCAGTCACTTTACATTCATATAAACTGCTGGAAACTGAAGCACTGACAGAGAAGCAAGGCCAATCGTGTTCCTGTGACACCTGCTGTCCGACACAACCAGAGCATGACAAATACACTGATACCTCAATAGACCCGCACTGCTGTCAGACAGGAGTAAACAAGCGAATGAGCTTACAAGGAACTCTGAAACTGGTTCAGATCAGACTCATTCGAGTGCATCTGGTTGTAAAGTTGTTTGTGTTTCTCTTTGGGCTCTGGTGCTTTGGATGTTTGGATATGAACTGACAGACAGCAGCTCTCGGCAGCTTGTTTTTATCACTTGAAACACCCAGTAAAAATGTGTCTGCGTCTTTTTCGCTAATCAATTTTTTAAATCACTGGCTAATAACAAAGGATCACTGAGAAATACTCACAGACAGTCGTTTTGTGTCTTAAATCTGTTCAAACATGCCAAAGATTCCAGGGTTCATTCATTGTGCCAGTTGCTCATTTAAAAATCATAAATACCAGATTGAATCGGTGCAGCTGTGAGAGTACACCGAGGAGGATTAGTTTGGATTAGACTTGAGTGATACAGGAACTCAGTGGGGACTCAGGATGTCATTATATGCAGGCCCAGGGAATACTCCCTCCTAGGGAAGGACCGCTGCCACTTCTTCACTGCCAGCACCAGACTCTGAAGTAAATATCGGCCGGACGTCTGTCCTTGACTTTAACTACCAAGGAGTCAGTGTCTGGGGATTAATGAAGATGAAGATGAAAATGTGACATGTTTTATTCTTCACTATGACAGAGATAAAACTCTGAATGAGGGTAGAGTTGAATTTTTAAAGACCTCCAGGAGCAAGACAACATCCACGTTCAAGCCCCCCGCCTGCTCACTGAGACACAGTACTGTGTTTTCATATTTCCCAACACATATTCAAACTACATCAAGGATTCATTGAAAAGCAGCATAAATAGAAAAGTGTGATAAGAGCGCTCATCCTGTCATCTTAGAATCTGCAATTTAAACTCCCCCAATTAGCCTCTCCCCATCACCTTGATTTGATTAGCCTGCTGCTCTCTACCTGCTCTGTTGTGATGAGCTCTCCTCAGATATCTGCAGGCGGGCGCGCTGTGATTAGATGTGCTTAGTCATTCTACTAAGTGACAAGCAGCACACACACACACACACACATGCAGGTATACATGAACACACACACATGCAGGTATACATGAACACACACATATGAAAACATTTCTCATTCACTTGTGCAAAAGAAAGAACTTTTAGCGTCGTCGACATCCATACATGAACACAATGTTCCTTTTAGAGGCTAACCCCCTTTACTTATAGAGCATTGACAAACACACACACTGACACACTGTGTTTAAAAGTGGTCACAATGTGAGCTTAGCTGATTGAACGAATTACTGTATCATTATTATTTATGAGGCTTCACATCATTTCTCCTAAAATCTACTGCACACCAGACATTTCTGACCGAGGTAAGAGGAAAAATCTCCTCTCTTTCTTCCCTTGCCACAAGGTTGAGAATCTGTTCAGCCGTTTCCGGCTAAAAATGAAATAAGTCGTGCCTACGTGATCGAATTAACAATCCCGATCCGCAGCATCTGCACGGATACTGATGCCATACATCGGCAGAAAAAAGCAGCGGAGGGATTCATCGAGCTCTGATTCATGTTCTTGCTCACCAATGAATATCTTTGCCACGTGAAATTGCCTCATAAATATGCACTGGATCACGGTGACTAGGCATGACTGGAATTTTATAGTTTGTGAGGGGGCTCAGGAGCTCAAAGTTACAGAATAAGTCATCACCGTGTGCAGCAGGCATTTCATGTTAACAATAAACAATAGTTTGTAGTGTGAACGGTGACATTAAATCACAAGGAATTGTGTTTATTGCTGCACAGAGCACTTTAACAAATGGCCCCTACACAATTATACTGTGGTGGAGTATGAGCATATATCACTTAATCTGAGAGTTCACACATCAGAAGACACTTTTCGTTTTGAGAACCCTCAATTTTCGGTGTAAATTCTTGCGAAAAGCTTTTTGCCTCCAAAGGTCTTCTTACTTTCAAAGTCACCCTGTAGACTTGAAGCTGGCATGAAGACCGTATAAACCTGAAAAACTGCCCTTTAAGTCATAAAGATTCCCTTTTTTTCCTCACTTTGAAATGTTTCACACATTCTGTCGGGGCATTTGCAACATGAAAACAACAACATAAAAAAGGAGCACACGCACCGCCGAGCCGGCGAGAAGTGAAGATGCAACAACAACAACTCTAACTTATGTTCTGGGTCTTCAAAGATTGGTGTGAAAACATAATTTTCACCGAATCTGCGGTTGAAAGTTAAAGGAGCAGCACTGCTGTTTGAGTCAACACGATCCGGAGCTCAAACACTTACAAGAGATCTTGTCTGCCTCCGTGCAAAGTAAATAGTCTTTCAAAAATCTAATATTTAGTCCTAAAACCAAAATTATAAACTAGTTTGAAACATTTTTCTGCAAGAAAAATAACATTTGAAGACAACAGATGAGGCTGGAGGACTGTCACTGATGGATTTTCGGGGGGATGTATTGATCCAATCCATTACTTGTTGCAAACAGAGTAAGTGTGGGCCATTAGTTGTGAAAGTAATGGATAAATGATTGACATGTGATCAATATTTTCTCCATTTAGAGACCTGATGTCCGACGTTTAATTTACTTAATTTCTGACATTTTCATGAGGGTTTCAGGTGCAAGACTTAAGTGTTATTTCTCAACTTCTCCAATATTGCAGGTGACGTTAAAGTTCTCATTTATTTCATTATACTTATCAATGAAGATGAATTCACAATTTTCATGATACATCCTGTATTAAATTAACCTGTACTGGAAAGGTCTATTTAGTTTAATCCACCTGCAGAATGTTAAGAATGCTTTAAAAACAATAAAAACAACCTTTTCTGTAGCCTTAGAGGCTGTTAACTGCACCCTGCTAAAAAATACCAATTATGGGGTCAAAAATATACTGGTGGCAGTTAAGCAAAGGCCATAAAGTCGTTGAAATTTCATGGAAATCTGTCTACAGTACTATATTGTAACAAATGTTGAGGTGGACAGCCTGATACTGATCCCTTGAGGGAAGACCGCTGGAGGAAGCAGGTGGTCCACTCTCCCAAACCGATGACCACATCGTTAAAATCATCATCACTGGAGGATGTCTTGGCCTCTGGCTTCGTTCCAGATAGAGACACTGAGGCAAAGAATTGAAACCAACCAATGGGCACAGGGAGCAGAGGTCATCAGACTGGTGGTTGGCGGGCAGGAAAATGAGAGGGGAGAGTGAAATTGGATATTTTCAAGGAGACCTCGGGACAGTTTCTTGCAGTGTTTTATGACAACCAATATTAGATAGTTTTGACGAGAAGTCAGGACATCTCCAGCCGTGTCTGTGGCCACCAAAGCAGGTTTTTAAGCCAAAGCAAAATCTTTCCCAAACTCCAACCAAACAGTTTTTGTGCCTAAACCTCATCAGATCGCAGCGTTGTCAAGAGATAAGAGACATTGCAACATAAATAAATGTAGTTTTAACAGGTTTGCAGATATGTACATTGCCAACAATAAAGGTCCTATTATCAAGCTCTTTTTCAGGTTCATGTTTTTTTATTTTTCATGTCTACTAGGAAATGTTGACATGCTTTAATGTCCAAAAAAACTTCACTTCTGCAACGCCTCTAATCACCCCTCTGTCTGAGACTCCTTTTTAGCGCCTATCTCTTTAAGAGAGCCCAGGCTGCTCTGATTGGTCAGCCCTGGACGTCTCGTGTAAAGGCACCTAGATCTGCTCTATAATCAAAAAAAGACATGGTAACTGCACTTTCTACAGTATGGGACCTTTAAAGTTCCTGGATGAAGCTGAAAGGAACCTTTTAATGAAAAGGGCAGCTTAACTTTGCCACAAGGCGGATCAGAAACTGTTTAAACAAATCAGTTTTTAAAAGCTGATGTGCGGTTGTTTTGACAGAGGCAGACAAAGGGCCTGTTTTAGATCACAGGACTCATTAAGCTTTGATGAAAAAACATTTAAATAAATCCTGCCTTTCACGGCAGACTGGTGCACAAATATTATTTATCGCAGCGCCAACTGCAAAATAAAAAAAAAAAGCAACAAAATCACAGGCTGCTGAGGAGGTCCTCTAAGGCAGCGAACCCCTGCTGCGAGGGCATTGCACAACAACCGTCCTACTTTGGCTTTTCATCCCGCGAGCTCCCTTTCAGGGCACGTTCCAGCAGCTCCCATGAATATGGGAACAGGTATCTGTATAAACAGCTTGTTAAGTAAACAGGCCTGCAGTTCAACAGCTGCTATTGTCAGACTGGGAACCAGAGGATAATGAAAAAAGGTGCTGGAATACACACACGGCTGTACAGCGCGCGCACACACACACACACAAACACACACACACACACACAGACACACACACACAAGCAGATGCTGGCTGACAGCTTTGAATTCAAGCTGGTGAAAAGGTGAGTCAACACCCTCCACTCTTGTCAACAGCACTGAATCTCCTCATGTTAACGTGTGTGTGTGTGTGTGTGTGTGTGTGTGTGTGTGTGTGTGTGTGTGTGTGTGTTGAGACAGTTTTGACATTCATTCATACTCTGTATGTATAGGCTGTGTACATATGATACAGTTTTTCATTCTCCTGTCAGATAGAATAGAATAGAGCAGAACAGTATAGAATAGAATAGAAATTCATTCATTCCTATTTGGTTTATTTCACCCATTTCAGTGTAAAAAGGGAGCAGAAAAAGGAAAAATAAATGTAGACAAGGAGTGCAATTGAAAGAAAGAGGAGTAAGTAGAGAATAGAATAGAACATTCATTCATATTTGGTGCATTTTCTCATTTGAGTGTAAAACAGAGCATGAAGAAAAAAATGTATATAGAAAAAGACAGAATAGAATAGACATACGTATGTAGCTCCCAGTGTGAATAGAAAAAGGAAGAGGAAGAATGGGAAAAGAGACATTGTGAGTCGTAAACCATCTTTCTCGAAGATGAATGGCTCTCTGTAGGCGAGAGGCATCACTTCTCATCCTTATTACTCTGTAAGCACTGACCCAGAATCAGCGTCCATGAGCCGCCTTCATTAAATCTTTAAATGACTAAAACTGACCGTACATCGGCTCAGAGTGGGGGTTTAAAATTAGAAGTTAAAAAACAAAACTATATTAATTTCAAGTGGAGCTGTGCGTCCCAAAGCTTTGTAAACGGTGAATCGGGGGCACGATTTGCATTTTCCTCCCCCCGTCTCAAGCTTGTGGATGATTGATGACTCATCCAGAAAGACTAATGGGAATGCAGTCCAGGGCATACATATTTCATAACAAAGCAACCTTTCGTGTAAAAGCAAATGTTGTGGATCAGAAGCTCAGCTTCACCACCATGTGTTGTTTTAACGCAGAGAGGCTGATAAATGTTGGATGGTTTCATCGGAAATTCATTTCTAGAATGAGTAACAGCAAATCATAACAGGGACTCACTACAGTCTGTGTTTAAAGGTCTTTAGTCATGAGTTCGTAGACAATTATAGGCACAATACTCTTTTCATCTGCAAGCCGCTCTGACACCTGGGCTGTAAACATTTTTCTATGACAAGGATAGAAATGTTTCGCTGTGACATTTTAAAAACGTGTCGTCAGTAAAAACACATCGAACACGAGTGTATATTCTATTTTCTGTGCGTCATTTGGTCGTGTTGCTGCTGCTGCTGCTGCTGTTGTTGCTGTTGTTGCTGTTGTTGTTATCCTGCTGGATGCAGATGTTTCCTCCAGACAGCTCCCAGTGGGTTGTTTCAGCTTGATTGCATTGGAAGAATCTGCTGGTCATCATAAGTATAAATAACAGATAAATATATCTCTATTATAAACCACTGGCTCACAGTGGGATTTAGTTTTATATTACAGTTATGCAAGAGCTTTAATCTATATTATATAAACTTAAATAGACGTATCACTCCTGTTGGCAGGTGGTAATTAAGACATGTAGAGCCGTCATTATACATCAGCATCAGGTGTGTTAAATTATAGCTGCAGCAGCTTTACCAGCGTCATTAAAGCAACGTTATGGGACTTTTTTACTGAAAATATCAGCTTCACAATCACTGTGGTGGCAAAAAATGATCTACTCTAATTGACCACAAATGGAAATTTTCCAATTTTTCAGGATTTTCCTCCACAATGTTCACGTCACGAGATCTGAGCTATTTTTTCCAATTTATGACCTTAAAGTCAGTGACATTGAATCTCACTTTTCATCATCGAAATGTCGATAAAATATTCACACATACTCACTCTCTGTCTCTCTCTCTCTACATTTCAAAAAATGCAGCAGCCCACATGGCTGACAACTCTGTTTTTAAGAGAAGGTTTTTTTTTTCTTCTGGAAATTAGTCTTAAAATGACACGTTGACGCTGAAATGCTAAAGTATATGAGGGAAAACAGATTCCATCATAGTAAATAGTGACCCTAAAACATCTCTTTTACCGAGGTGACCGTATTCTTCTGTATAGTAGGTGATATTACACCGTATCGCTGGTGTTGTTTTACTGTTATTGACCTGAGGTAACCTTCCCTGTGCAGTAGCGTTGCCTTCACAGATATGCTGCGATGTCTGGGTGTGTAAAGTGTAGTAACATCCATCTGCTGCCCTCTTCAGAGTTTCTTCACCCCTCTCCATTTTTCTCCTCCGCTCTTCTTTACGTCCCGCCTTTTCGCTTTAACTCACCGTGTCTTTCTCTAAGTATCTTTTGTTTTCTCTCTGCACCTCTTCTCCACCCTCCGTCAGGAGCTCATTTATCATATCCGACAACAGCGGCTGCCGGTGTCTTGCAATTCCTGCTGCGCCTCCGGCCGCCTCCAGCAGATATAGATTTGCACAGGCTGAGATACTATATGTATTGGCTTAGTCTGCAGTGAGTTCACCAACAGCATAATTTGTGCCGGCTATCAATTTATTTAAAATTTCCTTTTCATTGTGGAAATGCCAATACAGATGGATAATTGATGGTGTCCATGGAAAGCAGCGTTAAAGTACACTTGAGGTGGGTTGAGCTCTCTCCATCCTTTGACACCAAATCATTTCTCTGTCGGTGAATGTGTCCAGGACACATGAAATCAATACAAGATTATTGATGAAGGCTATCATCAAATTAACTAACACTACATAGCAGAATGTTCACTTATTATAACTGTCACTTTCGCTGTGTGTTTGTGCTCTTGTACATCCATCTTTGTGAGGGCCATTCTGCGTTTTAGATCTTAAGTTTGAGGACATTTTTTGGAAACACCTCCTAAAATGGTTGCTTAAGAGTCAGAGTAGATTTATAGGGTTAAGATTACAATTATATTCGAGTTTAAGGTTGGGGAAAGAGTTTGTAGGAGTGATGTTCAAGGCTGGCTGCTAGTGAGTGTATTATGTTGCAAGAAATACAAAACGCCGCTCCCATCAAAGTTAACTTTATATTCTCAGGCCAGTCCCTGGTTTTAAGGTTACATCTTGGCTGTGGTTACAGTAAGGGTTGGGGTTAGGCATGATGTAGTTATGGTAAAGGTTAGATGAAGCCTTTCAGGAACTAATAAAGGGCTTAAAATTCCTTCAGTTTGGTATTCATCCAAACAGTCCAGATCAGAAAAGCACCACAGGAATGAGTCATTTTGTCCTGGTTGGTGAGTTTTGAGACATTCTTGTTAATCCATAACAAAAACAAACCAGCCATTATATATCCATGTGAGCAGTGTCAGGTACATTGAGCACAGGGGCCATCTTCTCAAAATGATGTCCTCTCTGCATGTGCACCCAATTGAAGCTATTCACTTTTTGGAGAAATCACTGTACTCGTCACACAGCCTGCGAGGAAGATCTCATACTGACACGACTTGAGGATCAGCTGCATGAATGATACGCAGCCACAATAATTTGAACTAGTAAGGGTGTGAAACTGTAATCTAAGAAGCAACTAGTAACTAAAGCTGTCAGACAAATGTTGGATGAGTAAAAAGTACCAAACTTGCCTCTGAGGTGTTGAGGAAGTCAAACTAGCATAAAATGGAAAAATTCACGTAGTACAAGCACCTGAAATTTGTGCGAGCTACTAGCTCAAGGTCAAACACACTTCAGCATGAGGCTAAAGTTTTGCTGTTTGTTGCTTAAGCACAAACCCCACCGGGAGGCTGCACCTGAGGCTGCTCTGTCTTCATTGTGCTGACTAGCAGTGCTGCGGAGGCTGTCGCTGTGTTGCATCTCTTAAAGCAGTGAGCTCATAAAAATTCACTCCGACTCCATCAGCATGCTATAAAATGTGATCCACTGTAATGAGAAGTTTGTCGCCGGCATAAATTGCATTTCCCAACAGAGATAAGTAAACAAAAGTTATCTCCTTCCAGTTCTTCGATTGCAGATATGCTACGTGGCCGACGTGAACTTTGGGGAAAAAGTTTCAAAATCTCCAAATGTTCGTGTCACTATCTTCCAATCTCTGTCTCATCTCTTCCTCCCTGCACAATCTGTATATTTGCAATCATGATACTCGCTGTCTTGTTGCTTTCACACACCGACTGCTCTCCTCCCTACTGCATCCAGACACTTCAAGATAAAACACTGCAGGGGGATGATGTCTATATTCAAGGAAGGAGATTGGCTTTGGAATAGATTCATTTACTGCCATTGTATTTTCAGGTCTAGAAGAGAATACACAATGACATACTGCATTGATTCCCATAGAGGAGAAACAGTATATTCTCTTTTTCAATTACACAATGAGGTCAAAGGTTGAGGGCAACGAGATGGATGCTTACCAAGACAGGATCAGATACACAGGTTCCACTTCCATTCATTTATCATTTCCCAGTTAATTGTGATGTGAAGAGATACCAGAGATTTGCCATTAAAAGGCCAGTAACCAGTTGTTTTCCTTCCTGACAGTTAATGAGCCAGAACTGCCATCTAGCTGAGTGTCTGGTGTACCAT